>NC_135232.1:16933432-17260932 GCF_051348905.1 Ranitomeya variabilis
GAGCACAGTGCCAAACACATATGGCACATCATTTGCACCTAATACATCACAGCAACTAGAACTAGATCACACATCAGGGCAAAGAGGACAAAAACCACAAGGTGCATCACCGTGTACTTTGGGCTAACGCCAGCAGACTCAGTCATAAATTGCACCGCAGTGACATAGAGGATACCATGATGACACCAAAAAAAATCATTAAAGCAATGCAACGGTACCAAACCATAACAAATTATCCTCAATTCAACAATCAACATATATAGTGTAAAAGGAATGTTCTCTCTCAAGGCATTGTGGATGTGAACATGTTCCAGGTATCTCCTCTAGGTGTGCTGGATGAGCACAGATTGACCAAGAAAAATGTAAATAATTCTCAAAAAATAGCAATGCAATTGATATTCCAACATGTAGATTATTAGACTCAGCCTCCGGTCCAATCTTGTAATCTTTTGAACATTACAGACACTGAGACCATAGGTAGCCTCCAGTCGGCAAATCAACTCATCAGCATTCCAGGATCACGGTTGCGGGGGTGACAATGGGCTGACAGATTGTCCACTCTCTCTCTGTCAAACCTGTAATTAGGATTTACCCTCTTAATGCATATTCAGTTCTATTTTAGTTTCCTTCTAATGTTTCCTATTGTGCCCTCAGGCATGCTGTGGACATGATTGTGGCTGGAGGTTCAATATGACTACTCTTGGATGTAAAGCCACTTTTGTGACTAGTCAATATCATTTGCATATGGTACTGAAAAATTAAAACTCCATTTTTAATTGCATGGACACTTTTCTACATTAGGGGCACGATAGGAAGCTTGCTACGAGAGTGAAATGCCACTGGTGGTACATTAGGGGGGTAATAACTGATGACAGGTTTCCTTTAAGAACTGTCTATTTGCTGTCTAATCTCTGCCACCCCTGACTTGTGCCAATGTCACCAGTTTATAAGTGTTATTCACTTTACCCGTCATTGTGTTAATGTTATGGCATGTAGTTGTCTTCCTTATTACCGGTCTTTTCACTGACGAGGGTTTTCATTGTGAGCTCCATCAAATAAATGTAGAAATCCTTTTTGTGTTGTAGAAAGAAATAATAATAATAATAATAATAATCTTTATTTTTATATAGCACTAACATATTCCGCAGCGCTTTACAGTTTTGCACACATTATCATCTCATCCGATCTATCTTTCATACTTATAGGAAATCCTTGTGAGAATAACTGGTTATCACTAAATTGTAAAGAAGATATTGGGAAGCACTCTAATCGAGAAAACCTCATTACCTTTCATGGACCTCCTGGACTTCACAGAACTTCATTTTCTTATAATCCTCCTAATCATGAGGATCTGTCTCCTGAGCAATCTCGCATTGTTACCACAATTCCAGGTGACAAAGTGGATACAAGATTTCAGTGTGACAAGCAACTTACTAAAATTTCAGATTTTATAACAGAAAGAAAGCACAAAGGAAAGATATCGTACTCCTGTTCAGAATGTGGGAAGTGCTTTACAAATAAATCAAAATTTGTTATACATGAGAGATTTCACACAGGAGAAAAGCCATATTCATGTTCACACTGTGAGAAATGCTTTACAGCTAAATCAAATCTTGTGAAACACGAGAGTAATCACTCAGGAGAGAATCCGTATTCCTGTTCAGAATGTGGGAAATCTTTTAAATATAAATCAAGTTTTGATACACATTATAGAATTCACACTGGAGAGAAGCCGTACTCATGTTCACAGTGTGGGAAATGTTTTACGCAAAAATCAAATTTTGTTTTACATAAGAAAATTCACACAGGAGAAAAGCCATATTCATGTCAAGAATGTGGGAAGTCCTTCACAAGTAAAGAATATCTTCTTATACATCAGAGAATTCATACAGGAGAGAAGCCGTATTTATGTCCAGAGTGTGGAAAATGTTTTGAAAGGAAATCACATCTTGATACACATAAAAGAACTCACACTGGGGAGAAACCGTATTCATGTTCACAATGTGGAAGGTGCTTTGCAGGAAAATGTAATCTTCAGAAACATCAGAAAGTTCACACAGGAGAAAAGCCATGTTCATGTTCCCTATGTGGGAAATCCTTCAGAGATAAAGGGAATCTTATTAGACATCAGAGAACTCACACGGGAGAAAAGCCATTTTCATGTTCCGAATGTGGGAAATGCTTTAGAAATAAATCACACCTTGTTACACATCATAGAATTCACACCGGGGAGAAACCATTTTCATGTTTAGTCTGTGGGAAAAGCTTTACAGAAAAATTAGGTCTTGTGAGACACGAGAAAAGTCACGCAACTTAAAAGCCGTTTTCCTGTTCAGAATGTGGAAAATCTTAAATATAAATACATTTTTACTATACATGAGAGAATTCACACTGGAGAGAAGCCGTATTCATGTTCAGAATGTGGGAAATGCTTTACACATAAAAAAACACATTTTGTTTTACCTAAGAAAATTCACACAGGAGAAAATAATTATTCATGTCCAGAATGTGGGAAGTGGTTCACAAGTAAAGAATATCTTCTTATACATCTAAGAAATTGTACAAGAGAGAAGCCGTATGCATGTTCAGAATGTGGGAAATGTTTTGAAAGGAAATCACATCTTGTTACACATAGAATTCACACCGGGGAGAAACTATTTTCATGTCTACTCTGTGGGAAAAGCTTTACAGAAAAATTAGGTCTTGTGGGACACGAGAAAAGCCAAACAACTTAAAAGCCGTATTCCTGTTCAGAATGTGAAAAATCTTTTAAATATAAATAAATTTTTACTAAACATGAGAGAATTCACACTGGAAAGAAGCCGTATTCATGTTCACTGTGTGGGAAATGTTTTACACAAAAATCACATGAGAAAGTTCACATAGAAGAAAAAACATTTTCATGTTCAATATGTGGAAATCGAATATTGTTATACAGGAGAAGTCACACAGGAAAGAAACTGTAATTATGTTTATAAATTTTAATAAACAATGCTCAGTATAAATGAGTACACAATTTTGATAAGATTGTAATATCTCAATGAACACAAAATTAATTTCCAAAATTTTATCAACACTGAGTTTTAATGAACTTTTTTTCATCAATAAAGGAAAAGTAAGGTTAATATTACAAAATACACCTCACATCAAAAGCTACTGCATCTATAATTTTGTATGGCCTCCGTGATTTTTAGGGACACTACCTAGTTTTTTAGACATAGAATGAACAAGTTGGTGACAATACATCATATCTTTTTTTCTCTTTTGCAAGAACAAGCTCTCTTAAAGCCTGGATGCTGAATGGAAAGTGAACTTGTCTCTTCAGAATTCCCCATAGGTGTTCGGTTGGGTTCAGGTCAGAAGACACTTGGGCACTGAATCACTTTCACCCTGTGCTTCAGAAATTCAGTGACCTTTGATGTGTGTTTTGGATCATTGTCCTGTTGGAAAGTGCAGATCTACCAGGGGCATGGCGTGATAGCAGCATTTTCTCTTTCACCATAGAGCAGAACATCTGTGGATTCAAGATATCATCAATGACATGTAGACCCCGACACTAGCAGCGCTCATGCAGTCCCACATAAGGACACCACCATGTATCATTGTAGGTACCATGCATTTTTATTGTATTCACCTTTGCAATGCCATACAAATTTGAAGCTGTCAGTTCCAAAAACATTTATTTTGGTCTCATCACTCCAGAGTCCCAGGAGTCTTCATATTTTTCAGCAAATTGTAAGGCTGCTTTTTTGTTCATGGGTTTTAGGAGGCTTTCTGTGTAGACATCACCCATGCATGCCATTCCTCTACAGAAACAATTGTCTGCTTTCAGCTCACCTCTCAATGCTTGGTGAGATCTATGGGAAGAGCTCGGCTGAAAAATCATGAATGGGACTTAGAAAGTTAAACCTAGTATAATTAAATTACCCCTATGGACGATCATTTGTCCACAACAGAAAGCATACGTGCCATACAAGAAAGAAGTGTGTGCATCTATAATGTGTATATTATGTAGAATTACTATACAATAGAAAGGAGAAAAGAAAAAAACAATTCAATAAATGGATGCAAGGTCTGAACGAAGACTCATGCCACTGGGAAATCTGGGGTTCAATTCCAGAATCCACAAGGCTTCTCTGGGGTGTACATTTTATACCAATCTCCCCCTTATCTGGTCTGGTAACATATTCACTACCCACAACTGTACAGTGATGTTATTCCTATTGTGTTGTATGAAATAGTTAACAAAAACTGCATACCAGCATACTCAGGACAAACTGGACAACTTTTGGGGTCCAATTTCTTCTGTTACCCTTGTGAAAATAAAAAATTGTGGGCTGAAAAATTATTTTTGAGGAAAGTAAAATTATTTTTTATTTTCACAGCTCTGCGTTATAAGCTTCTGCAAAGCACTTGAAGGTTCAAAGTGCTCACCATAAATCTAGATAAGTTCCTTGGGGGGTCTAGTTTCCGAAATGGTGTCACTTGTGGGGGGTTTCTACTGTTTAGGCACATCAGGGGCTCTGCAAACGCAACGTGACGCCCGCAGACCAATCCATCAAAGTCTGCATTTCAAAACATCACTACTACCCTTCCGAGCCCCGACGTGTGCCAAAACAGTGGTTTACCCCCACATATGGGGTATCAGTGTACTCAGGACAAACTGGACAACAATTTTTGGGGTCCAATTTCTCCTGTTACCCTTGTGAAAATAAAAAATTGAGGGCTAAAAAATAATTTTTGAGGAAAGAAAAATGATTTTTTATTTTTTCGGCTCTGCGTTATAAACTTCTGTGAAGCACTTGGGGGTTCAAAATGCTTACCACACATCTACATTAGTTCCTTGGTAGGTCTAGTTTCCAAAATGGGGTCACATGTGGGGGAGCTCCAATGTTTAGGCACACAGGGGCTCTCCAAACGCGACATGGTATCCGCTAACGATTGGAGCTAATTTTCCATTCAAAAAGTCAAATGGCACGCCTCCCCTTCCGAGCCCTGCCGTGTGCCCAAATAGTGGTTCCCCCCACATATGAGGTATCGGTGTACTCAGGAGAAATTGCCCAACAAATTTTAGGATCCATTTTATCCTGTTGCCCATGTGAAAATGAAAAAATTGAGGCTAAAATAACTTTTTTTCATTTTTACGGATCAATTTGTGAAGCACCTGGGGGTTTAAAGTGCTCACTATGCATCTAGATAAGTTCCTTGGGGGGTCTAGTTTCCAAAATGGGGGAGCTCCAATCTTTAGGCACACAGGGGCTCTCCAAATGCGACATGGTGTCCGCTAACGATTGGAGCTTATTTTTCATTCAAAAAGCCAAATGGCGCTCCTTCCCAAACAGTGGTTCCCCCCCACATATGGGGTATCGGCGTACTCGGGACAAATTGGACAACTTTCGGGGTCCAGTTTCTCCTTTTACCCTTGGGAAAATTAAAAAACTTGCTTAAAAATCATTATTGGGACAAAAAAGTTAAATGTTCATTTTTTCCTTCCATGTTGCTTCTGCTGTTGTGAAGCACCTGAAGGGTTAATAAACTTCTTGAATGTGGTTTTGAGCACCTTGAGGGGTGCAGTTTTTAGAATGGTGTCACTTTTGGGTATTTTCAGCCATATGGACCCCTTAAAATGACTTCAAATGTGAGGTGGTCCCTAAAAAAATGGTTTTGTAAATTTTATTGTAAAAATGATAAATCGCTGGTCAAATTTTAACCCTTATAACTTCCTAACAAAAAAAAATGATTTCCAAAATTGTGCTGATGTAAAGTAGACATGTGGGTAATGGTATTTATTAAAGGGAACCTGTCACCCCCAAAATCGAAGGTGAGCTAAGCCCACCAGCATCAGGGACTTATCTACAGCATTCTGGAATGCTGTAGATAAGCCCCCGATGTATCCTAAAAGATGAGAAAAAGATGTTATACTCACCCAGGGGCGGTCCCGGTACGATAGGCGTCCTGGTCCGGGCCTCCCATCTTCTTACGATGACGTCCTCTTCTTGTCTTCACGCTGCGGCGCAGGCGTACTTTGTCTGCCCTGTTAAGGGCAGAGCAAAGTACTGCAGTGCGCAGGCGCTGGGAAAGGTCAGAGAGGCCGGATGCCTGCGCACTGCAGTACTTTGCTCTGCCCTTAACAGGGCAGACAAAGTACACGTGCGCCAGAGCCACAGCGTGAAGACAAGAAGAGGACGTCATCTGATGAAGATAGGAGGCGCCAGACCGCGACACCCATCGGACCGGACCGGGACCGCCCCTGGGTGAGTATAATCTAATCTCTTTTTGTCATCTTTTAGGATACATCGGGGGCTTATCTACAGCATTACAGAATGCTGTAGATAAGCCCCTGATGCCGGTGGGCTTAGCTCACCTTCGATTTTGGGAGTGACAGGTTCCCTTTAACTATTTTGTGTCACATAACTCTCTGGTTTAACAGAATAAAAATTCAAAATTTGAAAATTTGAAAATTTTCGTTTTTTTCACAAATAAACGCAAAAATTATCGACCTCAATTTACCACTAACATGAAGCCCAATATATCATGAAAAAACAATCTCAGAATCGCCAGGATCCGTTGAAGCGTTCCTGAGTTATTATCTCATAAAGGAACACTGGTCAGAATTGCAAAAAATGGCCAGGTCATTAAGGTCAAAATACAAATTTAAAAAAAACTGACCGTCACATCCAAACATAGACTAAGTGTGAACAGGTGCTGAACCTAGAGTCACCAACTCGTATAGAGTCAAATAAGGCAGCACACTGCGGCGCTAAAACATGCAAACATGAAAATTGAACTGCATTACTGCACTAGAAATATGAAAAAATGAGAGCGTTTAGCGCATAAGTTGGCCAATTTATGTGTACCTGGTAGCCACATTAGGGCATCTCTCGTATACCAGGTCCTAAACTTTCCTTTCCTCGCTGAGAATAAACGTCTTCATCTGAATGGGTACCTGTGAAACCTCTTCTTAGACTAAAATTCTCTCTCTGGAGGGGTACTGGACCTGTTGCGATTAACCCCTTAAGCCCATGTGACGTACTAACCCGTCGAGGTTGGGTGGGCCTTAATTTCCACCGACGGGATAGTACGTCATCTGCAATCGGCCGCGCTCACGGGGGGGGGAGCGCGGCCGGGTGTCGGCTGACTATCGCAGCTGAGATCTGGCACTATATGCCAGGAGTGGTCACGGACCGCCCCCGGCATATTAACCCCCGGCACACTGCGATCAAACATGATCGCAGTGTTCCGGCGGTATAGGGAAGCATCGCGCAGGGAGGGGGCTCCCTGCGTGCTTCCCTGAGACTCCCGGAGCAACGCGATGTGATCGCGTTGCTCCGAGCGTCTCTTACCTCCTATCCCTGCAGGCCCCGGATCCAAATGGCCGCGGGGCTGCATCCGGGTCCTGCAGGGACTACTTCCACCATATAAAAGCGCCAAAACATAAAAAATGATATAAATGAGATATCGCTGTAATCGTACTCACCCGAAGAATAAAACTGCTTTAGGGCAGTCTCACACGTCCAGATAATTCCGGTACCGGAAAAAAGGGTACCGGAATTATCCGTGTCCGTGTGCCCCTGCGTTTCTGTGGCACATCAGTGTGGCACACGTGTGCCTCCCGTGTGCCCACTGGGTACCACACGCACCGTGCAGGAGACAGCGCTAAAGTTTAGCGCTGTCCCCTGCATCGTGCTGAACCCCCGATTCATATCTTCTGTGCAGCAGCGTTTGCTGTAAAGAAGATATGAATAATCCATTTTTTTAGTGGTATTTCCTGTTTAAGATAAAGCTCCATGTCCCCACCCCGTGTGCCCCCCCCCGCTGTTCTGAAAATACTCATCCGGCTCCCTCGCAGTGTCCTGTCCTGGCCGCACCTTCTACTGTATGCGGTCACGTGGGGCCGCTCATTTACAGTAATGAATATGCGGCTCCACCCCTATGGGAGGTGGAGCTGCATATTCATGACTAATCGGCGGCCCCACGTGACCGCATACAGTAGAAGGTGCGGGCAGGACGGGAAGCAGCGACAGCCAACCAGGGAGCCGGGTGAGTATTTTCAGAACAGCGGGGGGGGCGCACAGGGGGTGGGGACATGGTGCTTTATTTTAAACACGAAATACCACTAAAAAAATGGATTATTCATATCTTCTTTACAGCAAACGCTGCTGCACAGAAGATATGAATCGCGGCTTCAGCACCATGTGGGGGGGACAGCGCTTACTGGAGCGCTGTCTCCTGCACGGCACACGGAGAATGTCCATGTGCGGTACGTGTTTTACACGGACCCATTGACTTTAATGGGTCCGTGTAATACGTGCGCTCCCACGAACACTGACATGTCTCCGTGTTTGGCACACGGAGACACAGTCCGCAAAAAATCAATGACATCTGCACAGATGCATTGATTTTAATGTGTCTACGTGTGTCAGTGGCTCCGGTACGTGAGGAAACTGTCACCTCACGTACCGGAGCCACTGACGTGTGAAACCAGCCTTATCAATTTTACCAAACGTGGAACGGTATAAACGCCTCCCCCAAAAGAAATTAATGAATAGCTGGTTTTTGGTCATTCTGCCTCACAAAAATCGGAATAAAAAGCGATCAAAAACTGTCATGTGTCCGAAAATGTTACCAATAAAAATGTCAACTCGTCCCTCAAAAAACAAGACCTCACATGACTCTGTGGACCAAAATATGGAAAAATTATAGGTCTCAAAATGTGGAGACGCAAAAAGCTATAAAAAGCGTCTTTTAGTGTGTGACAGCTGCCAATCATAAAAATCCTCTATAAAAAACGCTATAAAAGTAAATCAAACCCTCCTTCATCACCCCCTTAGTTAGGGAAAAATAATAAAATTAAAAAAATGTATTTATTTCCATTTTCCTATTAGGGTTAGGGTTGGAGCTAGGGTTAGGGTTGCGGCTAAAGTTAGGGTTAGGGTTGGGGCTAAAGTTAGGGTTTGGATTACATTTACGTTTGGGATTAGGGTTGGGATTAGAGTTAGGGGTGTGTCAGGGTTAGGGGTGTGGTTAGGGTTACCGTTGGGATTAGGGTTAGGGGTGTGTTTGGATTAGGGTTTCAGTTATAATTGGGGGGTTTCCACTGTTTAGGCACATCAGGGGCTCTCCAAACGCGACATGGCGTCCGATCTCAATTCCAACCAATTCTGCGTTGAAAAAGTAAAACAGTGCTCCTTCCCTTCCGAGCTCTCCCGAGCGCCCAAACAGGGGTTTACCCCAACATATGGGGTATCAGTGTACTCGGGACAAATTGGACAACAACTTTTGGGGTCCAAGTTCTCTTGTTATCCTTGGGAAAAAAAATTGGGGGGGCTAAAAATCATTTTTGTGGGAAAAAAAAGGATTTTTTATTTTCACGGCTCTGCGTTGTAAACTGTAGTGAAACAATTGGGGGTTCAAAGTTCTCACAACACATCTAGATAAGTTCCTTGAAAGGTCTAGTTTCCAATATGGGGTCACTTGTGGGGGGTTTCTACTGTTTGGGTACATCAGGGGCTCTGCAAATGCAATGTGACACCTGCAGACCAATCCATCTGTCTGCATTCCAAATGGCGCTCCTTCCCTTCCGAGCTCTGCCATGCGCCCAAACAGTGGTTCCCCCCACATATGGGGTATCAGCGTACTCAGGACAAATTGGACAACAACTATTCGGGTCCAATTTATCCTGATACCCTTGTGAAAATACAAAACTGGGGGCTAAAAAATAATTTTTGTGAAAAAAAGAATTTTTATTTTCACGGCTCTGCGTTATAAACTGTAGTGAAACACTTGGGGGTTCAAAGCTCTCAAAACACATCTAGATAAGTTCCTTAGGGGGTCTACTTTCCAAAATGGTGTCACTTGTGGGGGGTTTTAATGTTTAGGCACATCAGGGGCTCTCCAAACGCGACATGGTGTCCCATCTCAATTCCAGTCAATTTTGCATTGAAAAGTAAAATGGCGCTCCTTCCCTTCCGAGCTCTGCCCTGCGCCCAAACAGTGGTTTACCCCCACATATGGGGTATCAGCGTACTCAGGACAAATTGTACAACAACTTTTGGGGTCCATTTTCTCCTGTTACCCTTGGTAAAATAAAACAAATTGGAGCTGAAATAAATTTTGTGTGAAAAAAAGTTAAATGTTCATTTTTATTTAAACATTCCAAAAATTCCTGTGAGACACCTGAAGGGTTAATAAACTTCTTGAATGTGGTTTTTAGCACCTTGAGGAGTGCAGTTTTTAGAATGGTGTCACACTTGGGTATTTTCTATCATATAGACCCCTCAAAATGACTTCAAATGAGATGTGGTCCCTAAAAAAAAAAAATGGTGTTGTAAAAATGAGAAATTTCTGGTCAACTTTTAACCCTTATAACTCCCTAACAAAAAAAAATTTTGGTTCCAAAATGGTGCTGATGTAAAGTAGACATGTGGGAAATGTTACTTATTAAGTATTTTGCGTGACAAATCTCTGTGATTTAAGGGCATAAAAATTCAAAGTTGGAAAATTGTGAAATTTTCAACATTTTTGCCAAATTTCTGTTTTTTTCACAAATAAACGCAAGTTATATCGAATACATTTTACCACTATCATGAAGTACAATATGTCCCGAGAAAACAATGTCAGAATCGCTAAGATCTGTTGAAGCGTTCCAGAGTTATAACCTCATAAAGGGACAGTGGTCAGAACTGTAAAAATTTGCCTGGTCATTAACGTGCAAACCACCCTCGGGGCTTAAGGGGTTAAAACACCTGCGGCTAAGAGGCGGAGTGCTCAGTGCGGACTGATTTGCTCAGTCAGAAGGCAAATGAATACAAATTTCAAAAAACTGACCATCACATCCAAACATAGACTAAGTGTGAACAGGTGCTGAACCTAGAGTCACCAACTCATATACAGTCAAATAAATAAGGCAGCACACTGTAGCGCTAAAACATGCAAACATGAAAATTGAACTGCATTACTGCACTAGAAATATGAAAAAATGAGAGCGTTTAGTGCATAAATTGGCCAATTTATGTGTACCTGGTAGCCACATTAGGGCATCTCTCGTATACCAGGTCCTAAACTTTCCTCGCTGAGAATAAACGTCTTCATCTGAATGGGTACCTGTGAAACCTCTTCTTAGACTAAAATTCTCTCTCTCTGTGGAGGGGTACTGGACCTGCTGCGATTAAAACACCTGCGGCTAAGAGGCGGAGTGCTCAGTCAGAAGGCAAATTAACACAAATTTAAAATTTTCATGTTTGCATGTTTTAGCGCCTCAGTGTGCTGCCTTATTTATTTAAGGTCAAAATAGGCTGGGTCATGAAGGGGTAAAGATTTTGATTGATACTATGGGGACAATTCAGACCGATGTTTTCGGTAAAGAAATGTCGGTCAATGCATTATTACATGCAACCTCTGCGCATATATCATCAACCATACAAGCTGTCCCAATTGGACTATTTTTGAGGATGAAGAGGATTTGTTCTTTGGATGGGATCTTTGAGGGCCTGGCCCTTGACCTATTTAGGAGGTTCCAGGATCATGGATACAGCAATAGGAGCATAAGGCACTGCTACTTTCGTGCCAGGAAGGCACCACGAGATCAATTACTCTGTAGAGCACCATCCAGAGGTAAGAAGGACCCACCGTTGAGATTTATCTTGACTTATAATAACCAATGGAGGTCTATTAGTCAGATTTTACAGAAACACTGGGCAGTGCTCAGAACAGTGCACTCCCCCTGACGAAGGCATGCCACCGAAACGTGCGTAGGGGCAGTGGCACCATCACTAGGGCATTGGTAAGTTTGTACTCCTTATTGTTACTATCTCCACTCTTTGTCCAGTGTTCAATATGTCGTCATTGATCTATGTTTCTAGATTTTTGTAATATGGGCACGCCAATATGGTCTGATAGACTTGTAACTGATTGTATAAATCAATAGTGCCTTTTTGTCTTTCTTTAGAATTGTTCCAGCGATAGGGGAACACTGTGTAGTATGAATACTACTATATTATTACACTCCTAATACTACCAGCTCCGTGGTGGCGCCACTTTACATCTATTTGTCTCAACTGCTAGCATTTTTTGGCTACCTTTTTTAATTTTGTATGTATGTTTTTAAATATCAATAAAGATTGTTATAGTTATTGTTCAATATTCGCTGTTTTCTATATGATTGTATGTATTTAGCGTAGAACAGGTGTTTATATTTATCCAGTTTGGACGCAACAGTCTTCTGAATCGTTCAGTTCACACAGTGTGTTAATTGTGCGTCCCTTTGACAAGGGGTAACCATGTGATGTTCAGAACCAACCTTTAAACACATTGTTCCCGACATCCACTTCTCACGGCAAGGAGAGCTAGAAATCTTAAAGATTTGTTGGTGAAGATCCACTATGTGGCTAACCCCCAAATCGTTTTGAGGCTCGCAAACAAATGGGGTTGCTATCCTTGTGGGTCCTGTGTGGCATGTCGTAACATTGTTCGTGCCACATCTTTCACTTCAGCGGATGGAAGTAGGGACTACCAGATTATGTGCTACATCACATGTAGCACTGCCCATGTGGTGTATTATGTTGTCTGCCCCTGTAAATTAATTTATGTGAGACACTTCATGGGAGCTTAGAGTTAGGGCAAAAGCAGCCCCCCGAGTAGCCCATCACGTGAAACGTGCGTCGGGGCTACGGAACACACAATGTCTCATATTCCCTCTCTCCCACACGGGTAAGCATCGTTCTTTCACTGCACTTTATATCCAAGGGAAAGCAGATGCACATTTGTTAACTTACATATCATTTTTCTATATGAAACTGCCTACATCTTTGGTTGATATTTATAACCTGTCTTTTGGACATAAACATATTCATCTATTTTGTGCTCTGTGCTATTATATTTTTGCTATGAGAGGTTTTTTATGACTCGTGGTGCCTGGATCTTTTCCCCCTTTTTCTTCTTGTCCTGTATTGTGTCTTGGGTTATTTTTATCCGTGTTATATATGTGAGTGATTTTTTTTCAATAAAAATACTTTATATATTATGGAGATTATTACATTTCATCTCACTTTATTTTGGGGTTGTGTGAAACGTTGTGTGATGCTGCAGATGTATTACGTGTTGTGGGGCTGAGAACGTCCCTAATGTGTCCCCAATGTGGAGACTTAAGGTTCTAACCGTGCACCCCACATATTGCAGAGGACAAGCTTCACACTGTATGATGTCAGTGACGTGTGGAGCTACAACTAATGAGACGTCCAATATTATATTATTCTGTTTAGTAGATGATGCATTTTTGCTCTGGGCACACACTTGCACAAACCACATTTAGGTCTATTACAATGAAACCTTTGGTATTTGTCTCCCAGGTGTCGGCTGACTTTCTTGTAGAGATATAAACTAGGAGAAATGATGTTACCGATAATAACGTCCCTCTCAGCAATGAAGGAACAACCAGGTCTCACAATCTCTGCTAGATCCTCGTCAGTGTATAAAATAGGTAAATGTTCTCTGATAATATTCACTATATTATAGAAATCTTCCCTGCAGCCAGTATTGGATTTATCTCTAGACTGATGCAGGTTTTTATTTCTTATCACCAGATAATTATCTCTGGTTTTAGTATCGGCTTTGATTTTTGCCGTATTTAGGATGTGACTGTCAGGCCTTTATAAAGAGTTTTGCTATGCTTTGTATTGAACTGTGGTGTATTGTGATAACTTATCCAACATCGCCATCTATTAACAATGTTCTCATTACAGTTTACTTTCTGTTTCATTGCTTACTGTGCAGTTTAATCTTTAAGGCTCATCAAGGCTTCCGTAGTTTCCCATCAGTCTCTGCATTAGCCTTGCCTCCGTCTTCTCCAGTAGCCATTTTGGCCTCATGGATACTGCAGTATATGCTGATTATCACTCCCTGATTTTCAGCCTATTTGGTTGATTACATATCACAGTCGAGGAGTTATTTTCCCCTTGTTAGAGCTCACCAAATTGTATTTTGTAGCTACTTCTATGTTTTATATCAAAGTAGTCTTTTGATATTACAGATGTTTATACTACCGCCAGGGCCGGACTGGGACTAAAATTCAGCCCTGGCATTTGAAGTTACACAGGCCCACTTGTCACATGGTGACTGTATAATATCTTTGTACACTTGTAGGCAGGGCCGGTTTTAGGCAAAGTGGGGCCCTAGGCAAAGTTTAAAATGGGTCCCCAAATGCTAACATATTGCACATCACACAGAAGCCTTTCTGTTGTATTTACGTGCGCTGAGTTCAGGCCGCTAAACGAGTTTGATCGACAATACTGAAGTTGTTCAACGCTTGTTTCCCGGCCTCTTTCCACCAGCTGAGGAATAATGATGAGACAGAACGATCACTAATAGATCACCATACAGTATCATGTTTTCAGCAGCACATCTACAGTTTACACTGGCAATGTGCTGCTGACAACAAGGCTTTTTGTTCCAGCAAAAACAATCCGAATATGCAGCATTTTACTTGTTTAGTAAAATACACCCCATAGTCCTCCATATATTATAATGTGCTCCATAGTCCTCCATATAGTATAATACACTCCCTATAGTCCTCCATATATTAAAATACACTGCTCAGTCCTCCACATAGTATAATACACTCCTCATAGTCCTCCATATAGCATAATACAATCCTCATAGTCCTCCATATAGCATAATACAATCCTCATAGTGCTCCATATAGTATAATGCACCGCCACAGTCATCCATGTAGTACAATTCACTTCCCATAGTATAATGCACCCCATAGTTCTTCATATAGTATAACGTATTCCCCATAGTCCTCGATACAGTATAATGCAGCCCACATATAGTATAATGCAGCCACCCCAGAGTATAATGCAGCCACCCCAGAGTATAATGCAGCCACCCCAGAGTATAATGCAGCCACCCCACAGAGTATAATGCAGCCACCCCAGAGTATGTAACCCCCATAGAATATAATACAGCCCACCTCCCCATAATATATAATGTAGCCCCCCATAGAATATAATGCAGCCCCCCATAGTATATAACACAGCCACATAGTACATAACATGGCCTCCCCCATAGAATATAATATACTCCCCATAGTATATAGCAAAGCCCGCATATTATATAGCACAAACCGCATAGTATACAGCACAGCCTGCATACTATAGCACAGCTCGCGTAGTAGATAACACAGCCCACACAGCAGTATTCAGCACAGACCACACAGTAGTATACAGCACAGACCACACAGTAGTATACAGCACAGCCCACGTAGAAGTATACAGCACAGTCCACACAGTAGTATACAGCACAGCCCACAGAGTAATATATACAGCACAGCCCACAAAGTAATATATACAGCACAGCCCACAAAGTAATATATACAGCACAGCCCACAAAGAACTATATACAGCACAGCCCACAGAGAACTATATACAGCACAGCCCACAGAGAACTATATAAAGCACAGCCCAGAGTACTATATACAGCACAGCCCAGAGTACTATATACAGCACAGCCCACAGAGTACTATATACAGCACAGCCCACAGAGTACTATATACAGCACAGCCCACAGAGAACTATATAAAGCACAGCCCAGAGTACTATATACAGCACAGCCCAGAGTACTATATAAAGCACAGCCCAGAGAGTACTATATACAGCACAGCCCAGAGAGTACTATATACAGCACAGCCCAGAGAGTACTATATACAGCACAGCCCACAGAGTACTATATACAGCACAGCCCACAGAGTACTATACACAGCACAGCCCACAGAGTACTATATACAGCACAGCCCACAGAGTACTATATACAGCACAGCCCACAGAGAACTATATACAGCACACAGTAGTATACAGCACAGCCCACAGAGAACTATATACAGCCCACAGTAGTATACAGCACAGAGCACAGCCCACAGAGAACTATATACAGCCCACAGTAGTATACAGCACAGAGCACAGCCCACAGAGAACTATATACAGCACAGAGCACAGCCCAGAGAACTATATACAGCCCACAGTAGTATACAGCACAGAGCACAGCCCACAGATAACTATATACAGCACAGAGCACAGCCCACAGAGAACTATATACAGCACACAGTAGTATACAGCACAGCCCACAGATAACTATATACAGCCCACAGTAGTATACAGCACAGAGCACAGCCCACAGAGTACTATATACAGCCCACAGTAGTATACAGCACAGAGCACAGCCCAGAGAACTATATATAGCACACAGTAGTATACAGCACAGAGCACAGCCCACAGAGTACTATATATAGCACAGAGCACACAGTAGTATACAGCACAGAGCACAGCCCACAGAGAGCTATATACAGCCCACAGTAGTATACAGCACAGAGCACAGCCCACAGAGAGCTATATACAGCCCACAGCAGTATACAGCACAGAGCACAGCCCACAGAGTACTATATACAGCCCACAGTAGTATACAGCACAGAGCACAGCCCACAGAGTACTATATACAGCCCACAGTAGTATACAGCACAGAGCACAGCCCACAGAGTACTATATACAGCCCACAGTAGTATACAGCACAGAGCACAGCCCACAGAGTACTATATACAGCCCACAGTAGTATACAGCACAGAGCACAGCCCACAGAGAACTATATACAGCCCACAGTAGTATACAGCACAGAGCACAGCCCACAGAGTACTATATACAGCCCACAGTAGTATACAGCACAGAGCACAGCCCACAGAGAACTATATACAGCCCACAGTAGTATACAGCACAGAGCACAGCCCACAGAGAACTATATACAGCCCACAGTAGTATACAGCACAGAGCACAGCCCAGAGAACTATATACAGCCCACAGTAGTATACAGCACAGAGCACAGCCCACAGAGAACTATATACAGCCCACAGCAGTATACAGCACAGAGCACAGCCCAGAGAGAGCTATATACAGCCCACAGTAGTATACAGCACAGAGCACAGCCCACAGATAACTATATACAGCCCACAGCAGTATACAGCACAGAGCACAGCCCACAGAGAACTATATACAGCCCACAGTGGTATACAGCACAGAGCACAGCCCACAGAGAACTATATACAGCCCACAGCAGACTACAGCACAGAGCACAGCCCACAGAGTACTATATACAGCCCACAGTAGTATACAGCACAGAGCACAGCCCACAGAGTACTATATACAGCCCACAGTAGTATACAGCACAGAGCACAGCCCAGAGAACTATATATAGCACACAGTAGTATACAGCACAGAGCACAGCCCACAGAGTACTATATATAGCACAGAGCACACAGTAGTATACAGCACAGAGCACAGCCCAGAGAACTATATATAGCACACAGTAGTATACAGCACAGAGCACAGCCCACAGAGTACTATATATAGCACAGAGCACAGCCCACAGAGAGCTATATACAGCCCACAGTAGTATACAGCACAGAGCACAGCCCACAGAGAGCTATATACAGCCCACAGCAGTATACAGCACAGAGCACAGCCCACAGAGTACTATATACAGCCCACAGTAGTATACAGCACAGAGCACAGCCCACAGAGAACTATATACAGCCCACAGTAGTATACAGCACAGAGCACAGCCCACAGAGAACTATATACAGCCCACAGTATACAGCACAGAGCACAGCCCACAGAGTACTATATACAGCCCACAGTATACAGCACAGAGCACAGCCCACAGAGTACTATATACAGCCCACAGCAGTATACAGCACAGAGCACAGCCCACAGAGAACTATATATAGCACAGAGCACACAGTAGTATACAGCACAGAGCACAGCCCACAGAGTACTATATACAGCCCACAGCAGTATACAGCACAGAGCACAGCCCACAGAGAACTATATACAGCCCACAGCAGTATACAGCACAGAGCACAGCCCACAGAGAACTATATACAGCCCACAGCAGTATACAGCACAGAGCACAGCCCACAGAGAACTATATACAGCCCACAGCAGTATACAGCACAGAGCACAGCCCACAGAGAGCTATATACAGCCCACAGTAGTATACAGCACAGAGCACAGCCCACAGAGAACTATATACAGCCCACAGCAGTATACAGCACAGAGCACAGCCCACAGAGAACTATATACAGCCCACAGCAGTATACAGCACAGAGCACAGCCCACAGAGAGCTATATACAGCCCACAGCAGTATACAGCACAGAGCACAGCCCAGAGAGAGCTATATACAGCCCACAGTAGTATACAGCACAGAGCACAGCCCACAGATAACTATATACAGCCCACAGTGGTATACAGCACAGAGCACAGCCCAGAGAGAACTATATATAGCACAGTAGTATACAGCACAGAGCACAGCCCACAGAGTACTATATACAGCCCACAGTAGTATACAGCACAGAGCACAGCCCAGAGAACTATATATAGCACACAGTAGTATACAGCACAGAGCACAGCCCACAGAGTACTATATATAGCACAGAGCACACAGTAGTATACAGCACAGAGCACAGCCCAGAGAACTATATATAGCACACAGTAGTATACAGCACAGAGCACAGCCCACAGAGTACTATATATAGCACAGAGCACAGCCCACAGAGAGCTATATACAGCCCACAGTAGTATACAGCACAGAGCACAGCCCACAGAGAGCTATATACAGCCCACAGCAGTATACAGCACAGAGCACAGCCCACAGAGAACTATATATAGCACAGAGCACACAGTAGTATACAGCACAGAGCACAGCCCACAGAGTACTATATACAGCCCACAGCAGTATACAGCACAGAGCACAGCCCACAGAGAACTATATACAGCCCACAGCAGTATACAGCACAGAGCACAGCCCACAGATAACTATATACAGCCCACAGTAGTATACAGCACAGAGCACAGCCCACAGAGAACTATATACAGCCCACAGCAGTATACAGCACAGAGCACAGCCCACAGAGAACTGTATACAGCACAGAGCACAGCCCACAGAGAGCTATATACAGCCCACAGCAGTATACAGCACAGAGCACAGCCCACAGAGTACTATATACAGCCCACAGTAGTATACAGCACAGAGCACAGCCCACAGAGAACTATATACAGCCCACAGCAGTATACAGCACAGAGCACAGCCCACAGAGAACTATATACAGCCCACAGCAGTATACAGCACAGAGCACAGCCCACAGAGAACTATATACAGCCCACAGTAGTATACAGCACAGAGCACAGCCCACAGAGAACTATATACAGCCCACAGCAGTATACAGCACAGAGCACAGCCCACAGAGAACTATATACAGCCCACAGCAGTATACAGCACAGAGCACAGCCCACAGAGAACTATATACAGCCCACAGCAGTATACAGCACAGAGCACAGCCCACAGAGAACTATATACAGCCCACAGTAGTATACAGCACAGAGCACAGCCCACAGAGAACTATATACAGCCCACAGTAGTATACAGCACAGAGCACAGCCCAGAGTACTATATATAGCACAGAGCACACAGTAGTATACGGCACAGAGCACAGCCCACAGAGAACTATATACAGCCCACATCTCTTCTCTTCCTCCCCTCACCTCCTCCGAGAATGGCCCCACAGTCCAGAAAAAAAAAACAACTCTCCTCACCTCTCCTCGTGCCCCGCGTTGCTTCCTGGTTCCTGCTCCTGTCTCAGCAGCTGCAGTCTGCCCGGGACACAGCAGGTGTGCGATGATATGACGTCATCGCGCACCCGCAGTGTCAGAGGCAGAGCAGGGAATGATGAGAGAGGAGCGTCTGTAGACGCTCTCTCCTCCATCATTGCATTCAACTGTACCGGCGTCTATACGCCGGTATAGTTGAATGCGACGGCGGGGGCGGCGGATTGAGCGGCCCACCACTGGCACCGGCCCTTCTGGCATTTGCCAGAAGTGCCCTATGGCCAGTCCGGCCCTGACTACCGCCATGTTGTGCAGTTACACTGTGAATGTCCTGTACAATACATAATGCTGTGTATTTAGATATGTTGTATGCCTTGTACTGAGTACTTTCATTTTTTCTTATAGTTTTACACTATCCTATTAATAAAAGTTGTAAGGACCCCCTGCGTCTACCTCAAGGCATCGATAGGAAAGAGTTTAGCTGTCAACTCACTTTTCTTAAGCACAAAGTTGAGGGTGCCAGAACAGTGATGTTGGGTGAACCTCTGATCTGTGTTGTCACATTCATGATCATACGTATCATTACACTGCACGAGAAAGAACAAACATTTTTTTCGTCTGCTACGGGGCAAAAATCACGTGTCCAAAGTCGGAATTGTTGGAACACGTCAGGAAATGTTGTTATGCACAAGTCTGTCTAAATGAATGAAGCACATGGAAAGCATTGAATAATTTTGTACAGAAGGAGTTTTACTCCAATAATTATCAGATCTTCAAGGTTTTCAAAGTAAACAGTATTTGAAAATGTAATGGAATAACACAATTTCAAAAAAATCTCGTTTTCCAGTTGAAAAGTGTTACTTGACCCAGGCGCAGTGCGGTAACAAGTGCCTCAGGCCTCTGCTTCTGCGCTTGTGAGAGGTCATAGATGCTCATTGCAAAATCCATCAGTAGTGCCCACCATGATGGGATTCCAGCGGCCTTGATATCTGTTCTACATTGTAGAAATATCTTTATGGAATCTCTCTCCGTGTTCTTCACTTCCGTGTTCCAAATTGGGTGGATAAAGGTCAAAATGGGAATGTAATAAATGCGTTTTCAATGACATTCGGCAGACAAGTTGTTTATGCTCGACTCGACTGAGAGGCCACGGTCTCATTATGTAAAGATTATATTATTTAAAGATTTTCGATTATCACAACCACAGGCACAAGAAACACTTGCTTTGTGTACCCTAACTGTAGGCCCAGCAGCAGTGCTACCACTTTCAGGTCAGCACAAATTTTCCATTTATGTTCTGAGTATTTGAACATTTTCAAAATGAACTTCATAGAAACCTGGGTCTTTCATTCCACCAGTAGAGCCAATGGAATAGATGGTTTTTCGCTACACAAGGGTCTTGTGCAACAAGACAGCTTTCAAACTCTCCCAAGATCTCGGGACGAGATCTCATTGCTGAGATCTCAATCTGAGCATGCGGCGCCCCCGGCGGCCGTTTTCCCGGAGGCCTCTGCATCGCAGTAATGGATTTGCGGGGGGGCTTCGGGTTTTCACAAAATGCCGGCGGAGCCCCCCTGCATCACAGAGCACCACCAAACCTGCCGCACCGGCCTGGGAAGGGAGTGTGATCATCGCCCTGTAGTATCAGACCACCGCAGAATCGCCCATCTTCTGCCACACTACTTGTAAGTGTATTCTGACTATAAGACACACCCCCATTTTCCACAAAAAAAAACTTTTGGGAAAAAAGTGCGTTTTATAGTCCGAAAAATACAATAAGTAACAGAAATTGTCCGGATTGTGAACACATTTGCGTCTCTCCATCTAAAGGTTCAAAACTATAATACTTTATTGAACTGTGAAGCCTTATAGAGTTACCGTCAGCCGATAGCCCTGTCTTGAGTCCTTTAAAATATTTCCAGTATATAATGCATTAATATTATAAGTGAATGAGCTTGGCATGTATAACTTGACATCTAGACTGTGATGCAGTGACCCCTGTTGCAGATAGGGGGCGCTGTGTGTGCTCCTCAGGATATGCATGGAGGCGTATCTGTGGTTATAATGATGGTGAAACAGTGACTGACAGAATTGTAAATGGCCGATGTGTGTCACAGAGGGAGTCTGCGCTGTAAGCCTGATGTATTGTTGTTCTGGGACCTGTAGTCCCACAAATGTTTGTATAATAGTCAAGGGAGGCTTATGGGGCTAGTTCGAGAGCTGGGCGGGTTGGACTAGCCACACACAACTCCCATCTATGGGAGTGGTTACAACTACATAATGTGACAAGGGTGTGGGTCACATGGTCTGTAGTGGACTCTGCAATGGAGTCTGTAGTGGTTCCTGTGTAGAGACCGCAGATAAAGAAGGATGCAGGGACAAATGGGAGCCAGAAAGCAAACAGCGTTTTTAACTTTTCTTTTAACTTCCAACCAAAAAGATAACAACAGTTTTCCACGCAGGGAACTTAAGTACAAGTCTACAATATCACAGTAAATCCTATCTACTATATAGGAGGCCTGAACTATACCCGAAGAACGCGGCAGCGCCTTACTAGTACCTCCCCTACTAATGTAAAGTCAACAACGTTCACTTATCAGTGCTGCTTCAGCGATGTAGTCCCGGTGGTGAGGCTCCGTCAGCGACGTAGTCCTAGTGGTGAGGGAAGGCGGTATCCTCCGACGTCGAGCCCAGGTGTAGATTCGAGTCCAGAATGTCTTTTGCGGTGCTGCGTTACCTCCCGCAGGCGGACGTTGATCCGGGGTAACAGTTTCCACGTCCAGAGAGGAGTCTTTTTGAGGAGAATTAGCAGAATTATCAGTATCAGTCACAGCTAAGAAAAACCCAGGAGGGCCCGGAGCACTCGGTGGCAAGATGCTCCCGGGGAGCGCGGTAATACTGTCACTGATCAGCACTACCCCTCTGCCTGGGGGGTCGCTGACGACGAATGCGCCTCTTTTTGGGGGCTCTGGTAATTGCCCGCAGTGTCTGTTGCACGTTTTCCCCCTGCTTCCAGCGAGTCTCACTGCGGCCTGCACACACAACTGCGCTGCAGTTTCCTCTCCTCAGAGATTTCCCGCGCCTCTTTGCCCCTGCTTTCGCGCGTTTTGCTTTTTATCCTCTCCTCTCCCTGCGTCACTCTGCCTCCTGTCACATGAGCCTGGCTTCCCATGCGCCCCTCAAATCCGTCCCCCGGAACCCCGACTCCCGGCAACAATGGTTCCACCCGTCTGCACAGCTCACCAGGTCCCTGTCCCCTACATTCCCCCACCCTGTATGCTCGCCAGTCCCCGGGCGAGGCCTTCGCACTGACAGGTCGCCCACCTGACGGGTTGTTCCACACTTGGGTCTGTCTAGTGTGTAAGTCAGGACTGTAGCGAGTTGGGGGTCTACCGGCAGTAGAACGTTCAGAACGTCGTGGCTCGGGTCCTTGTGTAGGGGGTGTTGGGGGAATGTCGTCAGCGGAAGGGTGACTGGTCAGGGGTAGTGTAGTAGTCGAGATAGGGGGAGTATTTTGACGCCGTTCTTCTTCTTCATCATCTTCTTCATCCCACCAATGGTTGTTGGGGGACTCAGTCGTAGGTGGCTCTTCCCTGATTGCGGATTCCGGGGTGTCCGAGTCAACAGAGCGACACAACCGGAGCATGTTGCGATGAAGAATGCGAGTACCTGTACTTCCGGGGGCCTCAGACTGCACTTCATATACAGGTCCATGCGGGTCTATACGGCGAAGCACCCGATAGGGTGTTTTTTCCCAACGATGGGGTCTAACTTGTTTTGCGGTCTTTGCTCTCGAACGAGTACTCGATCACCTGGCCGGAACTCTGGGGGTTTTGCTGTAGGGGTGCTCCGATGCTCCACTTCCCGAATTCGAGTGTGTACCAGTCGGTGTAAGGTCTGCAGCCGATGCCGATGATCACGCACCCACGAAGCCATCCCTGTTCGGGGGCCTTCTTCCTCCGAAGACAGTTCCAGATCTGTCATGCCTTTTCCTGGGCGCCCAAAGACCACTTCATACGGGGTGCGTCCTGTGACTTGATGAACTCTATTGTTGTAGACCCACACTAGGTCAGACACATACTCCGGCCAGCGGGCCTTCTGATCTTGTTCTAGCGCACACAGCATTTGAAGCAAAGTCCGGTTAAACCGCTCACAAGCCCCATTTCCCTGGGGGTGATACGGTGTGGTGCGTGACTTATCAATGCCGTAGAGGCGATGCAGCTCTTCCATGACTTTGCCCAAGAAACAGGCGCCTTGATCCGAATGTATTCGCCTCGGACAGCCGTAAACTTGAATAAAGTTCTTACAGATAGCGCTCGCCGCCGACTCAGCTGTCTGATCACGGGTAGGGGTGACTACCGCGAATTTTGAAAAATGATCTACCATAACGAGGCAGTGTTTGTAGCCTTGATGCGCTGCTCCAATGGTAATGTAGTCTATCATTAATACTTCAAAAGGGGCAGACGTCGTGATGCTCTGCACAGGCGCCCTTTCCTCCGGTGACTTGGTTAGCTCACATTGTCGACATTGTCTACAGGCAGTTTGTACTTCCGCAAGCAGCCGAGGATGATAGAACCGAGTTTGCAGCCACTTAAACGTCCTCTTCACTCCGAAGTGTGCCCCGGACTCATGAGCTTCTTTAGCAACTGCGGCCACCACGGGCCCTGGTAAGACCATCTGCCAGGTCGGCTCGGAATCTGCCTGAGCCATGGTTAAGTGGCATAAGAGCCCGTCCTGAAGAGTTAGGCGCTCCCACTGCCGCAGAAGAAGGTTCAGGTCTGACGGGAGAGTTTGTCCAGGGGTTCTCACGGGCAATAGACCATTCGTTATCCACTGTCGCAATGGAGCTAGTTCCTGGTCTTCCTGTTGCAGCCGTATCCATTCGTCCCGACTCTGAACCAACAGTCCTGTAGCCGTTCCGTTCCCGGTCTGTTCCCGGCTCACAGCCGTCCGAGCAGCGCCCCCGATGGCGTAGGGGATTTCTTCTCCCTCCAGCTCCTCATCTCGGTTATTTCTTGGGGGGTTCTTCCGCAGACGAGATAACGCGTCAGCATGAACATTCTCCGCTCCTCGCTTGTAGAGGATACGGTATCTGTACTTGGCCATCCGGGCTACCCAGCGCTGTTCCAGGGCACCCAATTTCGCATTTTCCAGATGTGCCAATGGGTTGTTATCCGTGCGTATCAGCACCTCGGAACCGGCCAGGTACTCAGCGAACCGCTCCGTCATAGCCCACACCACGGCTAGCAGCTCCACCTTGAAAGAACTGTAATTGTCCGGGTTCAACTCAGAGTCATGAAGAGACCGACTCGCATAGGCGATCACTCTCTCCCGCCCATCCTGAACCTGAGACAACACAGCCCCCAATCCCTGAGAGCTGCCGTCGGTGTGTAGGATGAACGGTTGCGAAAAGTCCGCATAAGCCAACACCGGCGGCTCCATGAGAGCTGTCTTCAAGTCCCGGAACGCTGCTTCTTGTGGCTCCTGCCATTGTATCTTCTTTCCCCGTTCCTTGGGGGAGCTTCCTTTCAGCAGGACTTGTACATGGGGAGAACGGCGAGCAAAGTTCTTCACGAAGCGCCGGTAGTACCCAGCGAGGCCCAAGAACGCCCGTACATCCTTGGCGGTCTCCGGTGTGGGCCACTCCTGGATTGCGGCAATCTTCTCCTGCGATGGCCGGACTCCTTCGGCGGACACCACATGCCCCAGGTACTCGATCTGTTCCCGGAACAAGTGACACTTCTGGGGCTTCACCTTAAGCCCGTATTTCAGCAACCGGTCTAGTACCTGCTCCAGTCGGCACAGATGTTCCTCGAATGTTGGAGCATAGATGATGATGTCATCCAGATAAATGAGAGTGGCCTCGAAGTTCAAATCCCCCAGACACCGCTCCATTAATCGTTGGAAGGTGCCTGGAGCGTTGGCCAGCCCAAACGGCATTCGATTGAACTCGAATAGTCCCATGGGAAGGATAAACGCTGTCTTAGGACGATCTGCTTCTGTCATCGGGACCTGCCAGTATCCGCTGGCTAGGTCTAAGGTGGAAAAATATTTGGCCCGACCCAGCACGGAGAGAGTCCTCGATACGGGGAAGTGGATAAGAGTCTCGGACGGTGCATGCATTTAGCTTACGATAGTCCACACAGAACCGGAGCGTGCCGTCCTTTTTCCGCACCAGCACGATCGGGGCAGCCCACGGGCTCTGACTCTCGCGGATCACTCCCTTTTGTAGCATCTGGCCTAACAACGTCTTTACTTCCTGGTACATCTGCGGGGGAATCTGTCTGTACCGCTCCCTGATGGGCACTGTATCTCCGGTCGGAATTCCATGTTCGATGGCCGTGGTACAGCCAAAATCATCTTCATGTTGTGCGAACACTTTAGCATAATGTCCAAGGAGTCGCTGCACTTGTGAGATCTGTGATGGATCCAGGCCCGACAATTCCGTCCGTATGTGCTCCAGAATAGTTTGACCCTTTCGAAACGCTATTGGCTCAGGATCCTGCGTAGACCGGACACTGACCATCCAGGGATCAGGGGAATCCACCGTTAACTGCAAATTATCTGGAGGGGGCATCACTTCTAAAGGTCGTAACACTTTGGCCATCTCACTTCGGACCCGTAGCACGACATCGTGTTCGTCCACATTCACACATCGCACTGGTACGGCCCCATTTTTAACAGTAGCCAGGGATCGGGCCACCAGCAGTCCTGTGGGCAAAGGGGATGTAAAGGTGGGCTCAATCTGTACTTGTACTCCTTCTAGAGGGATGCGAGCTCGTATGGGCAGGGATATAACAGTCTGTCCTGGGGGGAACGTCACCTTTGCTGTCGGGGAAGTAATTACTCTCCCTAGTATGTCTCCCTCCTGACAGGTCTCTTGTACCCGGACTTCCCTCACTAACTGTCTGAACACGGAGCCCTTAGGTGTACTGGTCCCCCACTGATTGAGTGTCTCTTGCGTAGTCTCCCCTAACAGAAAACTGCCAAAATCTTTCAATACGTTCATCCCCAAGGTCACAGTATGTTGTGGGCCGGGATCTCCCCGTGTTAACACAACCCCCCGGCGGCCCAGGTCCTTCCCACATAAAGATATTTGCATCCAGGTGACCCCTTCCACTGGGATGGGCAGCTGATTGGCGGCCTGTAACCGAATTACGGGACCCCATTGGGGTCTGACTGTCAAAGGAAAGTGTTTTCTAAAATAAGCCTCGGGCATAGTCGTGACTTGGGACCCGGTGTACACCAGACAACGGACAGCCCGCCCTTCAAACTCTGCCCAAACCAGGGGGCAGCTGGCAACCAAATTTCCGGGACTTTCACCACCCATCCGCGGGGACTCTGGCTCCGAGCGTCGTCCCCTTAGCTCGGAGCCCTCTAGTTTAACGCCTGACGGGACGAGGCCCTCCCTCTCCGGGGGCACTCCCGTGCGAAATGTCCTGCCTCCCCGCAACCATAGCAAGCACCGGGGACCGGATAATATCTTGGACGAGCGCCACGAGCTGGACTCCCAGACCCTTGCCCCCGGGGTAGCTCCCTTGGGCTTCGCGCATTCTTTTTAACTTCAGCCAGTTCGTCTCTGATTTGTTTGAGCTCCTGCCGCATCTCCTGAACCCACGACGGCTCACCCCCTCCTGGTGCAGCGGTCTGGATAACCCGAGTCTCTCCTGTCAGGACCGTCACCCCCCTCTCTTGCTCCCGGGTGCGGGCCTCATTGCCTATGTCGGAGAAAGTCAGGCGCGGGTCGACCCGCACTCGTTCACGTAGAGCCTGTTTGGTCAACTCATCTCGCAGTCCCGTCACCAGTTGGTTGCGCAGGGTCACGTCAACATGTCCCATCCCCATACCATCTTTCCGCACGATTGCAATGTTTAGCTCTTGCAGAGCATTCATGTACTGAGTGACAGTCTCGCCTTCTTTTTGTCGCCGTCCAAACAACCGGGCCCGCAGCTCTCCCACGTCGGTGGGATCCCCGTGCGTCCCCTCTAACACATTTAACACCCCGGTAAAAGTATTCCGCTCTGTGGGGGGTCTCAACATCACTGAATCTCGGGCCTCTCCGTCTAAGGCCATAATGGCCACCTCTGCTTCCAGGGCCGGGGTCATAGGATGCATCCTCAGCAGCCCCCGCATCCTTTCAGTCCAACTCCACAACAACATGTTGCTCCCATTAAACTTGGGCAGGTTATTCAACATGGCCCCCAATGAGAGAGACGCTCTCGGCCCAGCCCCATCCTCCGTATCTTCTGGCTCCCTCTTTGGATCCTGCATCCTGCCGACTACGCCAAATGTAGAGACCGCAGATAAAGAAGGATGCAGGGACAAATGGGAGCCAGAAAGCAAACAGCGTTTTTAACTTTTCTTTTAACTTCCAACCAAAAAGATAACAACAGTTTTCCACGCAGGGAACTTAAGTACAAGTCTACAATATCACAGTAAATCCTATCTACTATATAGGAGGCCTGAACTATACCCGAAGAACGCGGCAGCGCCTTACTAGTACCTCCCCTACTAAGGTAAAGTCAACAACGTTCACTTATCAGTGCTGCTTCAGCGATGTAGTCCCGGTGGTGAGGCTCCGTCAGCGACGTAGTCCTAGTGGTGAGGGAAGGCGGTATCCTCCGACGTCGAGCCCAGGTGTAGATTCGAGTCCAGAATGTCTTTTGCGGTGCTGCGTTACCTCCCGCAGGCGGACGTTGATCCAGGGTAACAGTTTCCACGTCCAGAGAGGAGTCTTTTTGAGGAGAATTAGCAGAATTATCAGTATCAGTCACAGCTAAGAAAAACCCAGGAGGGTCCGGAGCACTCGGTGGCAAGATGCTCCCGGGGAGCGCGGTAATACTGTCCCTGAGCTGATCAGCACTACTCCTCTGCCTGGGGGGTCACTGACGACGAATGCGCCTCTTTTTGGGGGCTCTGGTAATTGCCCGCAGTGTCTGTTGCACGTTTTCCCCCTGCTTCCAGCGAGTCTCACTGCGGCCTGCACACACACAACTGCGCTGCAGTTTCCTCTCCTCAGAGATTTCCCGCGCTTCTCTGCCCCTGCTTTCGCGCGTTTTGCTTTTTATCCTCTCCTCTCCCTGCGTCACTCTGCCTCCTGTCACATGAGCCTGGCTTCCCATGCGCCCCTCAAATCCGTCCCCCGGAACCCCGACTCCCGGCAACAATGGTTCCACCCGTCTGCACAGCTCACCAGGTCCCTGTCCCCTACACCTGCGTATGGACCAGAGTGGTCTCTGTAATGGAGACTGTATGGTCCTGGACGGCTTACGTGTTGGGAGGTCCTGAGTGTGGACTGAATCCCTGAATAGTGCACTGAGGCCGTGGATCTGAAGATCTGTGTGTTTGGAGATCCTGGGAGTAGGATTAGATCTCTGTTAAGCGCACTTAGAGACTTGTGTGTTGGATGGTCCCAGGGGAGTGGCCTGTGTTAGACGTCCTGGGAGTAGGACCTCCTGAATAGCACAACCCGAGTTGAAAGTCCTGGGAGTAGGATTTGTGAAGAGCACCTGGGATGGAGTGGATGCAGAATCTGCAAAGGCACTACACTGGGGGAGCTACAGCCCGTCTGAGGCTCTGGACTGTTAGGCGACTTAAGTGAGCAAGGCATTGTCTGGGATGGTGATCCCAGGTAGGCAGTGTCACGCCGTTCTGTCTGTGTCTGGTTTTCGGCGTGACAATGCATTGCTTTAACCCTTTGCTCCTTCCCCCCCAATTGAGCTGGGATACTGTTGGCTGTTGCCTGTATGGAGCCTTCTGAGTTCCCTGCTCCACTGCGTAGCCGCACATGGGTGGTTAGGTCTTTGCTCTGCTGCATGACCATCCGCATGTGCGGTCCCTGGTTGCCGCTGTGGAAGCTGTCCGCAGGTTGCGAGGTCATTTGCAGCTGGTGCATGACTTTCTATGTGTGTCTGGGTGTGCAGTCGCTGCCAGGTATCCTAAGCCACAGTTCCTGCACTGATTGTGCTGTAATGGTTTCTGTTTGTGCTAAGGGCATGCACGGCCACACCTCCCCTGCTTTTATCAGGGTTAGTGTGTGTACTTGAAAGGCTGTCCCCAACCAATTGCTGAGGGGCAGCTCCTATATAAAGTTCCCCTGCTCTATAGGCAGGGCCAGAACTACTCACAAAGCTCCTGAACTTTGCTACGTGCGTTTGTGTTCCTGCACCTCTCCTGTCTATGTTTTGGTACCAAAGTCCTTGCCTTTATTCCTGTTTTGTCCTGTTCTGGCGCCTGTCCTGGAGGCGGTATATCCAGGCCTGAATCCTTGATCCTGTACCTGTCCTGTACCTGACCCTGTCTGAACTGTGTCTGCTGTGTTATGTTCCTGGAATCCCTCTGCGTTTGGAGTCTCGCACCCAGTGACTTTGAGGTTTTTGTAACCGGTGTTTCTGCTGGGCATCTACTACTCTGTGCTCTGACTACCATGCGATGCTAACTCCTTGCAGGTCCAGCAAACCTGCGGATCTGGCACCACGCTTGAGTTCCTTCCTAGGTCTGATGCCTAGGTCAGCTTCCACTGATGACCGCTCTTTGGAGCTTGGAGCCTGATGGCTGTGGTGGTGCCTGTAGGTCGTGTCGGATGTCCGGAACCGAACGACTCCTGTCTGATGTCTGCCGGTGACCCTGGGTCCAGATGTCCTGTCTGTACCCTGATGTCCTGTCTGTACCCTGATGTCCTGTCTGTACCCTGATGTCCTGCCTGCGTCCTGATGACCGTGTTCCCTGATGTCCTTCCTGTGTCTGATGTCTTGATGTAACTGATGCCCTGGGCTGCCACACCAGTGTCCTAGCCGACGACCTGGGCTGCCATGTCAGTGTCCCAGATGTCTATCCGGTATTCCTGATGTCCTGATGCCCTGCCTGTGTCTAGATGTCCTGTCTGCACCCTGATGTCCTGCATGTGTACTGATATCTCGCCTATGTATGCCTCTGTGATCCGTTGGTGCCTTGGGGTCCACTGGGTGGTACCCATCTGGGAGGTGTAGAATCGAGAGCCTGACATTATTATGTAAATAGGCACTGTAAGCGGTTTATACCTTGTGGGAATAAAAGGACTAGAAATAGGAAAAACCCAATGTGGCTAAACAAAGAAGTAAGAGGGGCAATTAACAGTAAAAAGAAAGCATTTGCACTACTAAAGCAGGATGGCACCACTGAAGCTCTAAAAAACTATAGGGAGAAAAATACTTTATCTAAAAAACTAATTAAAGCTGCCAAAAAGGAAACAGCGAAGCACATTGCTAAGGAGAGTGAAACTAATCCCAAACTGTTCTTCAACTATATCAATAGTAAAAGAATAAAAACTGAAAATGTAGGCCCCTTAAAAAATAGTGAGGAAAGAATGGTTGTAGATGACGAGGAAAAGGCTAACATATTAAACACCTTCTTCTCCACGGTATTCACGGTGGAAAATGAAATGCTAGGTGAAATCCCAAGAAACAATGAAAACCCTATATTAAGGGTCACCAATCTAACCCAAGAAGAGGTGCGAAACCGGCTAAATAAGATTAAAATAGATAAATCTCCGGGTCCGGATGGCATACACCCACGAGTACTAAGAGCACTAAGTAATGTAATAGATAAACCATTATTTCTTATTTTTAGGGACTCTATAGCGACGGGGTCTGTTCCGCAGGACTGGCGCATAGCAAATGTGGTGCCAATATTCAAAAAGGGCTCTAAAAGTGAACCTGGAAATTATAGGCCAGTAAGTCTAACCTCTACTGTTGGTAAAATATGTGAAGGGTTTCTGAAGGATGTCATTCTGGATTATCTCAATGAGAATAACTGTGTAACGCCATATCAGCATGGGTTTATGAGGAATCGCTCCTGTCAAACCAATCTAATCAGTTTTTATGAAGAGGTAAGCTATAGGCTCGACCACGGTGAGTCATTGGACGCGGTATATCTCGATTTTTCCAAAGCGTTTGATACCGTGCCGCACAAGAGGTTGGTACACAAAATGAGAATGCTGGGTCTGGGGGAAAATGTGTGTAAATGGGTTAGTAACTGGCTTAGTGATAGAAAGCAGAGGGTGGTTATAAATGGTATAGTCTCTAACTGGGTCGCTGTGACCAGTGGGGTACCGCAGGGGTCGGTATTGGGACCTGTTCTCTTCAACATATTCATTAATGATCTGGTAGAAGGTTTACACAGTAAAATATTGATATTTGCAGATGATACAAAACTATGTAAAGCAGTTAATACAAGAGAAGATAGTATTCTGCTACAGATGGATCTGGATAAATTGGAAACTTGGGCTGAAAGGTGGCAGATGAGGTTTAACAATGATAAATGTAAGGTTATACACATGGGAAGAAGGAATCAATGTCACCATTACACACTGAACGGGAAACCACTGGGTAAATCTGACAGGGAGAAGGACTTGGGGATCCTAGTTAATGATAAACTTACCTGGAGCAGCCAGTGCCAGGCAGCAGCTGCCAAGGCAAACAGGATCATGGGGTGCATTAAAAGAGGTCTGGATACACATGATGAGAGCATTATACTGCCTCTGTACAAATCCCTAGTTAGACCGCACATGGAGTACTGTGTCCAGTTTTGGGCACCGGTGCTCAGGAAGGATATAATGGAACTAGAGAGAGTACAAAGGAGGGCAACAAAGTTAATAAAGGGGATGGGAGAACTACAATACCCAGATAGATTAGCGAAATTAGGATTATTTAGTCTAGAAAAAAGACGGCTGAGGGGCGATCTAATAACCATGTATAAGTATATAAGGGGACAATACAAATATCTCACTGAGGATCTGTTTATACCAAGGAAGGTGACGGGCACAAGGGGGCATTCTTTGCGTCTGGAGGAGAGAAGGTTTTTCCACCAACATAGAAGAGGATTCTTTACTGTTAGGGCAGTGAGAATCTGGAATTGCTTGCCTGAGGAGGTGGTGATGGCGAACTCAGTCGAGGGGTTCAAGAGAGGCCTGGATGTCTTCCTGGAGCAGAACAATATTGTATCTTACAATTATTAGGTTCTGTAGAAGGACGTAGATCTGGGGATTTATTATGATGGAATATAGGCTGAACTGGATGGACAAATGGCTTTTTTCGGCCTTACTAACTATGTTACTATGTTTGATTTATGCACTGTGTGACTTTACTTTAGTAAACTTTACTTTCTCTATAACCTGAAGTTGTGTGGTATAATCAAGTCCTACATGTCTATTTCCTTGCCCACATGCTCAGCTGCCACAGAACCCGTCTCTGCCCTCCCCTAGTTCGAGTAGGCACAGGTCCCCCTCTGCGGTATAAAGGGTCTGTATTGCGTCCCCGGGGGACGCGCGCCCCACGCCATCGTGGTCGGTCAGCGTGGAGGCGTCTATGGGCTGGGCCGCATCAGCTCCTGGAAGGTAACCCAGAGTATGAGGAACTGTGTGCACTGACCGAGGGTCAGTAATGAACTGGGTGGTCTCCCACAGTAACTGGATGAAGTGAAGTCCAGCGTGTTTAGAGACTATGAATCAATGTCGTGTGCGCTGTATGACTAGAGACATTAATACGGCATACGGACACCCCCAGGAACTAGTCAAGGAGGGTTGGCAGGTGTAGTGGCTAAACTGTGAGTTAAAGCCGTATATAAAGTATCTGAGTTAAAGCTGCAAGTTAATGTCACCGGTTGGTGCCTATTGTGTTCTATGAAGTTTACCATGAACTGTGCATAACCAGATTTATGATGCCATAATAAACCACATGGACTGATTTTGTGAGAAAAAACTTGCCTGTGTGGCTGAGTCCTGTTGCTAAGCGAGAGTCCCCCAACACATGCGGCAAGCGCTATCTCACAAGACTTATCAGTCTAGTTCGGAGTTCATATTTGGAATCGATGTGTTTAACTTAGTATGAATCACGTGTTTTTCTCTCAGCAGTAAAATCATCGTTGTGAGGTGTCTCATTCCATATTCGTTTAGCTCTAATGTATTCACCAGCAGGTAAATTATGAATGACATGTCTAAGATGAGAGATCAGTGCAGGTAGTATAGAAATCCCAACTATCGGATTTCTGTAGATAGTAATGTGAATACGTGTCGTATCAACGTCTCCATCAAGAGAATGCCCAAAAAGGCTATGGAAGACGCTGCACATTATGGGTAAGAGTAAGATGGCAATGATTGCACTAATGTATACGACACAGTGGTATGGACAACACAATGTCCTCCCAGATGATGAGAATGTCATCGAAACGTCCATACCGGTGGATGGAGGACACAAAAGGGTTAACAGCGTTATAAATGCGTATATATATATATATATTTATATATTCACTAATGAGGATGACAACATAGCACCCAATGGGCACCTCTATAACAGTAGGAACCCATAATCTTTACCACTTCCTTACTGTCCTCTATATAACTGGGAAGTCTCCTGACTAGAGGTCGGGGACATTTATCCAACCATTTACATCATTTGTCAATGAACCCACATAGCTATAAACGATCACAAGGATGGAGGAAAGATTTCTTTACCCATTTGTCGTAATGTCTGAAATATCGGACATTGTGGGGGATTTTCCTTTAAAGGGACTCTGTCACCTGAATTTGGAGGGAACAATTTTCAGCCATAGGGGCGGGGTTTTCGGGGTTTGATTCACCCTTTCCTTACCCGCTGGCTGCAATATTGGATTGAAGTTCATTCTCTGTCCTCCATAGTACACGCCTGTACAAGGCAATCTTACCTTACACAGGCGTGTACCATGGAGGACAGAGAATGAACTTCAATCCAATATTACAGCCAGCGGGTAAGGAAAGGGTGAATCAAACCCCGAAAACCCCGCCCCTATGGCTGAAAATTGTTCCCTCCAAATTCAGGTGACAGTGTCCCTTTAAATATTGTCACCGCTGAGCCGTCTACACCGGAGCTGCCGGAATCACAGGTCCTTCACCACCTCTCTCTTGAGCCCCGCCCCCTGGTCACATGACGGTGACGTCACCACAGGTCCTTCCGCTCTCAGTGCAGCAGCTCCGTCCTGGTTGTGTGCAGCTCGTGTTCTCTGGTGTCAGCCAGCAGCAGATTTCCCGCCATTCCGGTGAGATTACAGGAGGGTTTGGTGGAGTTTTGGTGCTTGTGGTAAATCTGTGAGAGGAGAGTGTGGGGTGAGATCAGAGCTGTTCCTGTGGAGGCTCCTGCTCCATGTGACTGCGGCTCCTCAGTGTTGGGGACGGGCAGCATTGTATGGGGGATGTGCAGCGTCTCCCCCTCATCTCATGGCCCCGCTGGAGGTGTAGTTACCACGGTGACCGTCCTCTGCTGGAAGTGTGGTTACCACGGTGACCGTCCTCCTCTGGCAGTGTAGTTACCATGGTGATATCCTCTGCTGGCGGTGTAGTTACCACGGTGACCGTCCTCCCCCTACGAGGCTGATAATGAGCAGTCAGATCGGCGGAGGAGGCCGCGGTGGAGTTTTGTGGCTTTTCCTCCTGATAAATGTTGATATTTGGCAGAATTTAGTGCTTGTCGTTCTCTCGTCCCCTGTGATTTCCATCTTCTCCTCCATCATGAAGACGCCGGCAGGACGAGATCCCTCCAGCTGATCCAGTGCTCATCCCTCCTCCTCCTGAATGACCCCGAGGATGGACGAGGACAGGGATGAGACCACCAGAAGATTATTCCACTTGGCCCTGGAGATCGTCTCCCTGCTGAGCGGAGAGGTAACTCCTCTACATTTCTATCAGCTTTATTGTGTTCTGTGACAAGTCCGACATCGGGAGGAGGAAATCCAGAATAGAGAGAAGGATTCTTTCCTGTAAGAGCAGTGATTGTGTGGAGCTCTCTGCCCGGAGGAGTTGTCATGGGGATTCCCTATAAGAGCTGTAGAGGGGCCGGGATGTCTGTCCGGAGGGGAATAATATTCCCGGTTATGGCCCCAGATTACTGGAGACGGTTATTGATCCCGGGATTTCTACTGATTGTCAGATCTGGAGTCGGGAAGGAATTCTTCTCCCTAAAACCGGCCTCACACTGGCGAGTTTTACGGACGTATGAGCGCAGAAAATACATCCGTAAAATACGCATAACACACGGCCCAATGATTCTCTATGGCCCAGCTCCTATCAGCCGTATTTTACGGATCCGTATTATACGGTCTTGTACGGCCGTAGAAAATCGCAGCATGCTGCGTTTGTCAGTGTATTGCGCAAAAAAAATCGCCAATGAAAGTCTATGGGGGCGAGAAAAATATGGATTCCACACGGACCAGCAGTGTGACTTGGGAGAAATACGCAGCGGTGTTCTATAGAAATGCCGGTAATTCAATTGCCGGCTTTTCATTTCTCCTGCACAAACCCGACATGATATGAGACATGATTACATACAGTAAACCATCTCATATCCCTTTTTTTTTGCATATTCCACACTACTAATGTTAGTAGTGTGTATGTGCAAAATTTGGGCGCTGTAGCTTGTAAAATAAAGGGTTAAATCGCGGAAAAAATTGGCGTGGGCTCCCGCGCAATTTTCTCCGCCAGAGTGGTAAAGCCAGTGACTGAGGGCAGATATTAATAGCCTAGAGAGGGACCATGGTTATTGGCCCCCCCTGGCTACAAACATCTGCCCCCAGCCACCCCAGAAAAGGCACATCTGGAAGACGCGCCTATTCTGGCACTTGGCCACTCTCTTCCCACTCCCGTGTAGCGGTGGGATATGGGGTAATGAAGGGTTAATGTAACCTATCCATTATTAATACAATAGTACGAAATGGTTAATAAAACACACACACATTATTTCATTAAAATACCTTTAAATAAAGACACAGGGTGTTGTAATATTTTATTATACTGGTAATACAGGGAATGACCACCTGTATTTACCTTTAGTTGCGGTGATGCGCCCTCTGCTGGATGTCCTCATGAACTGGAGCCTTGAAAAAGTTTCCACGCTCGAGTTCATATGAGGACATCCAGCAGAGGGCGCCTCACCACAACTCAAGGTAACTACAGGTCACCCCGCTTTCCATTCATTCCCCGGGGTTTTTACAGGCACGAGCAGTGCTTTAGCAGAGCTCCTGGCTGTAAAATGATTTAACCCCTTCAGATGGATTTACTTCGTGGGACTTGATCTGAGCGACGGAAGGTATGAGATATTGTTGTTTTTTTTATTTTTCCTTTGTTACAGAACGAGGGTCTTCAGGTGGATTACCAGTATAATAAAATATTACAACACCCTGTGTCTTTATTTAAAGGTATTTTAATGAAATAATGTGTGTGTGTTTTATTAACCATTTCGTACTATTGGATTAATAATGGATAGGTGTCATAATTGACGCCTCTCCATTATTAATCTGGCTTAATGTCACCTTACAATAGCAAGGTGGCATTAACCCTTCATTACCCCATATCCCACCACTACACGGGAGTGGGAAGAGAGAGGCCAAGTGCCAGAATAGGCGCATCTTCCAGATGTGCCTTTTCTGGGGTGGCTGGGGGCAGATGTTTTTAGCCAGGGGGGGCCAATAACCATGGACCCTCTCCTGGCTATTAATATCTGCTCTCAGTCACTGGCTTTACCACTCTGGCGGAGAAAATTGCGCGGGAGCCCACGCCAATTTTTTCCGCCATTTAACCCTTTATTTTACAAGCTACAGCGCCCAAATTTTGCACATACACACTACTAACATTAGTAGTGTGGAATATGCAAACAAAAAGGGATATGAGATGGTTTACTGTATGTAATCATGTCTCATATCATGTCGGGTTTGTGAAGGAGAAGGAAAAAGCCGGCAATTGAATTAGCGGCTGTTCACAGATATCGCGCTGAATGAAATCTAAATACAGAATATATATATATATATATGTGTGAGTGTGTGTGTGTGTGTGTGTGTCTCAATGACATATATATATATATATATATATATATATATATATATATATATACTGTATATATGTTTTAACGAACATTTGAGCACATAAATCCATTAGATGTCGGTTTTGCAAGCCTGCGAGAAAATATCGCAGTACGGATGCCATACGGATTACATACGGAGGATGCCATGCGCAAAATACGCTGCCACACCCTGACTACGGATCACTATTTTTGGAACATTTCTGCATATTACGGCCATAAAATACGGACCGTACTTACATACGCTGAGTGTGACGCCGGCCTAAGTGTCTCTCTCCATACACAGGCTTACACACTAGTGAGGAAGACCCCGGGGGACGGTGTGACTCCCATCATCCATCTCCAGGAGTCAGGAGGGCGGAGCCCGGGCCCCATCACAGAGCCTCCCCCACACTCCCTGCTACATGAGAGGAACAAGAAGATCCTGGAGCTCAGCAACAAGATGATTGAGCTGCTGAGCAGAGAGGTGACTGCTGGGACATTATACAGGACTGGAGGATTCTGGGTGATGAGCGGAGAGGTGACTGCTGGGACATTATACAGCACTGGAGGATTCTGGGTGTTGACCGGAGAGGTGACTGCTGGGCCATTATACAGGACAACACTGGAGGATTCTGGGTGTTGACCGGAGAAGTGACTGCTGGGACATTATACAGCACTGGAGGATTCTGGGTGATGAGCGGAGAGGTGACTGCTGGGACATTATACAGCACTGGAGGATTCTGGGTGATGAGCGGAGAGGTGACTGCTGGGACATTTTACAGCACTGGAGGATTCTAGGTGATGAGCGGAGAGGTGACTGCTGGGACATTATACAGCACTGGAGGATTCTGGGTAATGACTGGAGAGGTGACTGCTGGGACATTATACAGCACTGGAGGATTCTGTGTGTTGACCGGAGAGGTGACTGCTGGGACATTATACAGGACTGGAGGATTCTGGGTGATGAGGGGAGAGGTGACTGCTGGGACATTATACAGCACTGGAGGATTCTGTGTGTTGACCGGAGAGGTGACTGCTGGGACATTATACAGCACTGGAGGATTCTGGGTGATGAGCGGAGAGGTGACTGCTGGGACATTATACAGCACTGGAGGATTCTGGGTGATGACCGGAGAGGTGACTGCTGGGACATTATACAGCACTGGAGGATTCTGGGTGATGAGCGGAGAGGTGACTGCTGGGACATTATACAAGACTGGAGGATTCTGACTGATGAGCGGAGAGGTGACTGCTGGGACATTATACAGGACAGCACTGGAGGATTCTGGGTGATGACCGGAGAGGTGATTGCTGGGACATTATACAGCACTGGAGGATTCTGGGTGATGACCAGAGAGGTGACTGCTGGGACATTATACAGCACTGGAGGATTCTGGGTGATGAGCGGAGAGGTGACTGCTGGGACATTATACAGCACTGGAGGATTCTGGGTGATGACCGGAGAGGTGACTGCTGGGACATTATACAGCACTGGAGGATTCTGGGTGATGAGCGGAGAGGTGACTGCTGGGACATTATACAAGACTGGAGGATTCTGACTGATGAGCGGAGAGGTGACTGCTGGGACATTATACAGCACTGGAGGATTCTGGGTGATGACCGGAGAGGTGACTGCTGGCACATTATACAGCACTGGAGGATTCTGGGTGATGAGCGGAGAGGTGACTGCTGGGACATTATACAGCGCTGGAGGATTCTGGGTGATGAGCGGAGAGGTGACTGCTGGGACATTATACAGCACTGGACGATTCTGGGTGATGGGCGGAGAGGTGACTGCTGGGACATTATACAGGACTGGAGGATTCTGGGTGATGAGCGGAGAGGTGACTGCTGGGACATTATACAGGACTGGAGGATTCTGGGTGATGAGCGGAGAGGAGACTGCTGGGACATTATACAGCACTGGAGGATTCTGGGTGATGAGAGGAGAGGAGACTGCTGGGACATTATACAGCACTGGAGGATTCTGGGTGATGACGGTGTCGCTGTTGTCAGGTTCCTATAAGGTGTGAGGACGTCGCTGTCTATCTCTCCATGGAGGAGTGGGAGTATCTAGAAGGACACCAGGATCGGTACCAGGACGTGATGATGGAGGAGCTCCGGCCTCTTACACCACGAGGTGAGAAGCGAGGCTCCTTGTTGGCTCCGGTGGATGTGATGACGTCTCTCCGGTGTCGTCATATAATACGATCATTCGGTGCAAGGATTTTTGACTTTGTGATTGTAGAATTTTTTAACCCTTTCCTGACCTTGGACGTTTTGTATCTGTCCAGGCAATTTTGCGATCACAGAAACTGCACTCATGAACGTCACTGGGTGATCAGCTGGTGATACAGCTGACTTCTGTCACTCTGTGCAGGAGCGGGGCCCACACCATTTCCGGCAGCTTAACCCCCTAAATGCTGTAGTTGATTACAATTGCAGCATTTAGAAGGCATAGGGAGGGAGCCCTCTTTGCTCTCCTTTTGGCACCTCTGCATTGTTTTCACGAGGACCCGATTGTTGCCATGGAGACTCGATGACGACATCAGGATCCCCTGGGTCCTGTAAAGTTAGTTAGATCATGCACAGTGCATTGCTATGCTTTTTAATGGCAATCAGTGTTGTGAAAGTCTCATAGTGGGACTAAGTAAAAAAAAAAATAGTGCAAAAAAAACTAAAGTGTAAAAATATTTGAAAAAAAAAATAAATACCAATAAATTTATATATTTTATTAAAAAAATTAAAATAATTGAAAGTACACATATTTGGTATCGCTGTGTGCAGAACAACCTGCTCCGTAAGTGTACCACCAGGTAACCCCTTCAGTGTACACTGTAAAAAAAAGTATGTAAAACAATACTTTATCATCTTACTGCTGAACAAAAAGTGGGCTAAAATGCAATAAAAAAGACGAATGTAAATAAAAATAGTATCTCTGAAAACGTCATCTTGTCCCTCAAAAAACAAGCCCCTATACAGCTGCATCAGCAGAAAAATTGTTACAGTTTTTATTCTGTTAAAGCGCTAAAAATAATATAACTGTGGAATCTCTGTAATCGTAATGAGCCGAAGAATAAAGCTGCCTTATCAATTTTATCACACTTGGAACGGCATAAAATTAAATCCCGAATAGCTGAATTTTGTTAATTCTGTCTCCCCCAAAAAAGGAATAGAAAGCGATCAAAAAATGTCATGTGACGGAAAATGTTACCAATAAAAACTTCAGCTCGTCGCGCAAAAAACGAGACCTCACATGACTGTGGGCCAAAATGTGGAAACAGTATAGCTCTCAAAATATGGTGATGCAAAAACTTCTTTATTCAATAAAAAGCGTCTTTTTCGGTGTGACAGCTGCCAAACATAAAAACCCGATATAAATCTGGTATTGTTGTAATCACAACAACCTGAAGAATAAAGTCAACTAGTCACTTATACCGCACAAGGAACGGCATAAAAAATGAAACCAATTTTTCACATGCTGTTGATTTGTTCATTCTGCCTCCCAAAGATCACAGTAAAGCGCACATTTATTCTGCGCTGAGCGCTTACACCTGGGTTTCCGTGTAAATCTTTGAAATACTTGATTCAGACAGAACCACTGGTGGAAGATTCCCTATAATGAGGCAGATGGAGGCACTGTGGACGCCATAAGACCTGTGATCCGACGGTGTCTGTCTTATTTGTAGTGCGTAACAGTGCGGTCCGCCACAAGGGTCCCTCCTCGGGTGTTTCATCTGTCACATCACTCAGAGATTTAGATGGAAACCCCAAAGTAAGTGCTCAGCGTAGAGCTCCGGATAAGTGTGATTCCAAACGTTATGCAAAATGTTCCCAATAAAAGCTTCAACTCAATCCAAAAATAAAACAAGTCCCCACTCAGGTCCGTCATCTTTTAACGGAATTAGAGGGGGCTTTCATTTTACTGGCAGTACAAAGGCTCTAGAAAAACAAAATGGCTCCTCACCCGCCAAAAGAAATTCAGCAAATTCTTTGTTCCCAAATCCAATTGCCCACCTCCCTTCTGAGCCCCAGTGTGTCTAAACCACATTTAGCGACCACATATTTGGCTTTTCTGTAGTGATGAGAGCCCGCCTAATTTACAGGAGGGTACCTCCAGAGGCACGGGCTGGGCATTATGTACTGGTCACTGCAGCGTACTGGTCACTACAACGTACGGGTCACTACAATGGCAGATTTACAATTTTCACTCGGCAACATTCATTGCTGCTTGTTTCTGGAAAACTCCCCTGGAGTCAAAATCATCACTACGTCTGCAGATAAATTCCCAAAGGGTTTTAATTTTCAAAATGGGATCACTTGAGGGGGAATCTGCTCTTTTTATGGTCCTGATCAATAGGCTCATATTTCCAGGATGACACAGATTGCCTTTTAAAGGTTGCTGTTTGTAAGTGTCCAAGTACTATCACTAAAAACTGTGATATTAGTGTCCCTAACATCAGCCCGCAGGGTCAGTGATTTACAGGCTCTATCTATTAACCACCCGGTTATTCAGGTATCGGATGATAGGGTTATTCTGAGGCCAGACCCATTGTATCTTCCTAAGGTAGCTTCAAAGTTTTATAGAAGCCAGGAGATAGTTCTCCCCTTCTTTTTTAGTGACCAAAAAAATGCGGAGGAACGCAAGCTTCACACGTTAGATGTTAGGAGAGCCTTGGTACAATACTTAGTCATGTCAAGACAGTGGAGGAAAAGTGAATCCTTTATTCGTGTCGTTTCAGAGAATTAGGAAAGGTCTTAAGATAATGAGGGGATAGCTAGATGGATTAGGGATGCCATTAGCCTAGCGTACTCTTCTAGTAATATACCAGTTCCTGAGAACCTGAAAGTCCATTCCACCAGGGCCATGGCAACCTCCTAAGCTGAGAAAGCGGTGGTGTCAATTGACAGAATATGTAAGACAGCAACATGGTCTTCCCCTTTAACCTTGTATAAACGCTACCATCTTAAGCGGTCTTCCTCTGATGACCTGTCCTTGGGGAGAAAGGTGTTCCCTCCCTAGGGTGCTTTTATCTATATAAATCTCTCGGGTGGTGCTGCCATGGGAGAAGGGGAAAACAATCTTAGTTACTTACTGGTAACGGGATTTTACAGAGCCCCTGACAGCACCCATATATTCCCTCCCCGTTTTCTCTAGTGGTGTGCACTTTTAAGGGTGTGTAAGAAAGAATGTTTTTTGGTGATGGTTATGTTACTGTCTGGAGGTCTTCTCATGCTCTGAAACCCAAACTGATGCGGAGGAGAGGTACTGCCCTTTTATTCAGTAGGTTTCCTGTCCTTGATTGGTGGATACCCTCTCTCAGGTGGTGCTGTCATGGGATCTGTAAAATCCCGTTACCGGTCAGTAACTAAGATTTTTCACTGACTAGGGTCTTCATTGTGAGCTCCATAAAACATATTGGAAATCCCTTTTGTGGTGTTGAAAAAAAAATCACATCCAATCTATCTTTCATCCTTCTAGGAAATCCTTCTGAGAATAACTGGTTATCACTAAATTGTAAAGAAGAAGATATCAGGAACCACACGAATGGAGAAAACCTCATTACCCTTCATGGACCTCCTGGACTTCACAGCACTACATTTTCTCATAATCCTCCTAATCATGAGGAACCCTCTCCTGAGCACTATCGCATTGTTACCACAATTCCAGGTGACAAAGTGGATACAAGATTTCAGTGTGACAAGCAACTTACTAAAAGCTCAGATTTTTTAACACAAAAAAAGTACAAAGAAGAGAAGCCATATTCCTGCTCAGAATGTGGGAAATGCTTTAAAAATAAATCAAAAGTTGTTATACATGAGAGAATTCACACAGGAGAGAAGTCATATTCATGTTCACACTGTGAGAAATGCTTTACAGATAAATCAAATCTTGTGAAGCACGAGAGTAATCACACAGGAGAGAAGCCATATTCATGTTCAGAATGTGGAAAATCTTTTAAATATAAATCAAGTTTTGAAAAACATTATAGAATTCACACTGGAGAGAAGCCGTACTCATGTTCAATGTGTGGGAAATGTTTTACACAAAAATCAACTTTTGTTTTACATAAGAGAATTCACACAGGAGAAAAGCCATTTTCATGTCAAGAATGTGGGAAGGCCTTCACAGATAAAGGGTATCTTGGTATACATCAAAGAATTCATACAGGAGAGAAGCCGTATTCATGTTCAGAATGTGGGAAATGTTTTGAAAGGAAATCTCATCTTGATACACATAAAAGAACTCACACAGGGGAGAAACCGTATTCATGTTTACAGTGTGGAAGGTGTTTTGCATTAAAATGTAATCTTCAGAAACATCAGAAAGTTCACACAGGAGAAAAGCCATGTTCATGTTCACTATGTGGTAAGTCATTCAGAGATAAAGGGAATCTTATTAGACATCAGAGAATTCATACAGGAGAGAAGCCGTATTCATGTTCAGAATGTGGAAAATGTTTTAGAAATAAATCACATCTTCTTAAACATCAAAGAATTCACACCGGGGGGAAACCATTTTCATGTTTACTCTGTGGGAAAAGCTTTACTGGAAAATTGGATCTTGTGAGACATGAGAAAAGCCACACACTAGAGAAGCCATATTCTTGTTCAGAATGTGGAAAATCTTTTAAATATAAATCAATTTTTACTATACATGAGAGAATTCACACTGGAGAGAAGCCGTATTCATGTTCACTGTGTGGGAAATGTTTTACACAAAAATCACATTTAGTTTTACACGAGAAAATTCATATAGAAGAAAAACCATTTTCATGTTCAATATGTGGAAAGTCCTTCACTGATAAAAGGAGTCTTATAAGACATCAGGAGAGCCACCATATACATGTCCCAAATGTGGGAAATCTTTTATAAATAAATCAAGTCTTATTACACAAGAGAAAAGTTACAGGAGAGATGCCGTATTCATGTTCACTATCTGGGAAATCTTTTATAAATATATTAAATCTTGTTACACATGAGAGAAGTGACACAGAAAAGAAACTAGTTATGTTCATTGTGTTTATAAATTTCAATAAATATTACTCATCATAAATGAGTACATCCCCCCTTGATAAGTAAGATTTTAATATCTCACTGAACTTAAAATTAATTTCCAAAATTTTGTCAATACTGAGTTTATTAGAACTTTTTTTTTTTTTATCAATACCATATGAAAGTAAGACCGGGGTCACACTTGGGAGTGTGATGCGAGAAACTTGCACATCAATACCCGACTCTACCCCCGGCACTCGGGACCGGAGTGTGCAGCTGCATGTATTTCTATGCAGGCGCACACTCCAGTCTTGAGTGCCTGCGGCAGTGCTGGGTATTGATGCCAGAGACTCGCACGAGTTTCTCGCATCACACTCGCAAGTCTGACCCTGGCCTAAGGTTAAAGCCGGGGTCACACTTGCGTGTGCAGTGTGAGAAATTCGCACGAGTCTCTCGCATCAATACCCGGCACAGCCGCCTTCCCTCGGGACTGGAGCGTTCAGCTGCATAGAAATACATGCAGCCCCACGCTTTGGTCCCGAGTGCCGGTGGCTGTGCCGGGTATTGATGCGAGAGACTCGTGCGAGTTTCTCACACTGCACACGCAAGTGTGACCCCAGCCTAATAATGTAACTTTCATTACAAAATCTTCAGTTTTACTCAAATTAGTTGATGTAAAAATAAGTACACCCACAGCAAAAGTTACTACCTCCTATAATTTTGTATGGCCTCCATGATTGTTATGAACAACATCAAGTTTTCTGGGCCTGGAATGAACAAGTTAGTGACATAATACTCCATCTATCTTTCTTCCCATCTTCAAGAACTAGCGCTCTTAGGGTATGTGTCCACGTTCAGGATTGCATCAGGATTTTATGCAGGTAAAATCCTGACCAGATCTGCACCTGAGGTCACTGGCAGGTCACCTGCGTTGTCCTTGCGTTTCTGCATTGTAAGGACATGCTGCGTTCTGAAAAGACGCGCCACATGTCCGTTTCCGCGGGTCTGCCACATGCGTCTTTTAATGCATAGTGGAGACGGGATTTTATGAAATCCCCTCCACTATGCTGTAACGTCTGGACGCTACGTGTTTGATGCTGCGGCTCTACGCAGCGTCAAACACGCAGCGTTTCCTGAACATGGAAACATACCCTTAGAGGCTGGATGGAGAGTGATGACAACTTGTGTCTTCAGAATTCACCATAGGTGTTTGGTGAGGTTCAGATCAGTAGGCACTTGGCCGCTGAATCACTTTCACCCTGTCCTGTCACAATGCATCAGTGGCCTTAGATGTGTGTTTTGGATCATTGTTATAGTTGGAGAGTGCTGGTCTTCCAAGAGCATGGAGTGATGGCAGCATCTTCTCTTTCACTATAGAGCAGAACATTTGTGAATTCATGATACCATCAATGAAATATAGCTCCCCGACCCCAGCAGCGCTCGTGCAGCTCCACATAAGGTCCCTGACACCACCATGTATCACTGTAGGTACCGTGCATTTTTATTGTATTCCTCTCCTCTGCAATGTCATACAAATTTGAAGCCGTCAGTTCCAAAAACATTTGTTTTGGTCTCATCACTCCAAAGTCCCAGGAGTCTTCATATTTTTCGGCATGTGCCAATGCAAATTGTAGGCCGGCTCTTTTGTGCATGGGCTTCAGGAGAGGATTTCTATGTGGGCAGGACCCATAAATGCCATTCCTCTATAGATAAAATGGGTCTCAATGCTTGGTGAGATCCATGGGAAGTGTTTGGATGAAAAATCCCAGGTTGGGAAGGAATGGATGGGATTTAGAAAGTTAGTGATAGTCCAGCACTTGTTTCCCGTGTGAATAAAAACAAAACCTGTTATTGAAAAATCCAAATTAAAATCGTAGAAACATTAAAAAAAAAAACATTCCTGGGGATAATAACTAAAAATCTACGCTTTTCAATCTGGTATTTGTGTTCAGTTCTTATTCCTGTGATAATAAATATCCAGTAACCTGCGTCTTATACACATCACAGTGTCTAATGCACAGAGGAAACCCTCAGCCACAAATGGACATGTGCGATATGTCTACATTACCCCTATGGACGATCACATGTCCACAACAGAAAGCATACGTGTCACACAAGAATGAAGTGTGTGCCATCTATAATGTGTATATTATGTAGAATTACTATACAGGAGAAAAGAAAAAACACAATTCAATAAATGGATGCAAGTTCTGAACGAAGATTCATACCACTGGGGAATATGGGGTCTAATTCCAGAATCCCCGAGGCTTCTCTGGGGTGTACTCTTTATACCAATCTCCCCCTTATCTGGTCTATAAAGTGATGATATTCCTGTTGTGTTGTATGAAATGTTGTGATGCTGCAGATGTATTACGTGTTGTGGGGCTCAGAACTTCCATATTGTGTGCCCAATGTGGAGACTTTTGGTTCTGACCGTGCACCCCACATATTGCAGGGGGCAAGCTTCACGCTGTATGATGTCAGTGACGTGTGGCACGCTGTATGATGTCAGTGACGTGTGGAGCCACAACTAATGAGACGTCCAATATTATGTTTAGTAGAGGAAACTTTCACTTTGGGCACATACACAAACCAGGTTTAGGTCGACCACATTCAATAAAACCTTTGGTATTTGTCACCCACTTGTCGGCTGACTTTCTTGTAGAGATATAAACTAGGAGAAATGATGTAACCGATAAAAACGTATATACTTGGATAGAGAGTCTGGTTAGTCTTAGTCTAAATTGCCCATAGTTGTTCCCTAGTTGTCCCTTCCTATCCTAGACACAATGTGCTGCCCTCGCTCACCGACGGCTAGCCCTGGTAAGCCTTGTTAAGAACTAGTGTAATCAGAAATTTGGTCGGGACTCAAAAGGAAACCCCATAACCGCCCTTGGGACCCAGAGATCAGTCCGCCTGGAAGTGATGTTACATGTCAGCACAATGAGACGGCAGCCAGCCTCCAGTGTAACATCTCCGGGGTCCCAGTGCTCAGAGCAGCACATATCTGTATCTGTTCCAGACACTAGAGAGCTCGGTATCTATTCATGCTTGGAATATCTGAACAAGATCACTAGGTGACGAAAACGGCCTAAGCTCTCACCATGTACGCCCACAAGATAAGCGTGCATAGCTTAGTGGCGACACGCGCATGCACCACCGGCCGCATACGGCCCAAAGACAGGTCAGAGTGCGTCTGCGCCGACCACGTCATGATGCCAGCCATAGCAATGGTGAGTATGAGACAGTGGGCAGGTGCACAGTTTGGTGTGCATGTGCCGACCACATCACTCAAAACGCCGGCCACAGGGACGCCCGCTGCCATCCCACCAATATATATAAAATATGCAGAGGCTCAGCTGAAATAAATTAACTTTTTGATGATATTCTAATTTTGTGAGAAGCAACTGTATGATAATGTGTTGTGAAGTCTGAAAAATTAAAGATTGCTTTCGGATTAGAGCCACCATCAGTACAAGAATACAGCACCAGAATCACCATCAGTACATGAATACATCGCCCAGCTTAAACCTCGATCAATTGCAATGTCAGGTCAGCCCTGCTGTATACGATTGTATAACATGAACCTGCAACCCCATGTATTTCAACAAAAAAGCAATTGTTACCATCCACCTCTCGTGTCTCCCCTTTTTCTCATAGGTTGTAAGCTTGCGAGCAGCAGGGCCCTCATTCCTCTTGGTATGTATATTAAACTGTAATTTCTGTTATGCTGTAATGTCTATTTCTGTACAAGTCCCCTCTATAATTTGTAAAGCGCTGCGGAATATGTTGGCGCTATATAAATAACTTTCTACTGCATCTGTACTCTGATGTGTAAGAGTTCACTTGTGTACTGAACTGCCCACTTTTAATACTTGTTTTTATTTGTTTGTGGAGTCTCGGGATCGGGTTCCCCACCGATCCACTCAAAATTAAAATGCGTAAAACAAAAATCTTCCAAAAGTTTAATTACTGTATAAGGGGCATGTATACTGGCCGATAATCAGGTGCTGATCGAACCAGGCTGACATTCATCCGATCTACGAGCAAAACAAATGGCAGGTGAAATAATTTTTAGTTTTAGATATCACTGTTCTGGACAGCAGGTCATCCTGTGTGAACGTGCTATGGAGTGCAATGCTGTTCTCTGTGCACAGAACCATCATATTAAGGCTCGCAGGCTATTAACCCCCAAGGGTGGTTTGCACGTTAATGACCGGGCCAATTTTTACAATTCTGACCACTGTCCCTTTATGAGGTTATAACTCTGGAACGCTTCAACAGATCCTGATGATTCTGACACTATTTTCTCGTGACATATTGTACTTCATGAAAGTGGAAAAATTTCTTTGATATTACTTGTGTTTATTTGTGAAAAAAAAATGAAAATTTGGCGGAAATTTTGAAAATTTTGCAATTTTCCAACTTTCCAACTTTGAATTTTTATGCCCTTAAATCACAGAGATATGTCACACAAAATACTTAATAGGTAACATTTCCCACATGTCTACTTTACATCACAATTTTGGAACCAACATTTTTTTTGTTAGTTATAAGGGTTAAATGTTGACCAGCGATTTCTCATTTTTACAACAAAATTGACAAAACCATTTTTTTTAGGAACCACCTCACATTTGAAGTCACATTTAGGGGTCTATATGGCAGAAAATACACAAAAGTGTCACCATTCAAAAAACTGCACCCCTCAAGCTGATCAAAACCACATTCAAGAAGTTTATTAACCCTTCAGGTGCTTCACAGGAGCAGAAGCAATGTGGAAGGAAAAAATGAACATTTAACTTTTAAGTCACGAAAATGATCTTTTAGCAACAATTTTTTTATTTTCCCAAGGGTAAAATAAAATCTACCTAAACAGTGGAAACCCCCAAGTGACCCTATTTTGGAAACTAGACCCCCTAAGGAACGTATCTAGATATGTGATGAGCACTTTGAACCCCCAGGGGCTTCACAGAAGTTTATAACGCCCGGGCGTGAAAATAAGAAGTCATATTTTTTCCACAAACATGATCTTTTAGTCCCCAATTTTTTATTTTCCCAAAGGTAACAGGAGAAATTGGACTTTAAAAGTTGTGCGTTTTGTCCTGAGTACGCTGATACCCCATATGTGGGGGAGAACCACTGTTTAGGCGCACGGCAGGGCTCGGAAGGGAAGGAGCGGCGTTTGATTTTTTTCAACCTGAAATTGGCTGGAATTGCGATCGGACGCCATGTCACGTTTGACGAGCCCCTCATGTACCTAAACAGTGGAAAACCCCCACAAGTGACCCCAATTTGGAAACTAGACCCTCTAAGGAACTTGTCTAGATGTGGGGTGAGAACTTTGAACCCCCAAGTGTTTCACTAAAGTTTATAATGCCCAGGCGTGAAAATAAAAAATCCTATTTTTTGCCAACAAAAATGATCTTTTAGTCCCCAATTTTTTTATTTTCCCAAGGGTAACAGGAGAACTTGGACCTCAAATGTTGTTGTCCAATTTGTCCTGAGTACGCTGGTACCCCATATATGAGAAAAAACTGTTTGGGCACACGTTGGGGCTCGAAAGGGAAGTACTGACATTTTGGAACGTCATGTTCTGTTTGCAGTGCCCCTAATGTGCCTAAACAGGAAAATAAAAACAAGTGACATCATTTTGGAAAGAAGACCCCCAAAGAACTTACCTAGATGTGCCCCCTTTAGAACTAATCTGTTTCTGTAAAGTAAATTAGTAGTGCATGGAGGTGTGGTACAATTTAAAGCTATCCTTCATACACAGGCCAGGTTTTTCGGGGCAGGTGTCGCATTGATAGATGGTGTCCTTGCGTATTCCCCTTTTGTAGCACACTCGGCACCTTTTTTGCGGCTTACCTTTTCTTCCAGTTGGCGGGACCACCCCCGGACACCCCCGGAAAATGCTGACCTGGTACGATATGAGCACCTTCAGTTCCAGAGGTACTGGAGCCCGCTCCTTCCGGAGTGTCAAACAACAGGGCCTTAACCACTACCTCCTGGAAATGAAGGTACGACGTATCGATGTGGCATGTGTTGTGGATTCTGTTTGTGGGCTCCCTCTGGTGGTTACTGCTGGTACTGGGTGACTTTGGTGGGTTGCGGCCTTTGGTTTCCACCTGTCCATCAGAGGCTGGGTGTTTCCTATTTTACCTGGCCTTTCTGTCATTCCCTTGCCGGCTATCAATGTATTCAGATGTGCTCTGTTTTGTTCCTGCCTACCTGCTCCCAGATCTTTCAGGATAAGCTAAGTGCTGATTTTCAGTTGTTTGGTTTTTTTGTCCAGCTTGCTTATTATGTCTCTATGCTAGCTGGTAGCTCTAGTGGACTGAGGTTCTCCCCATGTGCCATGAGTTGGCACATGGGTTCTTGTAATCTCAGGATGGTTTTTTTTGATTAGGGTTTTTTGCTGACCGCTCAGTCCCCTTTTGTATCGCTCTGCTTTCTAGTTTACAGCGGGCCTCAATTTGCTAAAACTATATATATCATCTCTATGTGTGTGCCTTCCTCTCATTTCACCGTCAATACATGTGAGGGGGCAACTATATCTTTTGGGGTTCATTCCTCTGGAGGCAAGTGAGGTCTTTATTTTCTCTGCAGTACTAGTTAGCTCTTAGGCTGGTGCGTGGCGTCTAGAACCAACGTAGGCACGCTCCCTGGCTATCTCTAGTTGCGTTTGTCAGGCGTAGGGCAGCGGTCAGCCCAGGTTCCATCACCCTAGAGCTCGTCCGTTATTTATTTGTACTCTGCTTGTCCTGTGCTATCCCTAGCCATTGGGGATTCATGACAGTATAGCCGGACCACAAAGTGTTAATTGTTTGGGCTGAAGCAGGAGAAAAAGAAGTGTTTAAGGGAAATTTTTTTTTTTTTTTTTTCCCTTCAGAGTTTTGCTGCCTAGCCCTTAATTGCTGTCTAGCTGCTTCTTACCTCCTCTTAACCCTTGAATGGCTCTGATCTTAGCTGTTTAACATGGATGTCCAGAGTTTGGCTTCCAGCCTGAGTAATCTCGCTCCTCTGGAGACCCTGCTCAACAGGTCAAGATTGTAATATCTTTCCTGCGGGGCGACCCTCAGAATTGGGCATTTGCATTGGCACCAGGGGATCCTGCATTGCTCAGTGTGGATGCGTTTTTTCTGGCATTGGGATTGCTCTATGAGGAACCTAACCTGGAGATTCAGGCTGAAAAGGCTTTATTAGCCCTCTCTCAGGGGCATGATGAAGCAGAAATATATTGTCAAAAATTTCGGAAATGGTCGGTGCTTACTCAGTGGAATGAGTGCGCCCTGGCTGCAAACTTCAGAAATGGTCTTTCCGAGGCCATTAAGGATATTATGGTGGGGTTCCCTACGCCTACAGGTCTGAATGAGTCTATGGCTATGGCCATTCAGATTGATCGGCGTTTACGGGAGCGCAAACCCGTGCACCAGTTGGCGGTGTCTTCTGAACAGGCACCTGAGACTATGCAATGTGATAGAATTCAGTCCAGAAGTGAACGGCAAAATTATAGGCGGAAAAATGGATTGTGTTTTTATTGTGGTGATTCAGCTCATGTTATATCAGCATGCTCTAAACGCACAAAAAGGGTTGATAAATCTTTTGCCATTGGTACTCTGCAGCCTAAGTTCATTTTGTCTGTGACTCTGATTTTTTCACTGTCTTCCATTTCCGTCGATGCCTATGTGGATTCGGGCGCTGCCCTGAGTCTTATGGATTGGTCATTTGCTAAACGCTGCGGTTTTAGTCTGGAGCCTCTGGAAGTTCCTATTCCTCTGAAGGGAATTGACTCTACACCATTGGCTATGAATAAACCGCAGTACTGGACACAAGTGACCATGCGCATGACTCCCGTTCATCAGGAGGTGATTCGCTTCCTTGTACTGTATAATTTACATGATGTACTAGTGCTTGGTCTGCCATGGTTACAAACTCATAATCCTGTCCTGGACTGGAAAACAATGTCTGTGTTAAGCTGGGGATGTCAGGGGGTTCATGATGATGCACCTCCGATTTCAATCGCTTCATCTACTCCTTCTGAGATCCCTGCGTTTTTGTCTGACTATAGGGATGTTTTTGAGGAGCCTAAGCTCAATTCGCTCCCTCCTCATAGAGATTGTGACTGTGCTATAGAATTGATTCCTGGCAGTAAGTTCCCTAAGGGTCGTTTATTTAATCTGTCACTGCCAGAGCATACTGCTATGCGGAATTATATTAAGGAGTCCTTGGAAAAGGGACATATTCGTCCATCTTCGTCCCCTCTGGGAGCAGGTTTTTTTTTCGTGGCAAAAAAAGATGGTTCCCTGAGGCCTTGTATAGATTATCGCCTTCTGAATAAGATTACAGTCAAATATCAGTATCCATTGCCATTATTAACTGATTTGTTTGCTCGCATTAAGGGGGCTAGGTGGTTCACTAAAATAGATCTTCGCGGTGCGTATAATCTGGTGCGGATAAAACAGGGTGATGAGTGGAAAACCGCATTTAATACGCCTGAGGGCCATTTTGAGTATTTGGTAATGCCTTTTGGACTCTCCAATGCTCCGTCAGTCTTTCAGTCCTTTATGCACAATATTTTCCGTGAATATCTGGATAAGTTTATGATTGTGTATTTGGATGATATTTTGGTGTTTTCTGATGACTGGGAGTCTCATGTTCTACAGGTCAGGAAGGTGTTTAAGGTTCTGCGGGCCAATTCTCTGTTTGTGAAGGGCTCAAAGTGTCTCTTCGGAGTCCAGAAGATTTCTTTTTTGGGGTACATTTTTTCTCCTTCTACTATTGAGATGGATCCCATCAAGGTTCAGGCTATTTGTGACTGGACACAACCTACATCTGTTAAGAGCCTTCAGAAGTTCTTGGGGTTTGCTAATTTTTATCGTCGGTTCATTGCTAATTTTTCCAGTATTGTTAAACCTTTGACTGATTTGACTAAAAAGGGTGCTGATGTTGCTGATTGGTCTCCTGCGGCCGTGGAGGCCTTTCAGGAACTTAAGCACCGGTTTTCTTCTGGTCCTGTGTTGTGTCAACCAGATGTTTCACTTCCTTTTCAGGTTGAGGTTGATGCTTCCGAGATTGGAGCGGGGGCGGTTTTGTCACAGAGAAGTTCTAATGGCTCGGTGATGAAGCCATGTGCTTTCTTCTCTAGAAAATTCTCGCCCGCCGAGCGCAATTATGATGTGGGTAATCGGGAGCTTTTGGCCATGAAGTGGGCATTTGAGGAGTGGCGTCATTGGCTTGAGGGTGCTAAACATCGTGTGGTGGTCTTGACTGATCACAAGAATCTCATTTACCTTGAGTCTGCCAGGCGTTTGAATCCTAGACAGGCTCGTTGGTCGTTGTTTTTTTCTCGTTTCAATTTTGTGGTTTCATACCTGCCAGGTTCAAAGAATGTGAAGGCAGATGCTCTTTCCAGGAGTTTTGTGCCTGACTCTCCTGGAGACTCTGGGCCTACTGGTATCCTTAGGGATGGGGTAATATTGTCCGCCGTATCCCCAGACTTGCGACGTGCATTGCAGGAGTTTCAGGTGGATAAACCGGATCGTTGTCCACCAGAAAGACTGTTTGTCCCGGATGATTGGACCAGTAGAGTCATCTCCGAGGTCCATTCTTCTGTGTTGGCTGGTCATCCTGGAATATTTGGTACTAGAGACTTGGTGGCCAGGTCTTTTTGGTGGCCTTCCTTGTCTAGGGATGTGCGTACCTTTGTGCAGTCTTGTGAAGTGTGTGCTCGAGCTAAACCTTGCTGTTCTCGGGCCAGTGGGTTGTTGTTATCCTTGCCCATCCCGAAGAGGCCTTGGACGCACATTTCCATGGATTTTATTTCTGATCTCCCGGTTTCACAGAAAATGTCCGTTATCTGGGTTGTGTGTGACCGCTTTTCTAAGATGGTTCATTTGGTGCCCTTGCCTAAGTTGCCCTCCTCCTCTGAGTTGGTCCCTTTATTTTTTCAGAACGTGGTTCGTTTGCATGGGATTCCGGAAAATATCGTTTCTGACAGGGGATCCCATTTTGTGTCTAGATTTTGGCGGACGTTTTGTGCCAAGATGGGCATTGATTTGTCTTTCTTGTCTGCATTCCATCCTCAGACGAATGGCCAGACGGAGCGAACTAATCAGACCTTGGAAACTTATTTGAGGTGTTTTGTTTCTGCTGATCAAGATGACTGGGTTGCTTTTTTGCCACTGGCCGAATTTGCTCTTAATAATCGGGCTAGTTCTGCCACGTTGGTCTCTCCTTTTTTTTGTAATTCGGGGTTTCATCCTCGTTTTTCCTCTGGTCAGGTGGAGTCTTCGGATTGTCCTGGAGTGGACGTGGTGGTGGACAGGCTACATCAGATTTGGAATCAGGTGGTGGACAATTTGAAGTTATCTCAGGAGAAGACTCAGCAGTTTGCTAATCGCTGTCGCCGCGTGGGTCCCCGACTTCTTGTTGGGGATTTGGTGTGGTTGTCTTCTCATTTTGTCCCTATGAAGGTCTCTTCTCCTAAGTTCAAGCCTCGGTTCATCGGTCCTTATAGGATCTCGGAGATTCTTAACCCTGTATCTTTTCGTTTGGATCTCCCAGCATCGTTTGCTATTCATAATGTGTTCCATCGGTCGTTGTTGCGGAGGTATGAGGTGCCCGTTGTTCCTTCGGTTGAGCCTCCTGCTCCGGTGCTGGTGGAGGGAGAATTGGAGTATGTTGTTGAGAAGATCTTGGATTCTCGTGTTTCCAGACGCAAACTCCAGTATTTGGTTAAGTGGAAGGGTTATGGTCAGGAGGATAATTCCTGGGTGGTCGCCTCCGATGTTCATGCGACTGATTTGGTCCGCGCCTTCCATAGAGCTCACCCTGATCGCCCTGGGGGTTCTCGTGAGGGTTCGGTGACCCCTCCTCAAGGGGGGGTACTGTTGTGGATTCTGTTTGTGGGCTCCCTCTGGTGGTTACTGCTGGTACTGGGTGACTTTGGTGGGTTGCGGCCTTTGGTTTCCACCTGTCCATCAGAGGCTGGGTGTTTCCTATTTTACCTGGCCTTTCTGTCATTCCCTTGCCGGCTATCAATGTATTCAGATGTGCTCTGTTTGGTTCCTGCCTACCTGCTCCCAGATCTTTCAGGATAAGCTAAGTGCTGATTTTCAGTTGTTTGTTTTTTTTGTCCAGCTTGCTTATTATGTCTCTATGCTAGCTGGTAGCTCTAGTGGACTGAGGTTCTCCCCATGTGCCATGAGTTGGCACATGGGTTCTTGTAATCTCAGGATGGTTTTTTTTGATTAGGGTTTTTTGCTGACCGCTCAGTCCCCTTTTGTATCGCTCTGCTTTCTAGTTTACAGCGGGCCTCAATTTGCTAAAACTATATATATCATCTCTATGTGTGTGCCTTCCTCTCATTTCACCGTCAGTACATGTGAGGGGGCAACTATATCTTTTGGGGTTCATTCCTCTGGAGGCAAGTGAGGTCTTTATTTTCTCTGCAGTACTAGTTAGCTCTTAGGCTGGTGCGTGGCGTCTAGAACCAACGTAGGCACGCTCCCTGGCTATCTCTAGTTGCGTTTGTCAGGCGTAGGGCAGCGGTCAGCCCAGGTTCCATCACCCTAGAGCTCGTCCGTTATTTATTTGTACTCTGCTTGTCCTGTGCTATCCCTAGCCATTGGGGATTCATGACAGGCATGCACATCGTGACAGCAGGAAAGTGTTGAGCATTGCCATTTGTACAATGTGCATGGACAGCTTTTTGTACCACACCCTTGCCTTTCTCAAAGCACTACGGTTGGAGGAGTTGATCGGAGAGATCAACGCCCCACATGTTTTTGTTGTACCCCAGTACACAGGTCGGTTTGCTAACCTCTGTAGAGGTACCTCGTACAGTCCTGAGGGCGCTGCCATCACTGTGTATGGTGGTCAATAGAAGGACATCCCTCTTGTCCTTGTAGTTGACCACCAGCAGGTGGTCGCTACATTTGGCTTTGCTCTCACCTTCTCTGAGAGTCTGCCCAAGTAGCGTCTTCGGGAGACCTCTCTGATTTTTGCGGACAGTACCGCAGGCTGTGGTACCTCGCGCAAAGAGGGATTTGTAGAGTGGGATGCTGGTGTAAAAGTTATCGGTATAGAGGTGATAACCTTTATCCAGCAGTGTTTGTACCAAATCCCACATAATCTTTCCACTCAATCCCAGGACAGGAGGACACTCAGGCGGTTCAATCCTGGTGTCCTTCCCTTCGTGGATGTACCCTGAGGTATTCTCACACAGCTTGTAGAGTTTGATTCCATACCTGGCTCTCTTGCTGGGCAGGTACTGACGGAATCCGAGCCGTCCCTTAAAATGAATTAAGGACTCATCCACGCGTATCTCCCTTTGAGGCACGTACACTTCAGCAAACTTTTTGTTGAAGTGTTCGATTGACCGGCCGGCTTATATAACCGGTCAGTGGTCATATAAGTGCCACGTTTGACCAGTCTAAATACCGCCTTAGATCCCGGTACCTTATAGGTGACGTCTTCTCTGATTGGAGTTGCTCACATCCTTTTCTTCTTCATCTGCTCCTGATTCCAGGGTAAGTTTTCACATCCACAGCTCATCTCCACAGACATCCATCCCTCATAAACTATGGCTGCTGCACTGTCCTTTTTTATGTAACAATAACTGTCAAACCATCCCCCCTTAACTATGGCCTATACACGGTCCCTCCTATACAGTATACACACACATTATGATCTATAGCCCCCATGTACCTGTCAAATATAGCCAGCACCTCATGTGGAGACACTGGTGTCGACGAGTGCTCTAGTCTGCTGGCTCGAGACCGCATGGATCAGGGATCATACCACTGAACGCCCACTCTCCTTTTACCGTGGGCATAATACTACTCAGACAACACAAGGTAAGGGTAAAACCACAAAACAGGCAAATAACACAGAACAGTCCCAGCAAAATACCCAAGATAGTGCAAAATTACAGTGACTCACCCACTGACTTGCCGGGATAAGAGCAGCTGTGACGTCAGAGCTTCCAGAGCCGACTACCCCACCTGTCGCACACATAGAGAATTGGTAAACAAACTTAGGAAGCTGACAGTTAATTGAAGTACAAGGCCAGATGACTGGAGGGTCACAATCTGGTTTCTCGAAACATCTCCATGGAGCGAGGTGACTGGTGGGTTCCAATCCTCCCTTTCCCAAATGTATCCATGGGGATCAGGTGACCGGTGAGTCCAAATCCTGACTACCCCAAATGTAGCCATAGTTCAGTGATGCTCAATGGAGCAGATCTGTATTCCCAGCCATGTTCCCTAAGCTAGCATTCTGTAAAATATAAAATCTGTGTTTTTTGTGATGGCGCCATCATCTATTATTATTATTATTATTTATTATTATAGCGCCATTTTTTCCATGGCGCTTTACATGTGAGGAGGGGTATACATAATAAAAACAAGTACAATAATCTTGAACAATACAAGTCACAACTGGAACAGGAGGAGAGAGGACCCTGCCCGCGAGGGCTCACAATCTACAAGGGATGGGTGAAGATACAGATATCCTGTGTAGAGTGTTCCTGGCTGTGATTTTGGAAAGAGTCTCTGGTTCTTTGGCTCTCTGGAGCTCTTGGATGTCTTAGATATCTTGTTACAGAGGCATTTCTCCTTTCTACAGTTCACAACTGTTCTTCAAGCAATCATTCACAGGTCAAGGGGAAAGGGTGACGACTCGAGGTTAACCCACATAGATTATTTATAGTTTAAGCACATACAAAAAAAGAATATACTGGCACTGAAGTGGCGTTCACTTGTGAAATGTCCTTTATACGAAGACCCTTCCTTTGGGCTATCGGGATATAGCAATTTAGAGACGACTGAGGTGGTGCTATGCAAACACATGCGGCAATCCAAACAGGTATGTGGAAAGAAAGAAAATTGCAGCACTCACCGTGAATTCTTCATCTCTTTTATTCAATAAAACGAACCTTTGTAGGTTGTGGCATTATAAAAGGCTTTAGGCGTTACGAGGGGAGCGGGGTTGTGCAGGAACGAGACGGACGACGGCCGTCGTCCGTCTCGTTCCTGCACAACCCCGCTCCCCTCGTAACGCCTAAAGCCTTTTATAATGCCACAACCTACAAAGGTTCGTTTTATTGAATAAAAGAGATGAAGAATTCACGGTGAGTGCTGCAATTTTATTTATAGTTTATCCTTCAATGTTTGCAAGTCAACAAACTGCATGGCGTGGTATTGTCACAACTAATTTTTAGAGTCGTGACAGCTCTGGTTCTGTTTTAATTTAGGCTACGTTCACATTTGCGTTGTGCGCCGCAGCGTCGGCGCCGCAGCGCACAACGCAAACAAAAACGCAGCAAAACGCATGCACAACGCTGCGTTGTGCGCCGCATGCGTCCTTTTTTTAATTGATTTTGGACGCAGCAAAAATGCAACTTGCTGCGTCCTCTGCGCCCGGACGCGGGCGCCGCAGCGACGCAAAACGCAAGTGCGACGCATGTCCATGCGCCCCCATGTTAAATATAGGGGCGCATGACGCATGCGGCGCCCGCCGCTAATGTGAACGTAGCCTTAAATGTGTTTTTACTTTTGGGCCAGCAAGGGTTGATGTCAGTTTCCTTGCTGGCAGCTGCTGTGTTGCTGGTCAGCTGATGTGGGTGGTGACCACTCCCACTATCCTTTAAATAGCCACATGATGTATCAGCTGACTGTCGGTAATAGAGTTTTTCTCTGGAGACTAGCCTACCAGTTGGGAGCTCTCTGGTGCCATCTGTGTATCAGCTGCTTGGGGTCCTGGTTCCTTATCCTCTGCTGTGTGGAGTTTGCAGCAGAAGCTTGAGCTAAGTTTTTTGTTGTTTCTTTCCTTGTGTGCCTCGTGCTTGTCACTACCCTGTGTTTATACCATCTGCAGTGGTGAGGCTAGCATACTTGTCGGCCAGTGCACTAGCCAGGGTATAGTGGGGTGACAGCTAGGGACTAGGCACGTGACGGCGGCGGGGGAAGGACCTGAATAGGGAGTTAGGGGAGCATAGGGATAGGCATAGGTTGTTATTTAGGAGTTGCCCCATCCCTCGTTCCCTATTGTTAGGGACTTCCTCCTCCTTTTTCCATCTCATTTTGTGTGTGTTGAAGCGTTCCAGAGTTATTACCACATAAAGTGACATGGGTCAGATTTCAACAATTTGGCTCCGTCACTAAGGGGTTAAGTGTCTGCTGCACTGCGGAGGAAATGTGGTGACATCATAATAGTCACATGACACAATTGCTTCATCATGTCTCTCCTGAGCCCCGCCCCCTGATCACATGACGGTGACGTCACCACAGGTCCTGCAGCTCTCAGTGCAGCAGCTCCGTCCTGGTTGTGTGCAGCTCGTGTTCTCTGGTGTCAGCCAGCAGCAGATTTCCCGCCATTCCGGTGAGATTACAGGAGGGTTTGGTGGAGTTTTGGTGCTTGTGGTAAATCTGTGAGAGGAGAGTGTGGGGTGAGATCAGAGCTGTTCCTGTGGAGGCTCCTGCTCCATGTGACTGCGGCTCCTCAGTGTTGGGGACGGGCAGCATTGTATGGGGGGTGTGCAGCGTCTGCTCCTCATCTCACGGCCCCCGCTGGTGGTGTAGTTACCATGGTGACCGTCCTCTCCTGGCGGTGTAGTTACCACGGTGACCGTCCCCCGCTGGCGGTGTAGTTACCACGGTGACCGTCCTCCTCCTACGAGGCTGATGATGAGCGGTCAGATCGGCGGAGGAGGCCGCGGTGGAGTTTTGTGGCTTTTCCTCCTGATAAATGTTGATATTTGGCAGAATTTAGTGATTGTCGTTCTCTCGTCCCCTGTGATTTCCATCTTCTCCTCCATCATGAAGACGCCGGCAGGACGAGATCCCTCCAGCTGATCCAGTGCTCATCCCTCCTCCTCCTGAATGACCCCGAGGATGGACGAGGACAGGGATGAGACCACCAGAAGATTATTCCACTTGGCCCTGGAGATCGTCTCCCTGCTGAGCGGAGAGGTAACTCCTCTACATTTCTATCAGCTTTATTGTGTTCTGTGACAAGTCCGACATCGGGAGGAGGAAATCCAGAATAGAGAGAAGGATTCTTTCCTGTAAGAGCAGTGATTGTGTGGAGCTCTCTGCCCGGAGGAGTTGTCATGGGGATTCCCTATAAGAGCTGTAGAGGGGCCGGGATGTCTGTCCGGAGGGGAATAATATTCCCGGTTATGGCCCCAGATTACTGGAGACGGTTATTGATCCCGGGATTTCTACTGATTGTCAGATCTGGAGTCGGGAAGGAATCTTCTCCCTAAGTGTCTCTCTCCATACACAGGATTACACAATAGTGAGGAAGACACCGGGGGACGGTGTGACTCCCATCATCCATCTCCAGGAGTCAGGAGGGCGGAGCCCGGGCCCCATCACAGAGCCTCCCCCGCACTCCCTGCTACATGAGAGGAACAAGAAGATCCTGGAGCTCAGCAACAAGATGATTGAGCTGCTGAGCGGAGAGGTGACTGCTGGGACATTATACAGGACTGGAGGATTCTGGGTGATGAGCGGAGAGGTGTCTGCTGGGACATTATACAGGACTGGAGGATTCTGGGTGATGAGCGGAGAGGTGACTGCTGGGACATTATACAGGACTGGAGGATTCTGGGTGATGAGCGGAGAGGTGACGGCTGGGACATTATACAGCACTGGAGAATTCTGGGTGATGAGCGGAGAGGTGACTGCTGGGACATTATACAGGACTGGGGGATTCTGGGTGATGAGCGGAGAGGTGACGGCTGGGACATTATACAGCACTGGAGAATTCTGGGTGATGAGCGGAGAGGTGACTGCTGGGACATTATACAGGACGGCACTGGAGGATTCTGGGTGATGAGCGGAGAGGTGACTGCTGGGACATTATACAGGTCAGCACTGGAGGATTCTGGGTTATGAGCGGAGAGGTGACTGCAGGGACATTATACAGGACAGGAGGATTCTGGGTGATGACGGTGTGGCTGTTGTCAGGTTCCTATAAGGTGTCAGGACGTCGCTGTCTATCTCTCCATGGAGGAGTGGGAGTATCTAGAAGGACACCAGGATCGGTACCAGGACGTGATGATGGAGGAGCTCCGGCCTCTTACACCACGAGGTGAGAAGCGAGGCTCCTTGTTGGCTCCGGTGGATGTGATGACGTCTCTCAGGCGCCGTCCTATAATACAATCATTTACTACTAGAATTTTCCTCTTTCTGATATGTAGAATTTTAACCTCTTACCGACCTTGGACCTACTGGAGACGTCCAGGCATTTCTGTGTGCATAGGGGCTGTGCTCTTGGGATCGTCGCTGTGTGATCAGCTGATATCATAGCTGATACCCGGCATTCAGTTCCAGGAGCCGGGCCGACCCAGCAGTTTAACCCCCTAAATGCTGTGATCGATATCAATTGTAGCATTTAGAAGGCAGAGGGATGGAGCGCTATCTGTTCTCTGACAACGTCATCGCTAGGACCCGATCATTTCCATAGTGACCCGTTGTCGCCATGAATCCGGGTCACCAGCCTCTAGAACGATAGATCATGCTTAGTCAATTGCTGTGGTTTATAACTGCGATCAGAGCTGTGAAAATGAAAGTCACATGGAAGTACTAAGTAAAAAAAATAGTGTAATAAAATAAAATCAGAAAATACAAAAAAATATACATATTGTACATACAGAGTATCAGTGTACCCAGTAGAAATTGCACAACAAATTTTGTGGTCCATTTTCTCCTAATACCCTTGTGAAAATATAAAAAAGTTTGGGTCTAAAGTAAAAATTTTTGCGAAAAAGCTAAAATGTTAATTTTTTCCTTCCACATTGCTTTAGTTCCCGTGAAGCACCTGAAGGGTTAATAAACTTCTTGAACGTGGTTTTGAGCACCTTGAGGGGTGCAGGTTTTAGAATAGTGTCACTTTTGGGTATTTTCTGTCAGTGACTTCCAATGTGAGGTGGTCCCTAAAAAAATGGTTTTGTAAATTTTGTTGGAAAAATGAGAAATCACTGGTCAATTTTAACCCTTTTAACTTCCTAACCAAAAAAAAAAAATTGTTTACAAAATTGTGCTGATGTAACGTAGACATGTGGAAATGTTATTTATGAACTATTTTGTGCAATATGACTCTCTGATTTAAGGGCACAAAAATTTAAAGTTTGAAAATTGCAAAATTTTCAAACTTTTTGCCAGATTTCCGTTTTTAACAATCTCAGAATCAGTGGAATCTGTTGAAGTGTTCCAGAGCTATAACCTCATGAAGTGGTCAGAATTGTAAAAATTGGTTTGGTCATTAAGGTCAAAATTAGCTCAGTTACTAAGGGGGTAAGTTAAAAAAAAAAAAAAAAAAGTACACATATTTGGTATCAACGTGTCTGGATCCTCTTCAGTGAATTCCATTAAAAAAATAGAATAACGGTGTAAAACAATTGTTTTTTCATCATATTCCTGAACAAAAGTGGAATCAAATGCAATAAAAAATGTATCTAAAGAAAAACGATATCTCTGAAAACGTCATCTTGTCCCGCAAAAAACAAGCCGTCGTACAGATCCGTCAGCAGAAAAATAAAAGTTATAGCTCTCCGAATAAAGCGATGCAAAAATAGTAATTTTTTTTCTATTCAATAGTTTTTATTTTGTGAAGGCGATAAACCATAAAAAACAATATAAATGAGGTATCGCTGTAATCGTACTGACATGAAGAATAAAACTGCTTTACCAATTTGACCACACGCGGAACTGCATAAAGAAAACACAATTCTTGAATTGCTAGTTTTTGTTAATTCTAACTCCCCAAAATCGGAATATTAAGTGATTAAAAAATGTCATGTGCCCTAAAATGGAACTATAAAAAACATTAACATGTCCTGCAAAAAACAAGCCATCACATGCCTCTGTGGGCCAAAATATGGAAAATTATAGCTTTCAAAATATGGAGATGATTCTTTTTGCAATAAAAAGCATTTTCTAGTGTGTGACAGCAGCCAAACATAAAAACCTGATTGTAGATTTCGAATTGCTGTAATCGCACCAACCCAAATAATTAAAGTCGCCTAATTACTTATACCGCAAGAGGAATGACGTAAAAATTAAATAAAACCAATTCTTCACCTGCTGTTGATTTGTTCATTCTGCCTCCGAAACATCGCAGTAAGGCTCGGCTCACATTTATCCTGAGCTCTGAGCTGAGCACTTACATCGGGGTTTCAGTGTAAATCTCTGAAATACGTGATTCAAACGGAACCCCCGGCAGAAAATCCTCTATGATAAGGCGCTGTGGACACTGTCTGGCCTGTTATTTGGCTGTGTCAGTTTTTAGGCGAGCATAAAAGAGTGGTCAACCACAGTTTTATGCACCTCTGAAAAAAAGGGAACCGCTGAACAGAGGTGAGACGGAGTGCAGAGTAACTCTGCTGCCTCATTATAGTTAATGGATCCCTCAGGGGTGTTATCTGAACTACGTCAATTTGGGGGTTTCCATTTAAATCTCAAAGTAAGTGCTCAGCGTAGTGCGCAGGATAAATTTGATCGTAAATGTTAAGTAAAATGTTCCCAACAAAAGCTTCCCAACTAAAGTTCCTAAGCAAGCAAGTTCCCACTCAGATCTGTCAGTTTTTAATGGAAATATAGGGGGCTTCCACGTTACTGGTAGTACAAAAATGAAATGGCTCCTCACCCTTCAAAAGAAATTCAACAAATTCTGCTCTCTCAAATCCAAATGCCCCTCTCCTTTCTGATCCGCATTGTGCCTAAACTATATTTACTGTCCAAATGTTTGGCGTTTCTGTAGGGATGAGAGCCCGCCTAATTTACGGGTTAATTTCTCCAGAAGCATGAGCTGGGCATATTGTACTGGTCACTACAAGGTACTGGTCACTACAACGTCCTGAGCACTACAGTGGCAATCTTCAATCAGCAACATCCACTGCTGTTTGTTTCTGGAAAACACCCATGGAGTCAAAATCGTCTCTAAACCTGTAGATACATTTTTAAAGGGGTGTATTTTCCAAAATGGGGTCACTGGAGGGGGGATTCTGCTCATCTAGCACTCAGGGGCTCTGTATACGGAATCCGCAAACTGTTCTAGAAAAATCTGTGCTCCAGGAGGCAAATAGCGCTCCGTTCCTCCCGAGCCTTGCTGTGTGTCTAAGCAGTACTTTACAGCCACATATGGGGCATTTCTACATTCAGCAGAAATTGTGGGACAAATTTTGGTGCCATTTTTACCCATTTCCCAGTGTGAAAATGTAAAATCTGGGGCTAAAAAAAAATTTTGGTGGTAAAAATCTAATTATTTTGTTTTGTTCTCATTTTGGGAGACAAAGCAAAAATAATGAGGACTTCAATCTGAGATCATATTTATACAGATCTTCATAGGAAAACCATGGAGGCAGAGACAGGGGTCTTCTGCAGGCCCCCGGCAATCATGACAATCTATTCTTGGGACCCTTCGATTTAGTGTCGGCCCTAATGCTGAGCTATAATGCTGAGCCGGCTGTCGCCCGGGCATGATAACAGCCACCGCTCTCTATACACTGAGCAGTGACTGTAGCTGCGCCGGCCGAAACTCTATGACTTGAAGCTGATCACTGCCAGGTGGAATAAGGTTAATTTTCTCCTGGCTGTGGGGCTTTCAGTGCTGTCTTTGGACCTGTTAAAATGCTATTAACTTGCAGATTAACCCCATATCTGCAGATTAATAGTGTTATTTTACATTTAAATGGCATTTTCAGTGACGTGGTTAAATGGCAGCAATCGGAGCTCGCTCCACAGACGTGCACCTGGCATCCTCCATGCATGGACACCAGATATCATGAACGGGTTAAAGAGCCTTATCACATGACGTCAGAATGCAGGGGATGGGGTGTTCTAGCCTCAAGGGCTCAATGTCAGCAAAATGTTAGTAGGTCTGCTCTTCCTCTTCATGGGGGCTGATCAGAACGATATAAGTGGGATGGTGATGCAGGTGTTGGCCCTGCAGGGACATCAGGCCACCCAAGAAAGTGGTAATAATAAGTGTAAGTCTCGCTTAGGCCGGGGTCACACTACCGTATAATACGAACGAGTGCTATGCTATAAAAAAATCGCATAGCACTTGGACCAATGTTGATCTATGGGGCAGCTCCTATCATCCGTTGATTTCTCAGCCGTATTATACGTGCGTGTGAAATTGCAGTATGCTGCGATTTGCACCGTATATCGGCGGGGACTCTTATGAAACTATATTAACATTATTAACCAGGCTTGCTGTCTATGTGCCAGAATTGGCGCATCTTATAGATGTGCCTTTTCTGGGGCAGCTTGGTGCTGGCATTTTTAGCCAGGGGGAATCAATATCCATGGCCCCTTCCTAGGCTATAATTATCAGCCCGCCGCAGTCTGCGTAGCCTTTCTGGCTATTAATTATAGGGGGACCCCACGTCATTTTTTTGGGGGGTACCCCTATTAGAATAGTCAATAAAGGCTAAATATACAGCTGTGGGCTGATATTCACAGCCTGGGAAGATCCATGGGTATTAACCCCTTCCCAGGCTACAAATATCGGCCCCCGGCCGTCGGCTTTCCCTCTCTGGCGAAGAAAATTGTGCAGGAGACCACGCAATTTTTTTTGCTTGCAGGATGGAACTTGTGGAGCCAATAAATAGGCTTCCATATTATTTATTCATGATTTTCAGGTCCAGGATCCATTATATGTCCATTTTGCAAGCCGGCAAGAAAATCTCGCCGATACGGATGTCACACGGATGCTTAGATGCGAGAAAATCGCATCCTCGCATTGCACATGGATGACATACGGATCTCCTTACGGAGAACATTTGTGCGATTCTCGGAGACAAAATCGGACCGATTGTTTTTTATTTTTATACTTTGTGTCTGACTCCGGCCTTAAAGAGTTGTTTGTTCAGTACAATATGTATTATGGGGCTTTTCTGTGGACTCTGACCAGACAATCTCTCCTTGGTTCCCCGTGTACATCAGTAAGTGCCCATGACCCCGGTGCCGGCTCTCTAGTGTCCTCTCATATTACACATTGATAGGCACTAACCGCTGCGTACCGGGGGCTCCCCACAACACCGTCCTCCCGAGTGCTGTGACTTCATCCATTAGCCGTACATATTCCCTTTTTTCTTCATTTAGAGACCAACTCGGAACTTTCTACGCACTTGCTGCCTTTTTTTTTTTTTTTAAATTAAGTATCTTTATTGAAGTTTTCTAACAATTTTTAAATTAACATATTACCCACTTTGGGGAAAACACAGAAAATTAAGATGAACTGGAAAGGGGGGAATGGACAAAGAAAAGGAAAGACCAGATTAAATTTAAAACAAAAATTCCCATTCTACAAAAAAAAACCAACTAGTCATCACCACTGTAAAGTCTGAAAAGAAAACATCTCCTTTTGCAGCTTCTAGCCATGCAATCACTATTATTGCACATGGGATAAACATGGATCATATCTCTCGTAATCCTCTTTGTTAAATGGTTCATCCATCCAGGCAGCCCAAAGCTGTTCAAATTTATTGATATTGCCTCTTTTTTTTGTACACACCTTTTTCTAAACTTATAAACCAGTTTATTTTGTTGATATATTCCTTTTTTGTTCGGCTCTCGGTATCCAACCAATGTTGCGCTATTAGTTTCTTTGCTAAATACAGCATTCGTGCTATAGCTATTTTACCCGGTTCATTTGTCTGTAGATCTTCCACATACCCAACACGCAAACTAAGGGCGTAGTTTCCAATACCACCTTAAACACTCGTCTAATTAATCCCAGTGCTGTCCTCCAGTGTCCCTCCAGATTAGGACATGACCACATCATATGAAGTAGAGTAGCCGGCTGCACTCCACGCTTAGGACAGCATGCGTCCGCTCTGGCCCCAATCCTACACATAAACTCCGGTGTTCTATACACCTAAAGTTGAGAAAGTCTATGTGCTTCACGATGACAGAGTTGAGGTACCCTTTCCAATATCTCAATCCATTGACCTTCTATTGGGCCGATCTTCTTCCTCCCATCTCTCTTTACTATGAATTGGGTATTTGCTTAGCACAAATGTTAATAAAGATCTTTATAGCCGCGATATTATCCCAGATTAACTATTTGATCTACTAATTAACTGTATAACAGTATTTGGTACATACATTCAAGCCACTCTCCGTAAAGTCCGCATTGAACGCAGTTGGAGGTATTTATAAACGTCCTTTGGACTGAGATCAAACTCCTCCTGTAATTGTGCGTAAGATTTGAGTACATTTTCTAATAGCTCCTGGGATACCCTGCCCACCCCCCTCTCCCTCCACTTCCCAAAACCCACCACACTTCTCAGATTAACCATGGCGTGTCCCATATTGATGTAAATTGTGAGCAACTCTCTATTTGTTGCAGATCTCGAATTTTCCACCATATTTTATGCATTAACGATTATGTTGGAAGTTGGAGAAGATTTGAATTTGTTACCCTCTAGTGCTTCATGTAAAGATCGGCTATTTACCCCACACTGCAAGAGATCCTATAACAAATTGTTACCTGTATCCTCCCATCCTCTAAAAATATTGAGATTGGGCTCCCAAGAAATAGACCCACGGTTTAGGAACCGCTAAGCCCCCGTCTGATTTGTCCCTCTGCAGAGTTTCCAATTTAATACGAGCCGTTCCATCTCTCCAAAGATCTAAACACCCCTTCAATAGCCCAAAAGAATCTAACAGGAATCCATATCGGTGAATTGCGAAGAAGATACAGCAGCTGGAGCATCCATTTTAAATAAATTGGCTCTCCCCACAACTGATAAAGGAAGTTTAGACCACACATCTCTTTTCCGTGTAAACTTATTGAGGATCGGGGCTAAATTTAGTTTTTCATAATCTAGCGGGCCAGGTAAGACCATCACTCCCAAATACTTAAATATTGATACCTGTTGCAGTCCAGAGCTACGTGGATTTATTATTGTATTCCTCACCTTTGCAATGTCATACAGTTTTGAAGCAATCAGTTTTTTAAAAAATTTTTATTTTGGTGTCATCACTCCAGAGTATAGAGTTCCAGGAGTCTTCATATACACTGCTCATAATAATAAAGGGAACATTTAAACAACAGAATCTAACTCCAAGTAGATCAAACTTCTGTGAAATCAAACTGTCCACTTAGGAAGCAACACTGATTGACAATCAATTTCACATGCTGTTGTGCAAATGGAATAGACAACAGATGGAAATGATTGGCAATTATCAAGACACCCTCAATAAAGGAGTGGTTCTGCAGGTGGGGACCACAGACCACATCTCAGTACCAATGCTTTCTGGCTGATGTTTTGGTCACTTTTGAATGTTGGTTGTGCTTTCACACTCGTGGTAGCATGAGACGGACTCTACAACCCACACAAGTGGCTCAGGTAGTGCAGCTCATCCAGGATGGCACATCAATGCGAGCTGTGGCAAGAAGGTTTGCTGTGTCTGTCAGCGTAGTGTCCAGAGGCTGGAGGCGCTACTAGGAGACAATCCAATACACCATAAAGTGCAATTTCCAGGTCGTCCCTCATGACAGCACCACAAGGTGGTTGCTCTTCATATCCTTGATAGGGACAGGAACACAGAAGAGGTTAAATAGCCCCTCCCCACCTCCATCCTTCAGTGTTTTTCCTGTCCCTATCAGGGACAGACGCAGGAGAGATCTCTGGAAGATCAGGGTTACCTGATTCGAAGTCAGGCTCGGTTGAGCAGGAGCTCCTGAGTGCGGTCCCATCCTCCTGGAGGGGGCTCTGGCCGCGAGAGTCTGGAGACTCCCCAAGTCGCAGAACACCGACGGAGGTCCCTCCGCGACTAGGTAGAGCTGGGTGCTCCCACAGGCTGCCTCATCCCCTCACAAAAGGGGCTCTGAGACAGCAGCTGCTGCTGCGGTGTCCGGCGCTCCCTCGGCTCCACGTGCGGCCGGTGCTGGCATCGTTCCCCGGACTTCCGGTCCGGCGCTTCGGTCGGAGGTGACTTCCAAGGGGCATGGCCGGATTCCCGGGGTCGGCGGCGCCGATGCATTTCCGGGGCTCCGGGAGGCTGGGGGAGGAAACAGAGACCGGAACAGCACCGGATTTTGCATCAGGATCTTGGTCCCAAGCTGGTCGGTGTGCGTTCCAGATGACGCATGCACAATACAGCTGGGGACCTGTAATCACCGTGGAGGCCAGCAGCTGAGCTCGGAAGGAGGACGAATCAGATGTCTTGAAGCCGGGTAAGACTGACTACTTAATGACGGACAACTGACAGCACACTTGACTCAGTAAGATGGAAGGTGCTAGTCGTCCAGACGTCCAATCCTTAGAGCCACCCACGGACCATGTGAGTAGTACGTGGTATGGGAGACATTACAGTACCTTAAGATCCGTAGCTACAGGGATCTCCCTTACATTTACAGGATAAGGACATTCCTGAAAGGTCGACTGTAAAGAAAAGGACCATCAGATGTCCGTTATGCACCACCAAGCTCCCAGATGGCTATAAAAAGAAGTTATGCGAAAAATGCTTCGCTAAACTTCTAAAGGATGAACAGGCTTCGTTATTAGATAATATAAAAACCATGATTCGAGACGAAGTCCAAGCTACGGTGTCTACAATGGTGCCACCCCAGTCTCCGCGACCCAAAAGGCCCAGATGGGACATGGACCTAAGTTCCGAGGAAGGAGAGGTCTCGGGGTATTTCGATCCGGGCTCAGAGGAACAGGGTCCATCGGCGGTATTTCCAGAAGAACGGCAGAGATACCTGTTTTCGTCCGAAAATACGGATGTACTGCTGAAAGCAGTTAGGAGCACCATGAAGATAGAGGACTCGTCAAAGCCACTATCGGTTCAAGACGAGATGTTCGGGGGCCTAAGAACTCGCAGAAATAGAGTTTTTCCGGTCAATAACCACATAACAGCGATGATAATGGAAGAGTGGGAAGACGTGGGAAAAAAAACCCCGATTGGGATTCAGTATTATATATTATTGGTAGTGCGCTCTTCTTTTCTATTTGGAAAAAAACTAGTAGTCCCGAGAGACTTCAAGTACCGTCTTCCCTTTGATCCAGAAGAAACTAAGGTCTGGGAATTGGTTCCAAAAATTGATATTCCTGTGGCCAAGGTCACAAGGAAAACGGCTATTCCCTTTGAGGACTCATCAGGATTAAAGGACCCGATGGATAAGAGGTCAGAAGATCTTCTCAAAAAAGCCTGGGAGTCGTCAGCCGCCATTATGAAAACGAATATAGCGGCTACCTCTGTAGCAAGGTCCATGAGTCTTTGGGTAGACGAGCTGGAGAGTCATATTACAGACAGAACTCCAAGGGAAAAGATCCTAAAATCTCTTTCAGTGCTGAAAATGGCGACTGATTTCATGGCGGACGCTTCAGCGGAATCGGTGCGCTTTGCTGCCAGGAACAATGCACTGTCAAACGCAGCAAGAAGGGCCTTATGGCTGAGATCATGGATGGGAGATACCCAATCAAAAAACAAGCTGTGTTCGATTCCATTCTCAGGATCTCACGTCTTTGGTCCAGTTCTTGATGAGCTACTCGAGAAGGCGTCCGATAAGAAAAAAGGCTTCCCTGAAGAGAAGCCAAAGAAGACACAATTCTTTCGCAAAACTCGCTCACACCCAAGACAGGACTACAGAGGGAAAGGGAAGTCCGGCAGATGGAGCTACCCTAAAGGGGGCAGAGGAAGAGGTTCCTTTCGAGACCAGTCATCAGGACCCAGCAAACAATGACGCCAACAATATAGGAGGAAGACTACAATACTTCCTAGAAGGATGGCAGAACATTACTCGGAATCAGTGGATTCTACAGACAGTTGCACAGGCGTACAAGATAGAGTTTACTCATCTACCCCCCAAGAGATTCTGTTTGACACAGACGGAGTCATCAGCAGTACATCAAAGACTGCTAACAGACATACAGCAACTCTTAGAGTTACAGGTCATAATACCGGTACCCCATCATCAGCATTTTCAGGGGCATTACTCCAGTCTGTTCTCCATAAAAAAAACCAAGCGGAGATTACCATACAATAATAAACTTAAAACCATTAAACAGATGGGTGGTGTACAAACGCTTCAAGATGGAATCTCTCAAGTCAATTATACCGTTAATAAAAAAAGAAGTCGGTAATGTGCATGCTAGATCTCAAACATGCATACTATCATGTTCCCATCCATCCCTCACATCAAAAATTCCTCAGATTTGCAATAAGAAACCGCAAGAGGATACTTCATTTCCAGTTTCAGTGTCTACCATTCGGTCTCTCCTCTGCCCCAAGGATATTCACAAAACTCATGACAGAGGTCATGGCCCAGTTAAGAGAAAAAGAAATTCTAATCGCCCGAGTCTCGAACCAGAAACACAGAAAATATTTCTGGGCGTACTACTAAATTCCGAACTGGAATACTCCTTCCTACCAGACCAAAAGCAACAGTCAATCAAAAAAGAGCTTCAAACGATAAAAAAACGGAAATACATTTCCATCAGGAAAGCTATGAGGATTCTAGGACTGATGACCTCATGCATTCCCAGTGTACAGTGGAGCCAGTTTCGCTCCAGAATGCTCCAAAAGGAAATTCTTTCGGTATGGAACGGAAAGGAAAATTCGTTAGACAACAGAATGCGGTTGTCCAGCGAGGTAAAACAGTCCCTCTCATGGTGGATCGATGTAAAAAACCTCAAAAGAGGAAAACCATGGAATATATCTCCATGTGTAAACATAACAACCGAAGCAAGCTCAAGGGGCTGGGGAGCCCACATAGAAGGACGATATCTTCAGGGGACATGGCCACCATCGGTACGTGACAGTTCCTCCAATTACAGGGAACTCAGAGCGGTCTGGGAAGCACTAAAGAGGTGCCAACACGAAATGCAGGGACACCACATCCGAGTCTTCTCAGACAACTTGACCACGGTAGCCTTTCTCCTGCATCAGGGAGGACCGAGGCACCGTCCACTTCAGGCGCTAGCAGAGACAATATTCTCCTGGGCGGAGGATACCGTGAAGTCCATCACAGCGGTACATCTAAAAGGTTCACAAAACCAAATAGCGGACTTTCTCAGCAGAGAGAAAGTGCAGGCGTCAGAATGGTCTCTAAATGGAGAAGTCTTTACTCAGCTAATTCAACAATGGGGCATTCCGCAAGTAGATTTATTCGCCACAAAGGACAATACAAAAACGAAAGAATTCTCATTAAATCCAGGAGACAATCCAACTGGCATAGATGCCTTGGCTCAACATTGGACATGGAACTGGCATACGCGTTCCCTCCCCTAGCTCTAATGCCCAGAGTTTTGAGGAAAATTCAGGAGGGTCCAGCGGTAGTGATCCTGATAGTGCCATATTGGCCCAAAAGGAGCTGGTTTCCTCTGCTGAAGTGGATGGCGGTGGAAGACCCAGTGCTACTACCACTGAGGCGGGATCTTCTAACGCAGGGACCGCTGGTCCATCAAAATCTAAAGATGCTACAACTCTCAGCATGGATCTTGAAAAGGAAATCTTGAGATCAAAAGGACTGTCGGAGTCGGTCATCTCAACCATGAAAAAAAGCAGAAAGCCGGTAACCTCGGCTATATACCAAAAAATTTGGAAGAAATTTTGTTCTCAGACCAATACTCCAATATCCGTTCTCCAAGAACCAGATATTCCTCAAATCTTAATTTTCCTCCAAACAGGATTTGATATGGGCTTGAGGCCTAGTACGCTAAAAGTACAAATCTCAGCGTTAAGTGCCTTTTATGATTATCCATTAGCGAACCATCCCTGGATAATGAGATACATCAAAGCTACGCAACATATCAGACCGACAATAAGAAGTTCAGTACCCTCATGGAACCTCACATTGGTACTAAATGAATTACGAAAAGCTCCATACGAGCCACTTGATCAGGCAGACCTAAAGTCTGTAACATTCAAGACTGTCTTTCTGGTCGCCATAACGTCAGCAAGGCGAATAGGCGAAATTCAAGCCCTGTCCATAACAGATCCATACTTGAAGATACAAGAAGATTGCATCGTTCTAAGGTTGGATCCTTCGTTTCTTCCAAAAGTTGTGACGGACTTTCATAGAAGCCAGGAAATAATTTTGCCTACGTTCTGTCAGAACTTCAACAATGATAAAGAACGTTCTCTCCATTCCCTGGATGTTAAGAGAACAGTTTTGCAGTATCTACAACTTAGACGGCTGGAGAATTGATTCAAACCTCTATCCAGATGTCTGGGAAGAGTAGAGGCAAAAAAGCCTCAAAAGCGACTCTAGCCAGATGGATTAAATCTACGATTTGCGCTGCATATATTTCAGCCAGTGAATCCCCTCCAGAACATCTAAAAGCCCACTCTCTGAGAGCAATATCTGCTTCATGGGCAGAGAGTGCGGGTGCATCCATGGACCAAATTTGCCGGGCGGCAACTTGGTCTAGTTCAAATACCTTTTGTAGACATTACAAACTAGACGTTCTGTCAAATCAACAGACCGGCTTTGGGAGGAAGGTCCTCCAAGCTGTAATCCCGCCCTAATTAAGAGTTATTTGGTATTTCTCCTTGTGGTGCTGTCATGAGGGACGACCTGGAAACTAAGAGTTAGTCATACCGGTAACGGTATTTCCAGGAGTCCATCATGACAGCACCCATTATTTACCCTCCCTTGAACTCCTGTCTGATGTGTGATATAAACATGTATAGAGAGGAAGTTCAATAAAATTGTGTTGTATCTATCCTGGTGTGGTACTTTGTAAAATCACTGAAGGGTGGAGGTGGGGAGGGGCTATTTAACCTCTTCTGTGTTCCTGTCCCTATCAAGGATATGAAGAGCAACCTCCTTGTGGTGCTGTTATGATGGACTCCTGAAAATACTGTTACCGGTATGTCTAACTCTTAGTTTTATCTTCCAACCTCCCCCCTCTTCTAAACACCTCTATCCCAGAATGTTTCTGTAGCAGAATCGCCAGGGGAATTGCTGCCTGTTTTAGTGTTTATATCGAGGTTGATGTGTCACGATTCATTATGGGATTCGTGGCAACTGATTCTGCTGATATTTAAATGTTTTTTCCTTTTGGTCCAGCAAGAGTTAATGTCAGTCTCTTGCTGGTTGTTCTTTTAGATTGGTCAGCTGATGTTGGTTGGTAACCACTCCCACTTTCCTTTAAATAGTCACATGACCCATCAGCTGATCGTCGGTAATAGAGTTACTTCTTTGCAGACCAGCTAGGGCTATGGAGCTCTCCTGTGTCAGTGATGTTGCTGCATTGAGAGTGGAGATTCCTGGTGCCGCATTCTCTGCTGCTTTGGAGCTTAGCAGTGCCTGATGCTGAGTATTTCTCCCTTTTTTCTCTCTGTCCCGTGTTTGTCACTTTCCCTGTATTTTACCATCTGCAGTGATGAGGCTAGGAGAACTGCAGGTTCTCGCCTCTTAGAGTGATCCCAGAGGATCCTGTCCACGAGGGAGGCCGTGTCCTCATGGTGACATCATGAGCTCTCAAAAAAACAATCACTGGTAAATGGTAACCGTCCTTCCCCCAATCTCCATAATGGTGAATTAGGAGAGAAGAAACCGCTGGATAGAAATGTGGAGCTTTCTCCAGCTCCTCTGTGGTTCCATCCCTGGAGGAGACGAAACTTGGAGAAGTTGTGTGTCTTAGTATGGCTCCTCCATCTGACTGATGAGGATCTTCTCTGTCCGTCTCCTCAGGGTTCTTGTGCTCCGGGTGCAGAGCCGAGAGTATTAGGCTTTGTCCTCACTGATTCTTACTTCATACTTGGGGCCACAATGTGCTTTGACCTCGGTACTGGTGGTGAGGACCACAACAATGTAATTCAGTCCCTGATACATAAACCTAGAATTACTGGTTCTGAGAGACGTGTCTCATATATAGACAGATACACGGCAGGTCATGTATTCAGTCTGTGTGTCTCCACAGACGGATCCAGGAGGAGAAATCCACCAGAGAGATGTCCCCGTCCTCTGTATCCCCAGGACTGTCCAGAGGAGAATCGCAACATCCCGGAGAATCATCAGGTAGATGACACTGAAGCCCCCACAACATCTGACCATGAAGTGATGGGACCTGAGCTCATCTTACATTTTTCTTTTTAGGGTGAAGATCTGATTGATATTAAGGTTGCAGTTATACATGGAGCACAAGAGGCGATCGCAATATGGGCCGATCAGCAGGGTGAGGAGGGGAGACTGTCATGTCTGTTCTGCGGTCTCCTACTGCTAGTCCCATCATCTCATCATCACATGACTCAATCTATAGTTTGGGCACCCCTGGTCAAAATTACTGTTATTGTGAACAGTTAAGCAAGTTGAAGATGAAATTATCTCTAAAAGGTCTAAAGTTAAAGATGACACATTTCTTTTGTATTATATGCAAAAAAGTTCATTTTTTACACTTTAAAAATTACTAAAAGGAAAATGTGCCGATGTAAAAATTTGGGCACCTGTCACCACTCTGTTGTCGGGTGCCTGGGCCCTATATCGCCCTGCTCCCCGGATTACTTCTCATGGTGAAGATCTCAGGGCCAGGTACCTTGCCTTAGCTCGTGAATTCACCCTCAGTTTGTACCCTTCCCCCACTCAGGTAAGAGGGGAGTGGTTGTATACCCTAGTACACCAACCAGACTAACAAGGTAATACGAACAGGGGTAGCGAACAATACCAAACATACAAATATACACACAGAAATAACAGAGGGATGCACTGGGGAGTAAAGGATGTGGTAAAACCAAAGTAGAAAAAGGAAGGGAATTAAAACACACTCAAAACCTAACAACAGTCACAGATAAATCCACCAAACGCCTTCTCCAATAATGACCACCATCAACCACCAGTCATGCAGCATAAGCTACTCTGACAATGAGTGCTAGCCAGGGCCCAAATTATATAGGAGAGGGGAGTGGCTAACAGTGCACAGCTGAGAGCCTTAAAGCAGGAAAGCTTCCAGGAGCTCTCAACTGAGCAGATTAACCCCTGCGCTGCCAAAAAAAATTTACACTGTTTAATATGAAGGTGAAGTTCTTCTAATCAGCACAGGAGTTGGAGAAATCAGAGGCTGCAGTCTTCTGGCTCCTCTTTGTCATGGTAAACCCATGACAGTACCCCCCCTTCTACAAGGTATCTTCTGAACCTCAGAACCAGGTTTAACAGGGTGTGCCAAGATGCTGGTACCCACATCCTCTCTTCAGGACTGTATCCCTTCCAGTGTACCAGATACTGAAGCAACCGACGAACTAAGAAAGAATCAACAATCTTGGCTCTTTGAAATGCCAAATTTCCATCCACAATGACTGGAGATGGTGGTAGTGGTGATGGTACAGAGGACACAACATATTTTTTGAGTAGAGATCGATTAAACACATTATGGATCCTAAAGGTGAGCGGCAAAGCAAGGCGTAATGCTACATTGATGATGGTCACAATCTTATAAGGACCAATGAACCTAGGACCCAGTATCTAAGAGGGAACCTTCAACTTAATGCGGTGCCCGCATCAAAGCCGGGACATGTCAGCTGTTTTGAACAGCTGACAAGTGCCCGCAATAGGCGCAGGCAGAATCGCGATCCTCCCGCGCCGATTAACTATTAAACTCTGACAGCGGCATTTATCCAGCCTTTGGGCCAGAAATATGCGCACCGCTGACCCCAGTCACGTGATCAGGGGTCAGCGGTGCGTTGGCATGACAACCAGAGGTCTCCTTGAGACCTCTATGGCTGTTGATGCCAGATTGTTATGAGCACCACCTGGTGGTCGGCGCTCATAACAATGCAGTAATTCTGCTACATAAAGGCGATCTGATCATCGCCTATATATAGCAGAGCCGATCGTGTTGTGCCAGCTTCTAGCCTCCCATGGAGACTATTGAAGCATGGCAAAAGTAAAAAAAAAATGTTTTCGCCTCATTCAAAATAAAATCATAAAATCAAATCTACACATATTTGGTATCGCCGCGTTCAGAATCGCCCGATCTATCAATAATAAAAAAAAAAAAGATTAACCTGATCGCTAAGCAGCGTAGTGGTAAAAAAAAGTTAAACTGTCAGAATTCCTTTTTTTTGGTCGACACAACATTGCATTAAAATACAATAACGGGTGATCAAAAGAATGTATCTGCACCAAAATGGTATCATTAAAAATGTCAGCTCGGCACGCAAAAAATAAGCCCTCACCCGACCCCAGATCACGAAAAACGGAGACGCTACGGGTATCGTAAAATTGCTCACTTTTTTTTTTTTTTTTTTTTTTTTTTAGCAAAGTTTGGAATTTTTTTTTACACCAATTAGTTAAAAAAGGACCTAAACATGTTAGGTGTCTATGAACTCGTAATGACCTGGAGAATCACAATAGCAGATCAGTTTTAGCATTTAGTGAACCTGGCAAAAAAGCCAAACAAAAAACAAGTGTGGGATTGCACTTTTTTTTGTAATTTCACAGCACTTGGAATTTTTGTACATGACATGCTAAAACCAACGGTGTCGTTCAAAAGTACAACTCGTCCCGCAAAAACACAAGCCCTCACATGGCCATATTGACTGAAAAATAAAAAAGTTATGGCTCTGGGAAGGAGGGGAGCGAAAAACGAAAACGCAAAACCAAAAAAAGCTCCAGGGGTGAAAGGGATAAGGGCATACAAAGTCAAAGTTTGAAAACTGCGAAATATAAAATTTTTTGGTTAAAACTTTTAATATTTTCATAAATAAATGCAAATAATAAGACCAAAATTTACCATTAACATGAAGCACAATTTATCACAACAATCACTGAGATGTGTGGAAGCTCCAGAGTTATTACCACAAAAAGTGACAGTGGTCAGACTTGTAAAATGAGGCTTGGCCATTAATGTACAAAGTGGCTTGGTCCTTAAGGGGTTAATGTGCCTCCAGTACTGTTGCAGTTTTGTAAGATTTTTTCTGGCTTTAAGAAACACTAAAAGAAATCAAGAACAAAAAATGTGGTAGTCGGTAATGGTTACTTTTTATTAACCAAGCATAGGGGAAAAATTATGGAATCACTCAATTCTGAGGAAAAAATTATGGAATCATGAAAAAACAAACAAAAAACATTCTAACACCACTAGTAGTGTCCAAAATATCAACTTGCATGTTCTCTTCAGGCAGTCATCTTTATAAATCTCATTGGAACGGCACCAAACAAAAGTTCCAGCATCATCACCTTGCCCAATGCAGATTCGCGATTCATCGCTGAATATGACTTTCATCCAGTCATCCACAGTCCACAATTGCTTTTCCTTAGCCCATTGTAACCTTGTTTTTTTCTGTTTAGGTGTTAATGATGGCTTTCGTTTAGCTTCTCTGTATGTAAATCCCATTTCCTTTAGGCGGTTTCTTACAGTTCGGTCACAGACGTTGACTCCAGTTTCCTCCCATTCGTTCCTCATTTGCTTTGTTGTGCATTTCCTGTTTTGGAGACATATTGCTTTAAGTTTCCGGTCTTGACGCTGTGATGTCTTCCTTGGTCTACCAGTATGTTTGCCTTTAACAACCTTCCCATGTTGTTTGTATTTGGTCCAGATTTTAGCCACAGCTGACTGTGATCAACCAACATCTTTTGCAACATTGCGTGATGATTTACCCTCTTTTAAGAGTGATAATCCTCTCCTTTGTTTCAATTGACATCTCTCGTGTTGGAGCCATGATTCATGTCAGTCCACTTGGTGCAAAAGCTCTCCAAGGTGTGATCACTCCTTTTTAGATGCAGACTAACGAGCAGATCTAATTTGATGCAGGTGTTAGTTTTGGGAATGAAAATTGTCAGGGTGATTCCATAATTTTTTCCTCAGAATTGAGTGACTCCATAATTTTTCCCCTATGCTTAGTTAAAAAAAAAAAGTAACCGTTACTGACTACCACATTTTTTGTTCTTGATTTCTTTTAGTGTTTCTTAAAGCCAGAAAGTTGCAATTTGAAATGACTTTAGTTTTGTGCCATGTCTGTGATCTGCTTTACTTTTACAAAATTAAACAACTGAATGAACATCCTCCAAGGCCGGTGATCACATAATGTTTGCTAGAGGTTGTAGTTGTCATCCTTAATCCCGTTCCTTTCACTGACAAGGGTCTTCATTGTGAGCTCCATAAAATAAATGTAGAAATCCCTTTTGTGTTGTAGAAAAAAAATCACATCCAATCTATCTTTCATTCTTATAGGAAATACTTGTGAGAATAATGATTTGTCCCCAAACTGTAAAGAAGATATCAGGAAGCACTCTAATGGAGAAAACCTCATTACCCTTCATGGACCTCCTGGACTTCACAGCACTTCACTTTCTTATCCTCCTAATCATGAGGAACCCTCTCCTGAGCAATCTCACATTGTTGCCACAATTCCAGGTGACAAAGTGGATACAAGATTTCAGTGTGGCACGCAACTCACTAAAAGCTTAAATTTTTTAACACAAAGAAAGCACAAAGGAAAAAAAACATACTGCTGTCCTGAATGTGGAAAATGCTTTACATATAAATCAAGACTTGTTTTACATGAGAGAATTCACACAGGAGAAAAGCCATTTTCATGTTCACAATGTGGGAAGGCCTTCACAGATAAAGGGAGTCTTATTAGGCATCAGAGAATTCACACAGGGGGCAAGCCATATTTATGTACAGAATGTGGGAAATGCTTTACATATAAATTGAGTCTTATTACTCATCAGAAAATTCACAAACGAGAGAAGTCATATTCATGTTCAGAATGTGGAAAATTCTTTACAGATAAAGGGAATCTTCTTATACATCAAAGAATTCACACAGGAGAAAAACCATTTTCATGCTCACTATGTGGGAAGTCCTTCACAGAAAAAGGACATCTTAATAGACATCAGAACATTCATACTGGAAAGAAGCCATATTCATGCTCAGAATGTGGGAAATGTTTTAGAGATAATTCAATGCTTGTTAGACATCAAAGAACTCACACAGGAGAAAAGCCGTATTCATGTTCATTCTGTGAGAAATGCTTTACAGGTAAATCAAGTCTTGTGCAACATGAGAAAAGTCATAGAGAAGAGAAGCCGTATTCATGTTCAGAATGTGGGAAATCTTTTATATATAAAACATATCTTAATACACACCAAAAAATTCACACAGGAGAGAAGCCATATTCATGTTCAGAATGTGGGAAATCATTTACATATAAATCAAACCTTACTTCACATTGGAGAATTCATACAGGAGAAAAGCCATTTTCATGTTCAGAATGTGGGAAATGTTTTGGAAGTAAATCAGAGCTTGTTAAACATCAAAGAATTCACACAGGAGAAAAACCTTTTTCATGTTTGCAATGTGGAAGATGCTTTATAGAGAAATCACAACTTGTTAAACATCAGAGAACTCACACAGGAGAAAAACCGTATTCATGTTCACTATGTGAGAAATGCTTTACAGATAAATCAAGTCTTGTGAAACACGAGAGAAGTCACACAGAAGAAAAGCCGTATCCATGTTCAGAATGTGGGAAACCTTTTTTATATAAATCACTTCTTGCTGTACATGAAAGAGTTCACACAGGAGCAAAGCCTTATTCATGTTCAGAATGTGGGAAATGTTTTATATATAAATCAAATCTTGCTACACACAGGAGAATTCATACAGGAGAAAAGCCATTTTCATGTTCAGAATGTGGGAAATGTTTTTTATATAAATCACATCTTGCTACACATGAGAGAATTCACACAGGAGAGAAGCCATTTTCATGTTCAGAATGTGGGAAATGTTCTAGAAGTAAATTACAGCTTGTTAAACATCAAATAATTCACACAGGTGAAAAACCTTCATGTTAACAATTTGGAAGGTGCTTTGCAAATGAATCACAACTTGCTAAACATCAGAGAAGCCGTAGTCATGTTCACTACGTGGGAAATCTTTTATACATAAATCATATCATGTAAAACATGACAGAAGACATGCATGAAAGAAACTAATTATGTTCAATGTTCTATACATTTTAATAAACATTGCTCATCATAAATGAGTACACCCCCTTTCATCAGTGAAATATTAATTACGATCTTAACTGAAGAACAATTTGTAGAATTTTGCCAACCCTGAGTTCATAGAACATTTTTTGTAATCAAAACATAAAAGTAAGGTTAATAAGTTTAATTACAAAATCTTCAGGCTTACTCAAATTAGTTGATGCAAAACTGAATACACCCCACATCAAAAGCTACTACATCTAGCATTTTGTATGACTTCCATGATTTTTAAGGACAGCACCAAGTCTTGAAGGCATGGAATTAACAAGTTTGTGACATAATACACCAACTATCTTTTTTGTCTTTTTCAAGAACGAGCTGTCTTAGAGCTTGGATGCTGGATGGAAGGTGATGACAACTTGTCTCTTCAGATTTCCCCATCTGTGTTTGGTTGGGTTCAGATCAGAAGACACTGAATCACTTTTACCCTGTTCTTTAAAAATGCAACAGTGGTTTTAGATATCATTATCATGTTGGAAAGTGCAGGTCTAGCAAGAGCATGGAGTGATGGCAGCATCTACTCTTTCACTAGAGAGCAGAACATCTCAATTCACAATGCCATAAATGAAATGTAGTTCTTCGACACTAGCCACTCTCATGCAGCCCCACATGAGGACATGGCCACCACCAGGTTTCACTGTAGGCACCATGCATTTATTATTGTATTCCTCACCTTTGCAATGTCATACAGTTTTGAAGCAATCAGTTTAAAAGAAAAATATTTTGGTCTCATCACTTCAGAGTATAGAGTTCCAGGAATATTCATATACACTGCTCATAAAAATAAAGGGAACACTTAACAGAATATAACTCCAAGTAAATCAAATTTCTGTGAAATCAAACTGTCCACTTAGGAGGCAACACTGATTGACAATCAATTTCACATGCTGTTTTGCAAATGGAATAGACAACAGATGGAAATTATTGGCAATTATCAAGACACCCTCAATAAAGGAGTGGTTCTGCAGGTGTCAATTTTGAATGTTGGTTGTGCTTTCACACTCGTGGTAGCATGAGACGGACTCTACAACCCACACAAGTGGCTCAGGTAGTGCAGCTCATCCAGGTTGTCACATCAATGCGAGCTGTGGTGAGGTTTGCTGTCAGCGTAGTGTCAAGAGGCTGCAGGCGCTACCAGGAGACAGGCCAGTACACCAGGAGACGTACAACCCAGCAGCAGGACCGCTACCTCAGCCTTTGTGCACAGAGGAACAGGAGCACTGCCAGAGCCCTGCAAAATGACCTCCAGCAGGCCAAAAATGTGCGTCTGCACAAATGGTTAGAAATCGACTCCATGAGGTTGGTCTGAGTGCCCGATGTCCACAGATGGGGGTTGTGCTCACAGCCCAACACCATGCAGGATGCTTGGCATTTGCAACAGGATTGGCAAATTCGCCACTGGCGCCCTGTGCTCCTCACAGATGAAAGCAGGTTCACACTGAGCACGTGTGCAAATAAGGCAGAGTCTGGAGACGCGGTGAAGAGCAATCTGCTGCCTGCAACATCCTTCAGCATGACGGGTTTGGTAATAATGGTGTGGGGTGGCATTTCTTTGGAGGGCTGCACAGCCCTCCATGTGCTCGCCAGAGGTAGCCTGACTGCCATTAGGTACCGAGATGCGATCCTCAGACCCCTTGTGAGACCATATGCTTGTGCGGTTGGCCCTGGATTCCTCCTAATGCAGGACAATGCCAGACCTCATTTGGCTGGAGTGTGTCAGCAGTTCCTGCAAGATGAAGGCATTGAAGCTATGGACTGGCCCACCCGTTCTCCAGACCTGAATCCGATTGAACACATCTGGGACATCATGTCTCGCTCCATCCACCAACGTCACGTTGCACCACAGACTGTCTAGGAGTAGGTGGATGCTTTAGTCCAGGTCTGGAAGGAAATCCCTCAGGAGACCATCCGCTGCCTCATCAGGAGCATGCCCAGGCATTGTAGGGAGGCCATACAGGCACGTGGAGGCCACACACACTACTGAGCATCATTTCCTTGTCTTGAGGCATTTCCACTGAAGTTGGATCAGCTTGTAATTTGATTCACCACTTTGATTTTGAGCATCATTCCAAATCCAGACCTCCTTGGGATATTCATTTTGATTTACATTGATAATTGTTATGTTTTATTATTCTCAACACATTCCACTATGTAATGAATAAAGATTTGCAACTGAAATATTTCATTCAGTGATATCTAGGATGTGGGATTTTAGTGTTCCCTTTATTTTTTTGAGCAGTGTATTTTAGCATGTGTCTTGGCAAACTGTAGGCTGGCTTTTTTATACATGGGCTTTAGGAGAGGCTTTCTGTGTGGACATCACCAATGCATGCCATTAGTCTATAGAAAAAAATTGCTTTCAGTTCACCTCTTAATGCTTTGTGAGATCCTTGGGAAGTGATTGGATGAAAAATTCCAGTTGGGACGTGTTGCATTAGCCCAGATAATTTGGGTTGAGATACAAAGGATCTCCAATCTGCCATTATTTGTCCAAATTAAATAAATGCAATGTATCCGAGATAAGAAAATATCACACTGCCTGTGTCTGTCCGTGTAAAATTCTTGTTTGGGTCTCAAATGCCCAGTCACAAGTCCATTACAACCACAGAGATAAGGAAAGTGGAAATGGCTTCTTGCATTACCTCAGTAAGAAAGTATTTTAGTCGAGAATAACAAGGTTGTAAATCATGGAAACTGCTGAATTCCTTGAAACTAGTTGTACCCAGCTTTCTAAGCCATCTGTAGCAAAGAAATCTTAACACACGGACCCCTCTATATCAGAGACAGCGCCTGGAGTTATTGCTTTTATGAATAACACTTATAAAGAGAATACTAAAATGCTGAATTATTAGAGCTATAGAGGGAGATGTAATTGTCTAAATAATAATCAGAGCAAAGTATAAATATTTCCCATAACAATTGCTCCTTTTTATTATTACATTTATCCATCAGATACTTCCCCGTGCTATGAGAGTCTGGTGAGGATGAATCCCGGTCAGTGACGGACATCTTGTCTGTAAATCTCGTCGTATATGATTATTGGAGGAGCTCTGTGATATCCTGCAGATGTGATAACTGACGATCTATGATGTCTGATCTTACGACTCTACATAGTGTCGTTATAACAAATATACCAGTTCTAGCGGTCACATACACTAGTAATACCAACATTTATGTGATGACAGGGTAAATGAATATACTTATTCCCTATCCCCATTTCCACTATATGAGGTCCACCATTCCGGGAGATTGTCTGCAGCCTGTATATATAGGGAATGTTTGGGGACAGCATTTATATCCAGGTCACCATACAGTAGTCTGAAGGTAGCAGGCGTGCTATGCTGCAGGTTCCTTCACCCGGGAGAAGCCATTTATATTCCTGGTGACTACATACTAGATATCAATCCTTAGGCAGTATGCAGGGTACGATGTCAGTGGGTCTCCCAAGACAACTTATAAGAGTCAAAAGTCATTGCTTCGGAGGCTGTTTTGAAAACCGACCTCATTCCTTCGGCGTGTCAAACTCAAAAGGGAAATCGAATGGATCAAATCATTCACAATTCTGGGCAGAATCCATAAAAACAACAAAATATTATCCAAATATCCATGGTTATTTCCTGAAAATATCATCACTAATCATGGACGTGCTTTCACACCTTTCCCAGTCCTCGGAGTGTGGGCATCAGAGGCTTCACTTCAGTTCTTTTACTGGAGTCTCATCTACTGGAAACTTCTTAGTCCTGTGTGTAATAAATTTACCTTGTACTACGTCCAGCTTATACCAACGTTTTAAGCTTTCCTGTAAAATGTATCTGTAACCATGGACTTTCCACCCACCCCACAATCTGGACTGGAACCACATGGCTGCTGGTGAGGTTTCTTCCGTCATAACGGGCAGTATCAAAAGTTTCTTCGTGGAAACAGCTATAGTTGAAAGTCTCATATGGGGTTAGCGGCACTGTGACATATGACAGAATTAAAGGATATTGGCTATGAGTGCATATCCTGCAGTCTCTATGATGATCTTTATAGTCCATGTCTCGGAGCAGGACTTGGTGATACTTATCAGTTTGGTGTCCTAGTCCTCCTTTAGTACTTCACTAAGAGTTAGGGCAAGGGATGCAATTGCCATCAGCATAGTCCAGAGGGGCACAGTCATCATCTTTGATGCTGCCGGGGTTCAGGACTTTTTTTTGCAGTGGCTGGCACTGATTAAAGTATCTTTGCCGTGGAGCTTCAGTGAAGTAGCAGTGGTCAGTAGTATAAGAAATGGCTCACTTTATCTGGGTTCCAGTGTTCTCCTGGTGCCATTGTTTGTGTGCCGCTTATACAGTTGGGGTTTGGGGTGGAGGAAAGAGCACGGTTATGAGTATTGGATGTTTGGGCAACTCCAGGATATATTCAGTGAGGGAACTGTAGGTCTATTGAACATGGAAAGACAATTTTTTATAAACTTTAATCATGGCCCAAAGCTTCAGATCATCTTGGGAAGAGACCAATGCATACTAGGACATGTTCATAAGTACCCACCTTAGGTCGCTGTATGTAGTCTACCTGCAGTCTCTGAAACTGGTAATCTGGATTTGGTGTGCATTTCTGTGGGACTTGAATAGGTCTACCAGGGTTATGTTTCGCACAAATAAGACATACTTTGTAGCATCATTCGGGAACCCTGGGGCACAGCAGTTTTGTAGCACCATGGCACACATAACACCCTTTGAGTGGTGCATCGGGGAAATATGCTACGACAGCCATCATGGGGAACAGGCAGTGTGGGAGATAAATCCTGGTGTTTACATGCAATACCCATGATAATGAACATATGGCAGCCACTTAGACCCATGCGCTCTGTCCGTACAGGGGACCTGGAAGACCTGCAATAGTTTGCGATCGACAGTCATAGGGGCGGTGTGGTGTCAGTCTGCTGTGTCAAAAGGGAGCTTGCCACACTTTCAGTTAGTGAGTCCCCTGGAGTAGCCACTTCTGCTATGGCCGATATAGCTGTCAGAGGTAGTTGTGCTGCTTCCTTAGCTGCCTTGTCGATCAAGGCATTCCCTACTACAAGGGGAGTTTGTTCCTGTGTGTGCGCTGATAGCTGCCCTTCGGGGAATGAGTGCTGTGTGAAGATGCTCTTCGTCCTCATAGGTTTGCCAGCAGAGTCCAGAAAATTACGGCACTGCCAAATCGTGCCAAAGTCATGTGCGACCCTTTAAAACATCTTTTGTCTTAAAATACATTAATCCCTTTACCTTTTCCCAAATAACATGTTGCAGCGAGTGCCTTCAGCTCAGACTCTTGCCTTACCATTGTGGACTACTGTATACCGGTGATGAGTGGTTCATGTATTACTGCCTTACCATTGTGGACTACTGTATACCGGTGATGAGTGGTACATGTGTCATGATCTCTGCAGGCAGAGATCATAGCAAGCCTATAGAGGGACAAGCTCTCGGAAGATGGAACTATACTGACCATGAACTAAGCCTGCCGCGCAACTAGAAATAGCCAGGTAGCATTTCCTATTTATAGCTAGATGCCCAGCTCTGGCCTAAGACCTAAATAGCTAGCAGAGGGAAATATAAGACCTGGCTCACCTCTAGAGAAATATTCCAAAGAAGACAGTAGCCCCCCACATATAATGACGGTGAGTTCAGATGAAACAACAAACGCAGCAGGAAAATAGTCTTAGCAAATTTGAGGTCCGCTTACTAGATAGCAGAAGACAGATAGTATACTTTCATGGTCAGCAGAAAAACACTAACAAAACACCATCCAGAGATTACCTTAAACTCTGGCATTAACTCATAACGCCAGAGTAGCAATCCCTGATCAACGAGAGCTTTCCAGACACAGTAACAAAACTTCAGCTGTGAACTGGAACAAATAGGCAAAACAAAACATGGACAAAAGTCCAACTTATCTAGTAGTAGTCTAGAAGCAGGAACAAGCACTGAGAGGCATCAGATAACATTGTTGACCGGCAAGAAACCACCAGAGAAATGAGCTTAAATAGCGACACCCACTACTGATGGAACCAGGTGAAACAGGAAAGAGGATGACAAGTCCAATTCCACAAGCGGCCACCGGGGGAGCCCAAAATCCAAATTCACAACAGTACCCCCCCCTCAAGGAGGGGGCACCGAACCCTCACCAGATCCACCAGGGCGACCAGGATGAGCCCTATGGAAGGCACGAACAAGATCAGAAGCATGAACATCAGATGCATTGACCCAAGAATTATCCTCCTGGCCGTAACCCTTCCAGTTGACCAGATACTGGAGTCTCCGTCTGGAAACACGAGAGTCCAAAATTTTCTCCACAACGTACTCCAACTCACCCTCAACCAACACCGGAGCAGGAGGCTCAACTGAAGGTACCACAGGTACCTCATACCTGCGCAATAACGACCGATGAAAAACGTTATGAATGGAAAAGGACGCAGGGAGGTCCAAACGGAAAGAAACAGGATTAAGAATCTCCAATATTCTATAAGGGCCGATGAACCGAGGTTTAAACTTAGGAGAAGAGACCCTCATAGGGACAAAACGAGAAGACAACCACACCAAATCTCCAACACAAAGCCGAGAACCAACACGACGATGACGGTTGGCAAAACGCTGAGTCTTCTCCTGGGACAACTTCAAATTGTCCATAACCTGCCCCCAGATGTGATGCAATCTCTCCACCACCGCATCCACTCCAGGACAATCCGAGGATTCCACCTGACCAGAGGAAAATCGAGGGTGAAACCCCGAATTACAGAAAAACGGGGACACCAAGGTGGAAGAGCTGGCCCGATTATTGAGGGCGAACTCTGCCAATGGCAAAAAAGCAACCCAATCATCCTGGTCAGCAGAGACAAAACACCTCAGATATGTCTCCAGGGTCTGATTAGTCCGCTCGGTCTGGCCATTAGTCTGAGGGTGAAAAGCAGATGAAAAAGACAAATCTATGCCCATCCTAGCACAGAATGCCCGCCAAAATCTAGACACAAATTGAGTACCTCTGTCAGAAACAATATTCTCAGGAATACCGTGCAATCGTACAACATTCTGAAAAAACAGAGGAACCAACTCAGAAGAAGAAGGCAACTTGGGCAGAGGAACCAAATGGACCATTTTAGAGAAACGGTCACAGACCACCCAGATGACAGACATCTTCTGGGAAACAGGCAGATCTGAAATAAAATCCATCGAGATGTGTGTCCAAGGCCTCTTAGGAATAGGCAAGGGCAACAGCAGTCCGCTAGCCCGAGAACTACAAGACTTGGCCCGAGCACAAACGTCACATGACTGCACAAAGACTCGCACATCTCGTGACAGGGAAGGCCACCAGAAGGATCTTGCCACCAAATCCCTGGTACCAAAAATTCCGGGATGACCTGCCAATGCAGAAGAATGTACCTCAGAGATGACTCTGCTGGTCCAATCATCCGGAACAAACAGTCTATCAGGCGGACAACGATCCGGTCTATCCGCCTGAAACTCTTGCAAGGACCGCCGCAGATCAGGAGAAACGGCCGACAAAATTACTCCCTCCCTAAGGATACCTGTGGGTTCAGAATTACCAGGAGAGTCCGGGTCAAAACTCCTAGAAAGGGCATCTGCCTTAACATTCTTAGAACCCGGTAGGTATGACACCACAAAATTAAAGCGAGAAAAAAATAAAGACCAGCGCGCCTGTCTAGGATTCAGGCGTCTGGCAGTCTCAAGATAAATCAAATTTTTGTGGTCAGTCAATACCACCACCTGATGCCTAGCCCCCTCGAGCCAATGGCGCCACTCCTCAAACGCCCACTTCATGGCCAAAAGCTCCCGATTCCCAACATCATAATTCCGCTCTGCGGGCGAAAATTTGCGAGAAAAGAAGGCACAAGGCCTAATGACGGAGCAGTCGGAACCTTTCTGCGACAACACTGCCCCAGCTCCGATCTCCGAAGCGTCAACCTCAACCTGAAAAGGCAGATTCACATCAGGCTGACGCAACACAGGGGCAGAGGCAAAACGGCGCTTAAGCTCCTGAAAGGCCTCTACAGCATGAGGGGACCAATTAGCAACATCAGCGCCTTGTCTGGTCAAATCAGTCAGTGGTTTAACGACATCCGAAAAACCAGCAATAAATCGGCGGTAAAAGTTGGCAAAGCCCAAAAATCTCTGAAGACCCTTAAGAGAGGAGGGCTGAGTCCAGTCACAAATAGCTTGCACCTTGACGGGATCCATCTCAATGGAAGAGGGAGAAAAAATATACCCCAAAAAGGAAATTTTCTGGACCCCAAAAACGCACTTAGACCCCTTCACACATAAAGAATTAGACCGCAGAACCTGAAAAACTCTCCTGACCTGCTGGACATGAGAGTCCCAGTCATCAGAAAAAATCAGAATATCATCCAGATATATTATCATAAATTTATCCAGAAAATCGCGGAAAATATCATGCATAAAAGACTGGAAAACTGAAGGGGCATTAGAAAGACCAAAAGGCATGACCAAATACTCAAAGTGGCCCTCGGGCGTATTAAATGCGGTCTTCCACTCATCCCCCTGCCTGATCCGCACCAAATTATACGCCCCACGAAGATCAATTTTAGAGAACCACTTAGCACCCTCTATACGAGCAAACAAATCAGTAAGCAATGGCAATGGGTATTGATACTTAACAGTGATCTTATTCAGAAGCCGATAATCAATACATGGTCTCAAAGAGCCGTCTTTTTTTGAGACAAAGAAAAACCCAGCTCCCAAGGGAGAAGAAGATGGACGAATATGTCCCTTTTCCAAAGACTCCTTTATATATTCCCGCATAGCAGCATGTTCCGGCACAGACAGATTAAACAAACGACCCTTGGGATATTTACAACCCGGTATCAAATCTATGGCACAATCGCACTCACGGTGCGGAGGTAACGACCCAAGCTTGGGTTCGTCAAAGACGTCTTGATAATCAGAGAGGAACTCAGGGACTTCAGAGGGAATGGACGACGAAATAGAAACCAAAGGTAAGTCCCCATGAATACCCTTACATCCCCAGCTCAACACAGACATTGCTCTCCAGTCCAAGACTGGGTTGTGAGACTGCAACCATGGCAATCCCAGTACCAAATCGTCATGTAAATTATACAGCACCAGGAAACGAATAATCTCCTGGTGATCCGGATTGATACGCATGGTTACTTGTGTCCAGTATTGTGGTTTATTATTAGCCAATGGGGTGGAGTCAATCCCCTTCAGAGGAATAAGAGTCTCCAAAGGCTCTAAATCAAAACCACAACGATTGGCAAAGGACCAATCCATAAGACTCAGAGCGGCGCCAGAGTCAACATAGGCGTCCGTGGCAATGGATGACAAAGAGCAAATCAGGGTTACAGACAAAATAAACTTAGACTGAATGGTGCCAATGGAAACAGACTTATCAAGCTTCTTTGTACGCCTAGAGCATGCTGATATAACATGAGTAGAATCCCCACAATAGAAACACAATCCATTCTTCCGTCTAAAATTCTGTCGCTCGCTCCTGGACAGAATTCTATCACACTGCATACTTTCTGGCGTCTTTTCCATAGACACCGCCAGATGGTGCACCGGTTTGCGCTCCCGCAGACGCCTATCAATCTGAATAGCCATTGTCATGGACTCATTCAGACCTGCAGGCACAGGGAACCCCACCATAACATCCTTAACGGCATCAGAGAGACCTTCTCTGAAAGTTGCCGCCAAGGCGCACTCATTCCACTGAGTAAGCACAGACCATTTACGGAATTTTTGGCAGAAAACTTCAGCTTCGTCTTGCCCCTGAGATAGTGCCATCAAAGTTTTTTCTGCCTGAAGTTCCAAATGAGGTTCCTCATAAAGCAAGCCCAAGGCCAGAAAAAACGCATCCACATCGCGTAACGCAGGATCCCCTGCTGGCAATGAGAAGGCCCAATCTTGAGGGTCACCCCTGAGCAAGGAAATCACAATCCTAACCTGCTGAGCAGGGTCTCCAGCTGAACGAGACTTCAGGGACAAATAAAGCTTACAATTATTTCGGAAATTCTGGAAGCTAGCTCTATGCCCTGTGAAGAACTCCGGCAAAGGAATTCTCGGCTCAGATACCGGAGCATGTACCACAAAATCTTGTAAATTTTGTACTTTCGTGATGAGATTATTCAAACCCGCAGTTACACTCTGGAGATCCATTATTGTCAGGTGCACACAGAGCCATACAGAGATTAGGAGGAGAGAGAGAAAAAAGACTGCAGCAAGGCAGACTGGAGGAAAAAAAAAAAAAAAAAAAAAAATTCCAGCAGACTTCTTATAACTCTCCTTTCTCAACCTGGGTCTTTAACACTTTATTGGGCCGGTCAAACTGTCATGATCTCTGCAGGCAGAGATCATAGCAAGCCTATAGAGGGACAAGCTCTCGGAAGATGGAACTATACTGACCATGAACTAAGCCTGCCGCGCAACTAGAAATAGCCAGGTAGCATTTCCTATTTATAGCTAGATGCCCAGCTCTGGCCTAAGACCTAAATAGCTAGCAGAGGGAAATATAAGACCTGGCTCACCTCTAGAGAAATATTCCAAAGAAGACAGTAGCCCCCCACATATAATGACGGTGAGTTCAGATGAAACAACAAACGCAGCAGGAAAATAGTCTTAGCAAATTTGAGGTCCGCTTACTAGATAGCAGAAGACAGATAGTATACTTTCATGGTCAGCAGAAAAACACTAACAAAACACCATCCAGAGATTACCTTAAACTCTGGCATTAACTCATAACGCCAGAGTAGCAATCCCTGATCAACGAGAGCTTTCCAGACACAGTAACAAAACTTCAGCTGTGAACTGGAACAAATAGGCAAAACAAAACATGGACAAAAGTCCAACTTATCTAGTAGTAGTCTAGAAGCAGGAACAAGCACTGAGAGGCATCAGATAACATTGTTGACCGGCAAGAAACCACCAGAGAAATGAGCTTAAATAGCGACACCCACTACTGATGGAACCAGGTGAAACAGGAAAGAGGATGACAAGTCCAATTCCACAAGCGGCCACCGGGGGAGCCCAAAATCCAAATTCACAACATACATGTATTACTGCCTTATCGTTGTGGACTACTGTATGCCGGTGATGAGTGGCACATGTATTACTGCCTCACCATGGTGAACTACTGTATACCGGTGATGAATAGTTCATGTATTACTGCCTTACCATTGTGGACTACTGTATACTGGTGATGGATGGTTCATGGATTACTGCCTTACCAATGTGGACTACTGTATACCGGTGATGGATAGTTCATGTATTACTGCCTTACCATTGTGGACTACTGTATACTGGTGATGGATGGTTCATGTATTACTGCCTTATCATTGTGGACTACTGTATACCGGTGATGAATGGTTCATGTATTACTGCCTTACCATTGTGGACTACTGTATACCTGGGATTAATGATTCATGTATTACTGCCTTACCATTGTGGACTACTGTATACCGGTGATAGATGGTTCATGTATTACTGCCTCACCATTGTGGACTACTGCATACCGGTGATGAATGGTTCATGTATTACTGCCTTACCATTGTGGACTACTGTATACCGGTGATGGATAGTTCATGTATTACTGCCTTACCATTGTGGACTACTGTATACTGGTGAGGAATGGTTCATGTATTACTGCCTCACCATTGTGAAATACTGTATACCGGTGATGGATGGTTCATGTATTACTGCCTTACCATTGTGGACTACTGTATACCGGTGATGAATGGTTCATGTATTACTGCCTTACCATTGTGGACTACTGTATACCTGGGATTAATGATTCATGTATTACTGCCTTACCATTGTGGACTACTGTATACCTGGGATTAATGATTCATGTATTACTGCCTTACCAATGTGGACTACTGTATACCGGTGATGGATGGTTCATGTATTACTGCCTTATCATTGTGGACTACTGTATACCGGTGATGAATGGTTCATGTATTACTGCCTTACCATTGTGGACTACTGTATACCTGGGATTAATGATTCATGTATTACTGCCTTACCATTGTGGACTACTGTATACCGGTGATAGATGGTTCATGTATTACTGCCTCACCATTGTGGACTACTGCATACCGGTGATGAATGGTTCATGTATTACTGCCTTACCATTGTGGACTACTGTATACCGGTGATGGATAGTTCATGTATTACTGCCTTACCATTGTGGACTACTGTATACTGGTGAGGAATGGTTCATGTATTACTGCCTCACCATTGTGAAATACTGTATACCGGTGATGGATGGTTCATGTATTACTGCCTTACCATTGTGGACTACTGTATACCGGTGATGAATGGTTCATGTATTACTGCCTTACCATTGTGGACTACTGTATACCGGTGATGGATAGTTCATGTATTACTGCCTTACCATTGTGGACTACTGCATACCGGTGATGGATGGTTCATGTATTACTGCCTCACCATTGTGAAATACTGTATACCGGTGATGGATGGTTCATGTATTACTGCCTCACCATTGTGGACTACTGCATACCAGTGATGAGTGTTTCATGTGTTACTGGCCTTACCATTGTGAACTACTTTATACTGGTGATGAAGGGTCCTTGTATTACTCTATTTGGCATTGTGCATCCAATGTCAAACCCTCCTCCAAAAGACAATGTATTGAAATAATTAGTAGAATCTCCATCTAGAGTGTGGTGTATATTAGTATCGTTCGTACATAACCTCCGGTTCACACAAGCCACTATCCAGACCTGTAATAGAATCCCCTTTGAATCTCTAATGACTTTATTAGGGTTGTGCCCGGGGCCGTATTTGACATTCTTGCTGCCCTAGGCACTTTATGTGGTCACTTCCTACTGGTAAGTCAGACTAAAAGTGCCCACACCTGTTGGATAGTTTTTTGTAATAGTACAAAAATAAATATACTAACAGAAAAGTAGTTGGTAACTTCCTGCCTGTTGTACCCTACACCACCTCAGAGGAGTCACTGACCGCTCCTGTCGTCAACTCAGCTGCTCCACATCAACAGAGCAGCTATTCCTTCAGGGCTGCTTTCTCAATGGCACATGACAGCTGGCTTCCTGCAGTTAGGCAGCGGGGCGCTGGATGCCAGTCACCATGACAATGGCAGTCACACCCCATCAATAGAGCAGAGTGGAAGAGAAGCCATTCCTCTGTCAACGTGATGTTGATGGAAGTCTTGGAATCACAGGCAGAAGTGGTCTGTGGCAGAGATCAGTGCTAGGCACAAGAGCCCTTAGTAGAACAATGATATAGTCCTGGATAACCCCTTATACACAATACACTAACGTAGGCTGCACTCTCAGATAATAACGGGTTCTGCTCACAGTCTAAAACTGTCTTCACACATCTATTTGAGTTTTACAGTCCAAGAGAAATAGACCAGTTTTCTCTTTGGTGTCATCCTTGTTGTACCCTGATTGATTCTGTGTGTAGAGGTCTCCTTGCTTCCAAACCATTAAAGAAAATCCTTTGGAAGGTATATGTCACGACTCAGTTGTCGGGTGACCCGGGACAGGGGTTTCCTTCCCTGTCCCTAATTCTAGGGGGCGACCTTTCTCGCCCTACTCCCCAGGTTACTGCTGCAGGTGAAGATGCTGGAGCCACGGACTTTGCCTTATCTCCTGTATCCGCCCTCCGTCTGTACCATTCCCCCATCCAGGGAAGAGGGGAGAAGCCTTGCACTACAGTACACCAACCAGACAAGGCAACACACACAAGGGCAACTGTAAATACCAGGCATACAAACTTTAACTCATTTAACAGAGGAATGCACTGAGGAGTGAAAGATGGGGAGAAACCAAAGTAAAAGGAAAGGGAACTATCACATTTACAAACCAAGCAACAATAACCTCATGACCCAGTATCAGCACGGGTTTACTAGGGACCGTTCATGTCAGACTAATTTGATCAGCTTCTATGAAGAGGTAAGTTCCGGACTGGACCAAGGGAACCCAGTGGACGTAGTATATATGGACTTTTCCAAAGCTTTTGATACGGTGCCACACAAAAGGTTGTTACATAAAATGAGAGTAATGGGGATAGGGGAAAATATGTGTAAGTGGGTTGAGAGCTGGCTCAGGGATAGGAAACAAAGGGTGGTTATTAATGGAGCACACTCGGACTGGGTCACGGTTAGCAGTAGGGTACCACAGGGGTCAGTATTGGGCCCTCTTCTTTTTAACATATTTATTAATGACCTTGTAGGGGGCATTCAGAGTAGAATTTCAATATTTGCAGATGACACTAAACTTTGCAGGGTAATCAATACAGGGGAGGACAATTTTATATTACAGGATGATTTATGTAAACTAGAAGCTTGGGCTTATAAATGGCAAATGAGCTTTAATGGGGATAAATGTAAGGTCATGCACTTGGGTAGAAGTAATAAGATGTATAACTATGTGCTTAATTCTAAAACTCTGGGCAAAACCGTCAATGAAAAAGACCTGGGTGTATGGGTGGATGACAAACTCATATTCAGTGGCCAGTGTCAGGCAGCTGCTACAAAGGCAAATAAAATAATGGGATGTATTAAAAGAGGCATAGATGCTCATGAGGAGAACATAATTTTACCTCTATACAAGTCACTAGTTCGACCACACTTAGAATACTGTGCACAGTTCTGGTCTCCGGTGTATAAGAAAGACATAGCTGAACTGGAGCGGGTGCAGAGAAGAGCGACCAAGGTTATTAGAGGACTGGGGGGTCTGCAATACCAAGATAGGTTATTACACTTGGGGCTATTTAGTTTGGAAAAATGAAGACTAAGGGGTGATCTTATTTTAATGTATAAATATATGGGGGGACAGTACAAAGACCTTTCTGATGATCTTTTTAATCATAGACCTGAGACAGGGACAAGGGGGCATCCTCTACGTCTGGAGGAAAGAAGGTTTAAGCATAATAACAGACGTGGATTCTTTACTGTAAGAGCAGTGAGACTATGGAACTCTCTGCCGTATGATGTTGTAATGAGTGATTCATTAATTAAATTTAAGAGGCGACTGGATACCTTTCTGGAAAAGTATAATGTTACAGGGTATATACACTAGATTCCTTGATAAGGCGTTGATCCAGGGAACTAGTCTGATTGCCGTATGTGGAGTCGGGAAGGAATTTTTTTTCTCCATGGTGGAGCTTACTCTTTGCCACATGGTTTTTTTTTGCCTTCCTCTGGATCAACATGTTAGGGCATGTTAGGTTAGGCTATGGGTTGAACTAGATGGACTTACAGTCTTCCTTCAACCTTAATAACTATGTAACTATGTAACTATCACTGATAATCCCACCATACGCCTTCTCATTACCACTAACTCCTATCCTCCAAGGCAAGCAGCATAAGCTAGCTCTGACAATGTGTGTCACAAATAACCCAGATTATATAGGGGATAGGAGTGGCTAACTGTGCTCAGCTGAGAGCCCAGACTCCCAGAGCACCCAACATGGCAGATTAGCCCCTGTACTGCCAAAACAAGTTAACACCGTTTAAAAAGAATGTAAAGTGCTTCTTTTCAGTATAGGAGAAGGAGCAATCAAATGCAGCGGTCTTCTGGCTACTCTCTGTTGTGGTCACCCCATGACAGTATAACATAGAATCATTGAATGTTAGAGTTGGAATGGACATCAAAGGTCGTCGTGTCCAACCCCCTGCTCAATGCAGGATTCACTAAACCATCTCAGACAGATGTCTGTCCAGCCTCTGTTTGAAGACTTCAATTGAAAAAGAACCATGTGCAAATGAGAATGATGATCCTTCTACATGGTGACATCCTCGCAGATATTTGTAGACAGCTATTAAGCCTACCTTTAATCTTTTTTGCAAGCTAAACATTCCCAGATCCTGTAACCGTTCCTTGTAGGACATATTTTGTAGTCCGGTCACTATCCTAGTAGCTCTTCTCTGAACTTGCTCCAATTTTTCAATGTTTTTTCTAAAATGTGGTGCCCAGAACTGGACACAGTATTCCAGATGAGGTCTGACCTATAGTAGAGGGGGATAATTACTTCACGTGATGTAGACTCTATGTTTCTCTTAATCCATCCCAGAACTGTGTTTGCTTTTTTTGCTGTTGCATAATATTGTTGACTTGTGGCAGCCTGTGATCTGTTAGTATACACAAGTCTTTTTCACACATGCTGTTGCTTAGTTCTATTCCTCCCATTCTATAGATGTAATTTTTCAATTTTCTTGACCAGATGTAGAATCTTGCATTTCTCCCTTTTAAACACCATTCTATTAGTTGCTGCCTATTGTTCAAGCTTATCTAGATCCTTCTGAATCCCTTCTCTGTCTTCTCTAGTGTTAGCTATCCCTCCTAGCTTTGCATTGTCTACAAATTTTATTAGTTTACCTTCAGTTCCCTGATCAACCAAATACGCAAAATACACATAATGTATCTATGGGGTCGGTAATATATTCAATGTAATGCCATTTCCCTATTATAGAAACTATATGAGTGGATGTTAGGGGTCAAGTTCCCGCCGCTGCACAGGGGGAATCTCGAACCACGTCCTCTGCGGTCTCCCATTCTTCCCCAGTTGCAAAGGAGCCTGCTCAGCAGAGACGTCGGTCCCAGCGTCTGGCTCAAGCTGATACTGTGCGACTGGTTACTGCTGCCATCCCAGGTTCAGCCATTGTAACCAGCATTGATCAGTGGTGAGCAGACGCTCCAGGGATTAAGTGCTGCTTTTCGTCTACTGAGCATGGCCATTGGACGACCTCTCATTGGAGGTCGGGAGACACATGTTCAGGTCTTCAGGTCCTGTAGCAGCTCTGGACCACTGGGAAGGTCTCAGAAGGCTGCATCTATAAAAGGTTCGCATGGCCGCTCGGCCATGCGCTAGTATAAACGTAATATCGTGTGTGTGGATGCTATCAGGTGAAAGCTCCTAATAATAAATAATAATAATTTTATTTATATAGCGCCAACATATTCCGCAGCACTTTACAACTTATAGAGGGGACTTGTACAGACAACAGACATTACAGCATAACAAAAATCACAGTTCAAAACAGATACCAGGAGGAATGAGGGCCCTGCTGCTCGCAAGCTTACAAACTATGAGGAAAAGGGGAGACATGAGAGGTGGATGGTAACAATTGCTTTAGTTATTTGGACCAGCCATAGTGTAAGGATCGGGTGTTCATATAAAGCTGCATGAACCAGTTGACAGCCTAAGTATGTAACAGTACAGACACAGAGGCTATTAACTGCATAAAGTGTATGAGAACATGATGCGAGGAACCTGATTTTGGTTTAACTTATATGAATGGGCCACACAGGTATAATTAGGTTAATGTGTTGAGGCGGTAGGTCAGTCTGAACAAATGCATTTTTAGGGCACGCTTAAAACTGCGGGGATTGGGATTAATCATATTAACCTGGGTAGTGCATTCCAAAGAATCGGCGTAGCACATGTAAAGTCTTGGAGATGGGAGTGGGAGGTTCTGATCATTGAGGATGCTAACCTCAGGTCATTAGCAGAGCAGAGGGGCACGGGTAGGGTGGTAGACTGACACCAGAGAGAAGTAGGGTGGTGCTGAGCCATGGAGTGCTTTGTGAATGAGGGTAATAGTTTTGTACTGGATTCTCGAGTGGATGGGTAACCAGTGTAATGACTGGCACAGGGTAGAGGCATCGGTGTAAAGGTTGGTGAGGAATATAATCCTAGCAGCCGCATTCAGGACAGATTGGAGCGGGGAGAATTTGGAAAGTGGGAGGCCGTTTAGGAGAGAGTTACAATAGTCCAGAAGAAAATGAATGAGTGAAACAATAAGAGTTTTTGCAGAGTCGAAAGAAAAGGGTGAATTCTAGAAATGTTTTTGAGATGCAGATAAGAAGAGCGAGCCAGTGATCGGATGTGGGGGGTGAATGAAAGCTCGGAATCAAGGATGACCCCAAGGCAGAGGGCATGTTGCTTTGGAGTAATGGTGGAACCGCACACGGAGATGGCAATGTCAGGCAAAGGTAGGTTAGTAGAGGGAGAGAACACGAGTTCAGCTTTTGACAGGTTCAGTTTCAGATAGAGGGAGGACATGATGTTAGAGACAGCAGTAACACAATCACTGGTATTTTCTAAAAAGGCAGGCGAGAGATCAGGAGAAGAAGTGTATAATTGGGTGTCATCAGCACAGAGATGGTACTGGAAACTAAATCTACTGATTGTTTGTCCAATAGGGGCACTATACAAAGAGAAGAGGAGGGGGCCTAGGACTGATCCTTGAGGAAACCCAACAGTAAAGGTACCTTCACACTAAACGATATCGCTAGCGATCCGTGACGTTGCAGCGTCCTGGCTAGCGATATCGTTTAGTTTGACACGCAGCAGTGATCAGGATCCTGCTGTGATATCGCTGGTCGTTGAACAAAGTTCAGAACTTTATTTGGTCGTCAGACCGGCGTGTATCGTCGTGTTTGACACCAAAAGCAACGATACCAGCGATGTTTTACACTGGTAACCAGGGTAAACATCGGGTTACTAAGCGCAGGGCCGTGCTTAGTAACCCGATGTTTACCCTGGTTACCAGTGTAAAATGTAAAAAAAACAAAAAGTACATACTCACCTTCGCATCCCCCGGCGTCCGCTTCCCACACTGACTGAGCGCCGTAAAGTGAAAGTGAAAGTACAGCACAGCGGTGACGTCACCGCTCTGCTGTTAGGGCCGGCGCTCAGTCAGTGCAGGAAGCGGACGCCGGGGGACACGAATGTGAGTATGTAGTGTTTGTTTTTTTTACATTTTACGCTGGTAACCAGGGTAAACATCGGGTTACTAAGCGCGGCCCTGCGCTTAGTAACCCGATGTTTACCCTGGTTACCCGGGGACCTCGGCATCGTTGGTCGCTGGAGAGCGGTCTGTGTGACAGCTCTTCAGCGATCAAACAGCGACGCTGCAGCGATCGGCATCGTTGTCGCTATCGCTGCAGTGTCGCTTAATGTGAAGGTACCTTAAGGGGAAGGTGAGAGGAGGAGGAACCAGCAAAACATACAGTGAAGGAGCGATCAGAGAGATAGGAGGAGAACCAGGAGAGAACGGTGTCCTTGAGGCCGATGGAGCGGAGCATAGTGAGGAGGAGCTGATGATCCACAATATCGAATGCTGCGGAGAGAGCCAAGAGAATTAGCATGGAGTAGTGACCATTAGATTTAGCTGTTAGTAGATCATTAGAGACTTTAGTGAGTGCAGTTTCAGGAGAGTGTAAAGAGCGGAAACCAGATTGAAGTGGGTCAAGAAGAGAGTTATCTGAGAGATAGCGGGTAAGACGAGAGTGGACCAGGCGTTCGAGGAGTTTAGAAATGAGGGGAAGATTAGAGAGACAGGTCTATAATTAGCGGCACAGTTTTGATCGAGGGAGGGTTTTTTAAGTAGTGGATGTATGATGGCATGTTTAAATGAGGAGGGAAAGATACCGGAAGAGAGAGAAAGGTTGAATATTTTTGTTAGGTGAGAGGTGACAGCCGGGGAAAGGGACTGTAGGAGATGTGACGGAATGGGGTCACTGGTGCAAGTGGTCGGGCGAGAAGATGCAAGGAGCCTGATTACTTCTTCTGTAATTGGTTCGAATTAGAGCGTGAACTAAGTGCTGTGGGGGAGGGAGGACCGTGCATGGTATGAAGTGATTGGGAGATAATTTCCTGTCGGATGTGGTCAATTTTTTCTTTGAAGTAATTGGCCAGATCGTCAGCGCAGAGATCTGTGGTTGGGGCCTGCTCTCTTCGGTTGAGTAGAGACTGGAAAGTGTCAAAGAGGCGTTTAGGGTTATTGGACAGGGAGGTGATGAGGGTGTTAAAATAGGTTTGTTTGGAGAGGTGAAGGGCAGAGTTGTATGTTTTAAGCATGAACTTATAATTGATGAAATCTTTGGGCAGATTCAATTTTCTCCACAGATGTTCGGCGCACCTGGAGCACCGCTGCAGGAAGCGTGTTTGCAGCGTGTGCCACGGTTGTCGCCGTCTGTGTTCTAGTTGTTCTAATGATCCCCTTCCATAGTGTTGTTGTATGTGGTTGTGTTTGGAGTCGACTAGCGCCAGATCGTGCTCTTGTGCTGGATTGCACTAAATACTGCATCATTTCAGCAGCGTTCGCCAGTGCGGCGCCGTGCGCAACTAGTGCGCTTTCCAGGCCATGTTAGGGTGGTAAGTGGCGTCCACCAGAGAGGCGCTGCACGCACCTAGTGTGGTAACTCTTTAGCTTAGTTTCTCCCAGGCACCGCAATTGCGGTGCCAAACGCTAGTGGGTCTAGAGGGACTCTGTTATGACCTGGTGGTTAAGAGGCCACACTGATATGACCTGGTGGCTAAAATGCAACATGGAACGAGCTCTGAGAAGGTGGTATCTCTACTGACCGCAGTCCCTAATCCTAACAACAACACTAGTAATAGCCGTGGGATGTTCCTGACTCTCCCTAGACACCTCTTCACAGCCTAAAGAACTAACTACCCCTAAAGAAGGAAATAGAAAGCTATCTTGCCTCAGAGAAAACCCCAAAAGGAAAGACAGCCCCCCACAAATATTGACTGTGAGTGGAGAGGGAAATGACGTACACAGAAATGAAATCAGTTTTCAGCAAAGGAGGCCAATACTAAACTTGATAGAGAGAAAAGGATACTGTGCGGTCAGTATTAAAAACTACAAAATCCACGCAGAGTTTACAAAAATGAACTCCACACCGACTCACGGTGTGGAGGGGCAAATCTGCTTTCCCAGAGCTTCCAGCTAGCCTGAATATGACAAAGTGACAAGCTGGACAAAAAGAGACATATTTGCAGAGCATATATAATACGAAAAAAGGAGTCATAAAGTTGTCTTAAAGGTATAAACAATGATAACATATTTATTAAACATCCATAGATACATAAAATGCAATTAGCAAAATGATACAGTCATAGAAAAATAGTACTGTGAATATGGAAACAGGTAAACACAATCCACAGGTCATACCACAAGTATACGCCTAGAGAGTCCGGGTAAATACAATAAATAAGTGGCAATACCAGCTTACTAAACCCGCCCTTGATACATGTGACAAAAAGGGGTTAACAATTAGTAACAGACCGGACCTCACCCATGTCAGACGTTGTATGAGCCTGTGGACCGCCAGCCCCTACGCGCGTTTCGCGTAGGCTTCTTCGGGGGGCCCCCCGAAGAAGCCTACGCGAAACGCGCGTAGGGGCTGGCGGTCCACAGGCTCATACAACGTCTGACATGGGTGAGGTCCGGTCTGTTACTAATTGTTAACCCCTTTTTGTCACATGTATCAAGGGCGGGTTTAGTAAGCTGGTATTGCCACTTATTTATTGTATTTACCCGGACTCTCTAGGCGTATACTTGTGGTATGACCTGTGGATTGTGTTTACCTGTTTCCATATTCACAGTACTATTTTTCTATGACTGTATCATTTTGCTAATTGCATTTTATGTATCTATGGATGTTTAATAAATATGTTATCATTGTTTGTACCTTTAAGACAACTTTATGACTCCTTTTTTCGTATTATATATGCTGCTGGGGAGTTTATGTTGTATCCGGTTTTGGATTTATATGTGGCTGAGTTCTAATTGTGTATATTTGCAGAGCAATAGAGTCCAAGCAAATGGACAAACAAGAACTAGCAAAAACTTATCTTTTGCTGACAAGGACAGGCCATATGAGAAATCCAAGGAGAGAACCAAATCCAACCAAGAACATTGACAGCAGGCATGAACTAAAGCCCAGAGCAGGTTTAAATAACAAACCCAGGCAAAGCGATTACTGAAGGAAGCTGCTACAGCTACCCAAAGGAGCAGCAGTTCCACTCGAAACCACCAGAGGGAGCCCAAGGGCAGAACTCACAAAAATACCATTAGCAACCACAGGAGGGAGCTCCAGAACGGAATTCACAACAGGACTCTAACCGTGTCTTTGGGGCAGGGTGCTGTGACCAAAACACTATCGTTCACTCTGCGGTATTGCGGCCCTGTGACGCAACAAGGTTCGCCTCCTTACCTACCGGGTGAAGCTAACCCGTGTGTGTTCACATTATACCGTCATATACTGCCCGCCATTACCGAACAGCAGGTGTCATCTCTGCACAGTGGACCCCGGGCTGCGAACGCACCTTATATCTTCCTTAATATTATTTGGTATGTTCCGCCAGCCCTAACAGTGGAGTACTCCTAAACAACACCTTCCCGATGTTGGGCGTAATATATATGCCCACGTCGGAATCCCTCCCTGTGATGTGGGCTCCAGCGCTGAGCCTACATCTTTCCCGGCATATGTCAGCTGATTTGAACAGCATTCATCACATCACGGGGATTGTACGGGTGGATCCGTACACCGTTTGGGCTCAGCTATGCCCTGGCAAGATTCCAGGGGAGCATGGAAGCATGTCTAGAGCGGGTTAAGGGATGATATCTGCTAGCCGTATCTAGGTGACAATGTGGTACACAGTTAAAACTTCACCAAGCATAAGGAACACGTGAGGACCATACTCCAAAGTTATCAGCAACCTGGAGTCAAGCTAACCCCAAACAAGTGTGAACTATTCAAGAGACAAATTCAATTCCTAGGAAAAATTGTGTCTAGAGACGGCTGCACCATGGACCCAGGGAAATTACTCTGGTACTGGCCTTAAAAAGACAAGCATCCATCTACTGTGGGAAGATCCTAGGATTTCTCTCCTACTACACAAGTTACATCAGGAACTTTTCCCAGATTGCCACTCCATTCTACCTCCTCTTGGTGGGGGTCAACAAATTCCACAACATCATTGGATAAGAAAAAGAACACAGGGAGAAAGAAACAGTTTCTGCTCAGCAACCAATTATCTGGACATGGGGTCACCAGGAAATATCAGAAGATCTAGTGGATTACATTTTAAACCCACCCATAATGGAATATTCTGACTTCAACCAACCATTTATCCTTCATTGTGACACTTCTCAAGTGCGATTTGGAGTGGCCCTGGATCAGCATCAAAATGGTTTATTGAAAGTCATCGGCTACGGTTCCAGAATGCTGAGACTCTGAAATGAATTACCATCTTCATTCTGGAAAACTAGTGTTCCTGGCATTGAAATGGTGGGCTATTTGTGAATGATTTAGTGATCATCCCTATTACAGACAAGAGTTTGAGGTATACACTGACAACAACCCAAGTACAGGCCAGGAAAGTGCAATGCTGATGCTGACGGATTGTTGAGAATGTCGCTAGAGCAAGAGTAGTTCATGCAAGAGTGCTCTGAAGAAGTCAGTCTAGTACCTATTGTGAGCACCACCCAAGCAGTACAAGTCCAACACAGGGAATGCACACCGCCATGGTATTCGTTGACGGTGACATCTACCAGGAAAGTGAACGAAGAAGATGACCTCATGTCCATTCAACAGCTGTCAAAAGAAACGATCCAGAAAGCACAATGGGAAGGCCAAATAATTGGCAGAATTCTACCTTATGTGAACCAAAATTGGTTTCTGAGAAAGTTAGGGAGAGTTACTGAGTTACAAGCAGTAGCTGTCTTATTTAAAGAATGGGTGAAGCTTTACCTCAGTGTCTTGTATTGCAAAATAGGATAGAAACAACAGATAGTACTACCTAGAATATACCATTGGTTGGTCTTCAAAGCACTCCACAAAGATATGGGACACCTAGTAGTAGAAAGAACTACGAACCATATTCATGAATGTTTCTTCTGGCCATATATGCACATAGATATTGAGAGGAGGTATGTGATCAGAGAATCTGGTTGTTTAAAAGACAAGTACCCTAATACACGAACCTGAGCACCTGTGGCCAACATCCAAACTACCTACCCATTTGAGATAGTTTCAATAGACTTTCTGCACTTCGAGAAGTGCAAGGGTGGATATGAATACATCTTGGTGGTGATGGACCATTTTACTCAATTTGCTCAAGCATATGCTACCACAAATAACTCTGGTAAAACAGCGGCAGAGAAGATTTTCAATTACTTCGCTGTGAAGTTTGGGTTCCCAATGAGATTACACCATGAACAGAGAAAGGTATTTGAGAACCAGTTCTTTGCCAAGTTAGTGAAATACTGTAGGATCCAAAGATGTCACACAACACCCTATCACCCCAAAGGAAATGAATAAGTTGAGCATTTCAACCTGTAAGATTGCTCTTACTGAGTGTATTGGGGGACACTCGCTTTGCACGGGATTGACGTAGTCAGGCACGATTTTTCGCTTAAACACAGTCTATACGGTTTATTAAAGTGTCATAAACCAGGTTCATTATATACATTTCATGAAACACAACAGGCACCAACTGGTGATTTTAACTTGCAGCTTTATCTTAAACACTTCATTTACGGCTTTGACTCACGGACACTAAACATGCTGGACCTCTCACTTCGCCCAGTTACCATGGGTGTCCGTACGCCGTACAGTTCACCAATGTCCCAAGTCACATATGACTCTGGGTCGCAGTCTCTAATCACGCCGAACCTCACTCCGTTCAGTTGCCATGGGAGACCACACAGTTCATAGAACAATACAAGCACCAACAGTCTGTATAGTACCTGACGGGAGCTCCTGCTCCACCTGCTGACTCCTTGTCAGTCCACTCTTCCGGGTAAGCTGCCTCACAGGGATCACCAACTTGCCTGGCTGGCACACATTAGTCAGTCCAGACCCACCGAAGGACTGTAGCTTCCCCACACAGTAGCTGTCACTGGCTCTGCAGATCCCGGTCCTCACCTCGTGCTGTTCAGGGATCCGGTCCTACTCCCAGGACCTCCCAACACCCAGGTTACACAGGATCACACAGGTGGCCAGTCCCGGTACTATTCAGGACGTCCATCCCCAGCTGGAACCGTCCAATACCCAGGTCACAAATAGCAAAGCCCCACCATGTGCTATTCAGGATTCCTACTCCCAGGAAATCCAACACATACTTCCAGGACCTTCTACTACCATAGATGAACATGTGACCCACACCCTGGACACAACATTATATACCCTTAACCACTCCCACAGGTGGGAGTGTGGATCTGTGGCTAGTTTGTCCCGCCCATCTCACACAACTAGCCTAGCAAGTCTCCCTTACTAACTATACACACACTTGAGGGACTACAGGTCCCAGAACAACATTGCATCAGACTTACCACGCAGACTCCCTCTGCGACACATATCGGCCATTCACAACACTGCCAGTCACTGTTTCACCACCATTATCACAACAGATATGCCTCCATGCATATCCCAAGGAGCACACACAGCGCCCCCTAACTGCCACAGGGGTCACTGCACCACAAACCGTGCGTTACTGTCGATGGTAAGAATTTTGACAGAGACAAGAAGGATTGTAAGAGTTCTGTATCAAAAGTGAGGCATGCCTACAATTGTACCAAGAGTGAAGCGATGGGTAATTAACCATTCTTCCTGTGGTTTAGTCGATCTCCAAGACTACAAATCGATATAATGTTCGATACTCCAGTTTCAGAGATGTACAAGACTTACCCTGAATATGTTTGGAAATGGAAAGAATGTATGACAGAAGTATACAACATAGCATCAAAACTTACGGTTACGGAACGACAAAACAAGAGCAAAGAATACTATGAATGTCATGGAGCTGAACTAATACCTGGAAGTCATGTGCTAGTTAAAAACGTACGTGAGAAAGATGGTCCAGGAAAACTTTGGTCGTACTGGCAAGACAAGGTGCATGTGGTCGTGAAGAGAAAGTCCAATGACAGCCCAGTTTATGAAATTAGACTGGAAATGGGAGACAATAAACCAACAATAGTACATCGGAATTTGCTACTACCCTGTGATTACCTCCCAACACAACAAAACATCCTGGAAGTGGATCAACGTAGACCAAGATCAACCAAGAGGCTACCACGGACCTGAGCTTCTGAGGGGGACAGTGACTTTGAGAGTTCAGATGAAGACCATACTTTTGTACTTTGCATCCCGACAAGAAGTGAAATTTACCATCCTCATGAAAGTGAACTAAGCCCTGCAGCGCCAGAGTTCATACCAAGAAACACAACTGAAGTTCATTGCAGATCTGAGGATAAAACACTGGCTACAGAAAATATCGATATTAACCTAGGAATAGAGGGATCACAAAACCGTACAGAAATGGATGGCTCAACAGAAGAACAAGAACCTACGGGTGTAGTTCCAAGGGTATTGGATGATATACTAGAATTGAATGTTGAGGAAGAAACCCCTGTAACCGAACAATCCGTAGTATAAGAGAAACAACCCAGCAGGGGGTCTCCAACTCGAGAAGTGAGAAGACCAGTGATGCTGACCTATGATACCCTAGGTGAACCAAGTAAAGTACCAAAGACTGTCTAGTTGAAACAGGTAATGCTGCCTATGGACCAGGTAAGCCAACCTGAGAGGTAGTAATTATGTAGTTTACAGAAGACTTTACCTGAGTGAATAGACTCTTACACCAAAAAACTAAATAGTTAGAATAAGGTTGTTGTTTTTAATGTTTTAAAATTGAATGCTCAAATTAACAATATCTAACATGTATAGAGGGTTACTCGAATTTCACCACCTTTTCAAAAAGGGCAGTAACGGCAAAAATAGTTTTCCGTTCCCAGTGATATGGAACCTTGGGTGTGGTAGACGTCTCACAACTAGAAAAAATTACAGGCGTTGACCTCAGACATCTAAGGGAAAACAGCTCCTAAGGGTTGGTTAGTCCAACCAGAACTAAGACGAATGTTGCTGATAACATTAAATTAGTAGGGAAGAGTGTGCCAAGTAGAAGCTGCACCGATTATTTAGAATCATTCAGCAGTTAGAGGCGTTAAAGTGCTTACAGGAGACAAGGCATGGTTAGCACAGCCCCAGGGGATTCTGGGAAAGTTGTGAGCGGGATCACCAAGAGAAAGCAGTGTCTGAAAGTGTCTCCTGTCAGACTGAACTAAGATACGCTGCCGAGACCTGTTCTTTCAGGGAAGTGAAAGCTGGAAACATAGAGGCAGTCAGGACAGCCAGGAGCGATCTTTGTTACCTTAAGGCCATGTGCACACGTTCAGTATTTTTCGTGTTTTTTTCGCTATAAAAACGTGAAAAAAACGCTTACATATGCCTCTTATTATTTACAGTGTATTCTGCATTTCTTGTGCAAATGTTGCATTTTTTTCCGCGAAAAAATCGCATCGCGGAAAAAAAAAGCAACATGTTCATTAAATTTGCGTAATTGCGGGGATTCCGCACACCTAGGAATGCATTGATCTGCTTACTTTCCGCATGGGGCTGTGCACACCATGCGGGAAGTAAGCAGATTATGTGCGGTTGGTACCCAGGGTGGAGGAGAGGAGACTCTCCTCCACGGACTGGGCACCATATAATTGGTAAAAAAAAAAGAATTAAAATAAAAAATAGTGATATACTCACCTTCGATGGCCCCCGCAGTCTTCCCGCCTCTCAGCGGTGCATGCTGCCGCTTCCGTTCCTATAGATGGTGTGGTGAAGGACCTGCGATGACGTCGCGGTCTTGTGATTGGTCGCGTGACCGCTCATGTGACCGCGACATCATCGAAGGTCCTGCACACACACACCATCTATAGGAACGGACGCCGCTGAGGAGATCGGCTGTCTGCAGGTGAGTATAACCATTTTTTTAATTATTTTTAAACATTCTATCTTTTACTATTGATGCTGCATAGGCAGCATCTATAGTAAAAAGTTGGTCATACTTGTCAAACACTATGTTTGACAAGTGTGACCAACCTGTCAGTCAGTTTTCCAAGCGATGCTACAGATCGCTTAGAAAACTTTAGCATCCTGCAAGCTAATTTCGCTTGCAAAATGCTAAAAAAATCGCGAAAAAGGGAGCTGGCTATTCTGGACTCACCCCCCCCCCCCCCACACCATTTTAAGATGAAGGTCTAGTTCTATTCTGTATAAAGACACTGTGTCCGAAGAGAAGTAGACTGTGAAGAGACTTTCATGTGTTTGCTGGAAGCATTGTATAAAGAGAAGTTATTATATGTGATGGATTAAAACCTTACAACCAATCCCTGTCTGGAACGGTTTAACCCCTTTCTGACCTCGGACGGGATAGTACGTCCGAGGTCAGATCCCCTGCTTTGATGTAGGCACCTGCGGTGAGCCCGTATCAAAGCCGGGACATGTCAGCTGTTTTGTACAGCTGACATGTGCCTGCAATGGCGGCGAGTGGTTCGCGATTCACCTGCCGCTATTAACTAGTTAAATGCCGCTGTGAAACGCTGACATTCAACTAGCGCTTCCGGCCAGAAATGATCGCATCGCTGACCCCCGTCACATGATCGGGGGTCAGCGATGTGTCAGCATGAGAACCAGAGGTCTCCTTGATTAAAATGCAATAACGGGCGATCAAAAGAACATATCGGCACCAAAATGGTATCATTAAAAACGCCAGCTTGTCACGCAAAAATTAGCCCTCCCCCGACCCCAGATCATGAAAAATAGAGATGCTACGAGTATCGGAAAATGGCGCAATTTTTTTTTTTTTTTTTTTTTTTAGCAAAGTTTGGATTTTTTTTTCACCACTTAGATAAAAAAGAACCTAGACATGTTTCTTGTCAATTAACTAGGAGTGACCTGGAGAATCATAACGGCTGGTTAGTTTTAGCATTTAGTGAACTAGCAAAAAAGCCAAACAAAAAACAAGTGTAGGATTGCACTTTTTATGCAATTTCACTGCACTTGGTATTTTTTCCCGGTTTCTAGTTCATTACCTGCTAAAACCAATGATGTCGTTCAAAAGTACAACTTGTCCCACAAAAAATAAGCCCTCACATGGACATATTGAGGGAAAAATAAAAAAATAGTTATGGCTCTGGGAAGAAGGGGAGCAAAAAACTAAAACGAAAATACCCCAGGTCATGAAGGGGTTAATGGCTGCATGCCTGGAAACTTACCTCACATCCACTATGAAAGATTGTGGTTAATGGTTGCACTGAGTAAAATCCCTTCAAGATGCCAAAAAACTCATGTTTCTTTGTCCTGCCTCCATATACGGAGTGGCAGACATACAACAGTGGCTTTAGTCAAACTCTTGTTTGGGCAAGGCTAGTTTCACACTAGCGTTTATCTGGGCTGCGTACTTCCTCCGTGTAGCCCCGCCCACTGCCACGCGTCTTTGTTCAGCTCCGCCTACGGCTGCATGCGATGTGCGTACCCTATCTTTAACATTGGGTACGCAGGCCATGCCGCTGAATGCGGATGCCGCCGCATGCGTCATTTTGACGGTAGGGCATCGGCACGAAAATGCAACATGCGTGCATGCAGCCGTAGGCGGAGCTGAACGAAGAGGTGCAGCAGTGGGCGGGGCTTCACGGAGGAAGTCCACAGCCCGGATAAACGCTAGTGTGAAACTAGCCTAACATACTGGATACAGCCTCGTTCAGGCAGATGTATGTTTAGACTTTACATGGTCCATGTACAACGGACAGCACACTGATCCTATAATGATCTATGGTCCCGTCTAACAAATTAAAGATTGCTGCCGGATCAGAGCCACCAGTAATACATGAATACATCACCAAGCTTCAAACAGCGATCAATTACAATGTCAGGTCACCAATGCGGTATACAATTGTATTGCATGAACCTGCAGCCCCCAGTTTTTCCCCCAAAATGGTAAGGAGATGTTGGGAGTTTTTGTCACCAGCCATTATCAGACTGTGGACCATATATGAACTAAAGTGTGGATGAGACACAGGCAGAAGCATTAGTAAGCATTTAACCCCTTCCCGACCCATGACGCCACGTAGGCGTCATGAAAACCCGTGCCAATCCGACCCATGACGCCTATGTGGCGTCATGGAATGATCGCGTCCCTGCAGATCGGGTGAAAGGGTTAACTCCTATTTTACCCGATCTGCAGGGAGAGGGGGAGTGGTGCTTCAGCCCAGGGGGGGTGGCTTCACCCCCCCGTGGCTACGATCGCTCTGATTGGCTGTTGAAAGTGAAACTGCCAATCAGAGCAATTTGTAATATTTCACCTGAAAAACTGGTGAAATATTACAATCCAGCCATGGCAGATGCTGCAATATCATCGGCCATGGCTGGAAACACTAATGTGACCCCCCCCCACCGATCGCCCCCCCAGTGCTCCGTTATGGGGTCCGGTCCCCTCGGTCCTGTACTCCGCTGCCCCGTGCTCCTGCCCGCTCCCCCCGTGCTGCTATGCCACCCCCCTGTGCTCCGACGCCCCCCCGTGCCCCGATCTCCCCCCCCCCTTATACTCACCGAGGCTCCCGGTGTCCGTCCGCCTCCTCGCTGGGCGCCGCCATCTTCCAAAATGGCGAGCGCATGCTCAGTGCACCCGCCGAATCTGCCAGTCGGCAGATTCGTTAAAAGTACATTTTGATCGCTGCGATAGGTTCTATCACAGCGATCAAAATAAAAAAAATAATAAATAAACCCCCCCCTTTATCACCCCCATAGGTAGGGACAATAATAAAATAAAGAAAATATTTTTTTAATTTTTTTTTATTTTTCCACTAGGGTTAGGGTTAGAACTAGGGTTAGGGTTACGGGTAGGGTTAGGGTTATGGCATGTGCGGATTGGCCGCGGATCTGCAGCGGATTGGCAGCGGATTGGCCGCGGATCCGCAGCGGATTGGCAGCGGATTGGCCGCGGATCCGCAGCGGATTGGCTGCTGTGAATTCGTAGCAGTTTTCCATCAGGTTTACAGTACCATGTACACCTATGGAAAACCAAATCCGCTGTGCCCATGGTGCGGAAAATTCCGTGCAGAAACGCTGCGTTGTATTTTCCGCAGCATGTCAATTCTTTGTGCGGATTCCGCAGCGTTTTACACCTGTTCCTCAATAGGAATCCGCAGGTGAAATCCGCACAAAAAAACACTGGAAATCTGCTGTAAATCCGCAGGTAAAACGCAGTGCCTTTTACCTGCAGATTTTTCAAAAATCGTGCGGAAAAATCTTACACGAATCCGCAACGTGGGCACATACCCTTAGGGTTAGGGTTGGAATTAGGGCTAGGGTTGGAAATAGGGTTAAGAATAGGCTTGTGGTTAGGGTTACGGATAGGGTTAGGGGTGTGTTGGGGTTACAGTTGTGGTTAGGGTTGGGATTAGGGTTAGGGTTGGGATTAGGGTTAGGATTAGGGTTGGAATTAGGGTTACGGGTGTGTTGGGGTTAGGGTTGTGGTTAGGGGTGTGTTGGGGTTAGGGTTGGGATTAGGGTTATGGCTACAGTTGGGATTAGTATTAGGGGTGTGTTGGGGTTAGTGTTGAAGTTAGAATTGAGGGGTATCCACTGTTTAGGCACATCAGGGGCTCTGCAAACGCAACATGGCTCTGCGTTATAAACTTCTGTGAAGCACTTGGGGGTTGAAAGTGCTCACCACACATCTAGATAAGTTCCTTGGGGGGTCTAGTTTCCAAAATGGGGTCACTTGTGGGGTGTTTCTACTGTTTAGGCACATCAGGGGCTCTGCAAATGCAATGTGACGCCCGCAGACCATTCCATCAAAGTCTGCATTTCAAATGTCACTACTTCCCTTCCGAGCCCTGACGTGTGCCCAAACAGTGGTTTACCCCCACATATGGGGTATCAGCGTACTCACAACAAACTGGGCAACAAATATTGGGGTCCAATTTCTCCTGTTACCCTTGAGAAAATAAAAAATTGCTTGCTAAAACATCTTTTTTGAGGAAAGAAAAATGATTTTTTATTTTCACGGCTCTGCGTTGTAAACTTCTGTGAAGCACTTGGGGGTTGAACGTGCTCACCACACATCTAGATAAGTTCCTTGGGGGTCTAGTTTCCAAAATGGGGTCACTTGTGGGGGGTTTCTACTGTTTAGGCATATCAGGGGCTCTGCAAACGTAACATGATGCCCGCAGACCATTCCATTAAAGTCTGCATTCCAAAACGTCACTACTTCCCTTCCGAGCCCCGGCATGTGCCCAAACAGTGGTTTACCCCCACATAGGGGTATCAGCGTACTCAGGAGAAACTGGACAACAACTTTTGGGGTCCAATTTCTCCTGTTAACCTTGCAAAAATAAAAAATTCTGGGCTAAAAAAATATTTTTGAGGAAAGGAAACACATTTATTATTTTCACGGCTCTGCGTTATAAACTTCTGTGAAGCACTTTGGGGTTCAAAGTGCTCACCACACATCTAGATAAGTTCCCTTGGGGGTCTAGTTTCCAAAATGGAGTCACTTGTGGGGAGTTCCTACTGTTTAGGCACATCAGGGGCTCTGCAAACGCAACCTGACGCCCGCAGAGCATTCCATCAAAGTCTGCATTTCAAAACGTCACTACTTCCCTTCCGAACCCCGAAGTGTGCCAAAACAGTGGTTTACCCCCACATATGGGGTATCAGCGTACTCAGGAGAAACTGGACAACAACTTTTGGGGTCCAATTTCTCCTGTTACCTTTGGGAAAATAAAAAATTGTGGGCTAAAAAATCATTTTTGAGAAAAGAAAAATTATTTTTTATTTTCACGGCTCTGCGTTATAAACTTCTGCGAAGCACTTGGGGGTTCAAAGTGCTCACCACACATCTAGATTAGTTCCTTGGGAGGTCTAGTTTCCAAAATGGGGTCACTTGTGCGGGAGCTCCAATGTTTAGGCACACAGGGGCTCTCCAAACGCGACATGGTCCGCTAATGATTGGAGCTAATTTTCCATTCAAAAAGCCAAACGGCGTGCCTTCCCTTCCGAGCCCTGCCGTGCGCCCAAACAGTGGTTTACCCCCACATATGGGGTATCATCGTACTCAGGACAAACTGGACAACAACATTTGGGGTCCAATTTCTCCTATTACCCTTGGGAAAATAAAAAATTCTGGGCTAAAAATCATTTTTGAGGAAAGAAAAAATATTTTTTATTTTCACGGCTCTGCGTTATAAACTTCTGTGAAGCACCTGGGGGTTATAAGTGCTCACTATGCATCTAGATAAGTTCCTTTGGGGGTCTAGTTTCCAAAATGGGGTAACTTGTAGGGGAGCTCCCATGTTTAGGCACACAGGGGCTCTCCAAACGCGACATGGTGTCCGCTAACGATTGGAGCTAATTTTCCATTCAAAAAGTCAAATGGCACGCCTCCCCTTCCGAGCCTTGCCGTGCACCCAAACAGTGGTTTACCCCCACATATGAGGTATCAACATACTCAGGAGAAATTGCCCAACAAATTTTAGGATCCATTTTATCCTGTTGCCCATGTGAAAATGAAAAAATTAAGGCTAAAAGAAATTTTGTGTGAAAAAAAAGTACTTTTTCATTTTTACGGATCAATTTGTGAAGCACCTGAGAGTTTAAAGTGCTCACTATGCTTCTAGATAAGTTCCTTTGGGGGTCTAGTTTCCAAAATGGGGTCACTTGTGGGAGCGCTCCAATGTTTAGGCACACAGGGGCTCTCCAAACGTGACATGGTGTCTGCTAGCGATGGAGATAATTTTTCATTCAAAAAGTCAAATGGCGCTCCTTCCCTTCCGAGCCTTACCATGTGCCCAAACAGTGGTTTACCCCCACATATGAGGTATCAACATACTCAGGAGAAATTGCCCAACAAATTTTAGGATCCATTTTATCCTGTTGCCCATGTGAAAATGAAAAAATTGAGGCTAAAATAATTTTTTTGTGAAAAAAAAGTACTGTTTCATTTTTACGGATCAATTTGTGAAGCACCTGGGGGTTTAAAGTGCTCACTATCCTTCTAGATAAGTTCCTTGGGGGGTCTAGTTTCCAAAATGGGGTCACTTGTGGGGGAGCTCCAATGTTTAGGCACACGGGGGCTCTCCAAACGCGACATGGTGTCCGCTAAAGATTGGAGCCAATTTTTCATTGAAAAAGTCAAATGGCGCTCCTTCCCTTCCGAGCCCTGCCGTGCGCCCAAACAGTGATTTACCCCCACATATGAGGTATCTGCGTACTCAGGACAAATTGGACAACAACGTTCGTGGTCCAGTTTCTCCTTTTACCCTTGGGAAAATAAAAAAAATTTTGCTAAGAGATCATTTTTGTGACTAAAAAGTTAAATGTTATTTTTTTCCTTCCATGTTGCTTCTGCTGCTGTGAAACACCCGAAGGGTTAATAAACTTCTTGAATGTGGTTTTGAGCACCTTGAGGGGTGCAGTTTTTAGAATGGTGTCACTTTTGGGTATTTTCAGCCATATAGAACCCTCAAACTGACTTCAAATGTGAGGTGGTCCCTAAAAAAAATGGTTTTGTAAATTTTGTTGTAAAAATGAGAAATCACTGGTCAAATTTTAACCCTTGTAACTTCCTAGCAAAAAAAAAAATTGTTTCCAAAATTGAGCTGATGTAAAGTAGACATGTGGGAAATGTTATTTATTAACTATGTTGTGTCACATAACTCTCTGGTTTAACAGAATAAAAATTAAAAATGTGAAAATTGCAAAATTTTCAAAATTTTTGCAAAATTTCCGTTTTTTTCACAAATAAACTCAGAAATGATCGACCTAAATTTACCACTAACATGAAGCCCAATATGTCACGAAAAAACAATCTCAGAATCGCTAGGATCCGTTGAAGCGTTCCTGAGTTATTACCTCATAAAGGGACACTGGTCAGAATTGCAAAAAACGGCAAGGTCATTAAGGCCAAAATAGGCTGGGTCATGAAGGGGTTAAAGAGTAACTTTAATTTTCTTAGAATTTTATTTATATGTTTTCTATGCTTTCATTCTGAGATCGGTGGGGTGCGGGTCCTGAGACTTAGCAGACAGGAGCCTATGACTTTCTACTGTGTCTGTACTCCACTTTGTAAGCGTACAATTGACTACTGAACTGCACACCTTTAGGGTATGTTTCCACGTTACGGATGGGCGGCGGTATCGCCGCAGCGGCGAAGCCGCCCGGTGCTAAGCCCCGCCCCCTTAATGGGACGCGATCATGCCGGATGTGTTAACTCTTCACATCCGGGATGATCGCGCTCTCCCATAGGGCCCTGTGATATGCCTTGCGGGGACGCTGCGTCCCCGCAAGGTGTACGGACATGCTGCGATCTGAAAAGACGTGCAGCATGTCCGTAGTCGCAGGGCCGCCGCGTGCGGGTTTCCACGCATAGTGGAGACGGGATTTCATCAAATCCCCTCCACTATGCTGGAACATCTGGACGCTGCGTGTTTGACGCTGCAGCGCTGCGCAGCGTCAAACTCGCAGCGTTTACTTAACGTGGAAACATACCCTTAGTAAGTCTTTTGCATGATGGGTAGGGTCTCAGGACCGGGTTCCCCACCGAACTGCTCAGAAATAAAGTGCTTATAACGCATAAAAAAAAATCTTCCAAAAGTATAGTTACTCTTTAAGGTGCATCTACACTGGCTGATAATCGGGTACCGATAGGCCGATTTAAAAAGGCTGCAAATCACCCGATGTACGAGCAAAACATTAGTTCATCTGTTGAAATCATTAGTTTTAAATATCATTGTTCTTGGCAGTAGATCATCCTGTGTAAACGTGTGGCAGATAACAATGCTATTCTCTGCGCACAGAACCATTAAAATAAGGCTCAAAGGCTATTAAACGACTGTAGCTGAGCCGTCTACACCGGAGCTGCCGGAATCTCCTCCATTCTCCTCCTGTCACCGCTGAGCGTCTACACCGGAGCTGCCGGAATCTCCTCCATTCTCCTCCTGTCACCGCTGAGCCGTCTACACCGGAGCTGCGGGAATCTCCTCCATTCTCCTCCTGTCACCGCTGAGCCGTCTACACCGGAGCTGCCGGAATCTCCTCCATTCTCCTCCTGTCACCGCTGAGCAGTCTACACCGGAGCTGCCGGAATCTCCTCCATTCTCCTCCTGTCACCACTGAGCCGTCTACACCGGAGCTGCCGGAATCTCCTCCATTCTCCTCCTGTCACCGCTGAGCCGTCTACACCGGAGCTGCCGGAATCTCCTCCATTCTCCTCCTGTCACCGCTGAGCCGTCTACACCGGAGCTGCCGGAATCTCCTCCATTCTTCTCCTGTCACCGCTGAGAGGTCTACACCGGAATCTCCTCCATTCTCCTCCCGTCACCGCTGAGCCGTCTACACCGCAGCTGCCGGAATCTCCTCCATTATCCTCCTGTCACCGCTGAGCCGTCTACACCGCAGCTGCCGGAATCTCCTCCATTCTCCTCCTGTCACCGCTGAGCCGTCTACACCGCAGCTGCCGGAATCACCTCCATTATCCTCCTGTCACCGCTGAGCCGTCTACACCGGAGCTGCCGGAATCTCCTCCATTCTCCTCCTGTCACCGCTGAGCCGTCTACACCGGAGCTGCCGGAATCTCCTCCATTCTCCTCCTGTCACCGCTGAGCCGTCTACTCCGGAGCTGCCGGAATCTCCTCCATTCTCCTCCTGTCACCGCTGAGCCTTCTACACCGGAGCTGCCGGAATCTCCTCCATTCTCCTCCTGTCACCGCTGAGCTGTCTACACCGGAACTGCCGGAATCTCCTCCATTCTCCTCCTGTCACCGCTGAGCCGTCTACACCGGAGCTGCCGGAATCTCCTCCATTCTCCTCCTGTCACCGCTGAGCCATCTACACCGGAGCTGCCGGAATCTCCTCCATTCTCCTCCTGTCACCGCTGAGCCGTCTACACCGGAACTGCCGGAATCTCCTCCATTCTCCTCCTGTCACCGCTGAGCCGTCTACACCGGAGCTGCCGGAATCTCCTCCATTCTCCTCCTGTCACCGCTGAGCCATCTACACTGGAGCTGCCGGAATCTCCTCCATTCTCCTCCTGTCACCGCTGAGCCGTCTACACCGGAGCTGCCGGAATCTCCTCCATTCTCCTCCTGTCACCGCTGAGCCGTCTACACCGGAGCTGCCGAAATCTCCTCCATTCTCCTCCTGTCACCGCTGAGCCGTCTACACCGGAGCTGCCAGAATCTCTTCCATTCTCCTCCTGTCACTGCTGAGCCATCTACACCAGAGCTGCCGGAATCTCCTCCATTCTCCTCCTGTCACCGCTGAGCCGTCTACACCGGAGCTGCCGGAATCTCCTCCATTCTCCTCCTGTCACTGCTGAGCGTCTACACCGGAGCTGCCGGAATCTCCTCCATTCTCCTCCTGTCACCGCTGAGCCGTCTACACCGGAGCTGCCGGCATCTCCTCCATTCTCATTCTGTCACCGCTGAGCCGTCTACACCGGAGCTGCCGGAATCTCCTCCATTCTCATCCTGTCACCGCTGAGCCGTCTACACCGGAGCTGCCGGAATCTCCTCCATTCTCCTCCTGTCACCGCTGAGCCGTCTACACCGGAGCTGCCGGAATCTCCTCCATTCTCCTCCAGTCACAGCTGAGCCGTCTACACCGGAGCTGCCGGAATCTCCTCCATTCTCCTCCTGTCACAGCTGAGCGTCTACACCGGAGCTGCCGGAATCTCCTCCATTCTCATCCTGTCACCGCTGAGCCGTCTACACCGGAGCTGCCGGAATCTCCTCCATTCTCCTCCTGGCACCGCTGAGCCGTCTACACCGGAGCTGCCGGAATCTCCTCCATTCTCCTCCTGTCACCGCTGAGCCGTCTACACTGGAGCTGCCGGAATCTCCTCCATTCTCCACCTGTCACCGCTGAGCTGTCTACACCAGAGCTGCCGGAATCTCCTCCATTCTCCTCCTGTCACAGCTGAGCGTCTACACCGGAGCTGCCGGAATCTCCTCCATTCTCATCCTGTCACCGCTGAGCCGTCTACACCGGAGCTGCCGGAATCTCCTCCATTCTCCTCCTGTCACCGCTGAGCCGTCTACACCGGAGCTGCCGGAATCTCCTCCATTCTCCTCCTGTCACCGCTGAGCCGTCTACACCGGAGCTGCCGGAATCTCCTCCATTCTCCTCCTGTCACCGCTGAGCCGTCTACACCGGAGCTGCCGGCATCTCCTCCATTCTCATTCTGTCACCGCTGAGCCGTCTACACCGGAGCTGCCGGAATCTCCTCCATTCTCATCCTGTCACCGCTGAGCCGTCTACACCGGAGCTGCCGGAATCTCCTCCATTCTCCTCCTGTCACCGCTGAGCCGTCTACACCGGAGCTGCCGGAATCTCCTCCATTCTCCTCCAGTCACAGCTGAGCCGTCTACACCGGAGCTGCCGGAATCTCCTCCATTCTCCTCCTGGCACCGCTGAGCCGTCTACACCGGAGCTGCCGGAATCTCCTCCATTCTCCTCCTGTCACAGCTGAGCGTCTACACCGGAGCTGCCGGAATCTCCTCCATTCTCATCCTGTCACCGCTGAGCCGTCTACACCGGAGCTGCCGGAATCTCCTCCATTCTCCTCCTGGCACCGCTGAGCCGTCTACACCGGAGCTGCCGGAATCTCCTCCATTCTCCTCCTGTCACCGCTGAGCCGTCTACACTGGAGCTGCCGGAATCTCCTCCATTCTCCACCTGTCACCGCTGAGCTGTCTACACCAGAGCTGCCGGAATCTCCTCCATTCTCCTCCTGTCACAGCTGAGCGTCTACACCGGAGCTGCCGGAATCTCCTCCATTCTCATCCTGTCACCGCTGAGCCGTCTACACCGGAGCTGCCGGAATCTCCTCCATTCTCCTCCTGTCACCGCTGAGCCGTCTACACCGGAGCTGCCGGAATCTCCTCCATTCTCCTCCTGTCACCGCTGAGCCGTCTACACCGGAGCTGCCGGAATCTCCTCCATTCTTCTCCTGTCACCGCTGAGAGGTCTACACCGGAATCTCCTCCATTCTCCTCCCGTCACCGCTGAGCCGTCTACACCGCAGCTGCCGGAATCTCCTCCATTATCCTCCTGTCACCGCTGAGCCGTCTACACCGCAGCTGCCGGAATCTCCTCCATTATCCTCCTGTCACCGCTGAGCCGTCTACACCGCAGCTGCCGGAATCACCTCCATTATCCTCCTGTCACCGCTGAGCCGTCTACACCGGAGCTGCCGGAATCTCCTCCATTCTCCTCCTGTCACCGCTGAGCCGTCTACACCGGAGCTGCCGGAATCTCCTCCATTCTCCTCCTGTCACCGCTGAGCCGTCTACTCCGGAGCTGCCGGAATCTCCTCCATTCTCCTCCTGTCACCGCTGAGCCATCTACACCGGAGCTGCCGGAATCTCCTCCATTCTCCTCCTGTCACCGCTGAGCCGTCTACACCGGAGCTGCGGGAATCTCCTCCATTCTCCTCCTGTCACCGCTGAGCCATCTACACCGGAGCTGCCGGAATCTCCTCCATTCTCCTCCTGTCACCGCTGAGCCGTCTACACCGGAGCTGCCGGAATCTCCTCCATTCTCCTCCTGTCACCGCTGAGCCGTCTACACCTGAGCTGCCGGAATCTCCTCCATTCTCCTCCTGTCACCGCTGAGCCGTCTACACCGGAGCTGCCGAAATCTCCTCCATTCTCCTCCTGTCACCGCTGAGCCGTCTACACCGGAGCTGCCAGAATATCTTCCATTCTCCTCCTGTCACCGCTGAGCCGTCTACACCGGAGCTGCCGGAATCTCCTCCATTCTCCTCCTGTCACCGCTGAGCTGTCTACACCGGAACTGCCGGAATCTCCTCCATTCTCCTCCTGTCACCGCTGAGCCGTCTACACTGGAGCTGCCGGAATCTCCTCCATTCTCCTCCTGTCACCGCTGAGCCGTCTACACCGGAGCTGCCGGAATCTCCTCCATTCTCATCCTGTCACCGCTGAGCCGTCTACACCGGAGCTGCCGGAATCTCCTCCATTCTCCTCCTGTCACCGCTGAGCCGTCTACACCGGAGCTGCCGGAATCTCCTCCATTCTCCTCCTGTCACTGCTGAGCGTCTACACCGGAGCTCCCGGAATCTCCTCCATTCTCCTCCTGTCACCGCTGAGCCGTCTACACCGGAGCTGCCGGCATCTCCTCCATTCTCATCCTGTCACCGCTGAGCCGTCTACACCGGAGCTGCCGGAATCTCCTCCATTCTCCTCCTGTCACCGCTGAGCCGTCTACACCGGAGCTGCCGGAATCTCCTCCATTCTCCTCCTGTCACAGCTGAGCCGTCTACACCGGAGCTGCCGGAATCTCCTCCATTCTCCTCCTGGCACCGCTGAGCCGTCTACACCGGAGCTGCCGGAATCTCCTCCATTCTCATCCTGTCACCGCTGAGCCGTCTACACCGGAGCTGCCGGAATCTCCTCCATTCTCCTCCTGTCACCGCTGAGCCGTCTACACCGGAGCTGCCGAAATCTCCTCCATTCTCCTCCTGTCACCGCTGAGCCGTCTACACCGGAGCTGCCAGAATATCTTCCATTCTCCTCCTGTCACCGCTGAGCCGTCTACACCGGAGCTGCCGGAATCTCCTCCATTCTCCTCCTGTCACCGCTGAGCTGTCTACACCGGAACTGCCGGAATCTCCTCCATTCTCCTCCTGTCACCGCTGAGCCGTCTACACTGGAGCTGCCGGAATCTCCTCCATTCTCCTCCTGTCACCGCTGAGCCGTCTACACCGGAGCTGCCGGAATCTCCTCCATTCTCCTCCTGTCACCGCTGAGCCGTCTACACTGGAGCTGCCGGAATCTCCTCCATTCTCCACCTGTCACCGCTGAGCTGTCTACACCAGAGCTGCCGGAATCTCCTCCATTCTCCTCCTGTCACAGCTGAGCGTCTACACCGGAGCTGCCGGAATCTCCTCCATTCTCCTCCTGTCACCGCTGAGCCGTCTACACTGGAGCTGCCGGAATCTCCTCCATTCTCCTCCTGTCACCGCTGAGCCGTCTACACCGGAGCTGCCGGAATCTCCTCCATTCTTCTCCTGTCACCGCTGAGAGGTCTACACCGGAATCTCCTCCATTCTCCTCCCGTCACCGCTGAGCCGTCTACACCGCAGCTGCCGGAATCTCCTCCATTATCCTCCTGTCACCGCTGAGCCGTCTACACCGCAGCTGCCGGAATCTCCTCCATTATCCTCCTGTCACCGCTGAGCCGTCTACACTGCAGCTGCCGGAATCACCTCCATTATCCTCCTGTCACCGCTGAGCCGTCTACACCGGAGCTGCCGGAATCTCCTCCATTCTCCTCCTGTCACCGCTGAGCCGTCTACACCGGAGCTGCCGGAATCTCCTCCATTCTCCTCCTGTCACCGCTGAGCCGTCTACTCCGGAGCTGCCGGAATCTCCTCCATTCTCCTCCTGTCACCGCTGAGCCATCTACACCGGAGCTGCCGGAATCTCCTCCATTCTCCTCCTGTCACCGCTGAGCCGTCTACACCGGAGCTGCGGGAATCTCCTCCATTCTCCTCCTGTCACCGCTGAGCCATCTACACCGGAGCTGCCGGAATCTCCTCCATTCTCCTCCTGTCACCGCTGAGCCGTCTACACCGGAGCTGCCGGAATCTCCTCCATTCTCCTCCTGTCACCGCTGAGCCGTCTACACCTGAGCTGCCGGAATCTCCTCCATTCTCCTCCTGTCACCGCTGAGCCGTCTACACCGGAGCTGCCGAAATCTCCTCCATTCTCCTCCTGTCACCGCTGAGCCGTCTACACCGGAGCTGCCAGAATATCTTCCATTCTCCTCCTGTCACCGCTGAGCCGTCTACACCGGAGCTGCCGGAATCTCCTCCATTCTCCTCCTGTCACCGCTGAGCTGTCTACACCGGAACTGCCGGAATCTCCTCCATTCTCCTCCTGTCACCGCTGAGCCGTCTACACTGGAGCTGCCGGAATCTCCTCCATTCTCCTCCTGTCACCGCTGAGCCGTCTACACCGGAGCTGCCGGAATCTCCTCCATTCTCATCCTGTCACCGCTGAGCCGTCTACACCGGAGCTGCCGGAATCTCCTCCATTCTCCTCCTGTCACCGCTGAGCCGTCTACACCGGAGCTGCCGGAATCTCCTCCATTCTCCTCCTGTCACTGCTGAGCGTCTACACCGGAGCTGCCGGAATCTCCTCCATTCTCCTCCTGTCACCGCTGAGCCGTCTACACCGGAGCTGCCGGCATCTCCTCCATTCTCATCCTGTCACCGCTGAGCCGTCTACACCGGAGCTGCCGGAATCTCCTCCATTCTCCTCCTGTCACCGCTGAGCCGTCTACACCGGAGCTGCCGGAATCTCCTCCATTCTCCTCCTGTCACAGCTGAGCCGTCTACACCGGAGCTGCCGGAATCTCCTCCATTCTCCTCCTGGCACCGCTGAGCCGTCTACACCGGAGCTGCCGGAATCTCCTCCATTCTCATCCTGTCACCGCTGAGCCGTCTACACCGGAGCTGCCGGAATCTCCTCCATTCTCCTCCTGTCACCGCTGAGCCGTCTACACCGGAGCTGCCGAAATCTCCTCCATTCTCCTCCTGTCACCGCTGAGCCGTCTACACCGGAGCTGCCAGAATATCTTCCATTCTCCTCCTGTCACCGCTGAGCCGTCTACACCGGAGCTGCCGGAATCTCCTCCATTCTCCTCCTGTCACCGCTGAGCTGTCTACACCGGAACTGCCGGAATCTCCTCCATTCTCCTCCTGTCACCGCTGAGCCGTCTACACTGGAGCTGCCGGAATCTCCTCCATTCTCCTCCTGTCACCGCTGAGCCGTCTACACCGGAGCTGCCGGAATCTCCTCCATTCTCCTCCTGTCACCGCTGAGCCGTCTACACCGGAGCTGCCGGCATCTCCTCCATTCTCATTCTGTCACCGCTGAGCCGTCTACACCGGAGCTGCCGGAATCTCCTCCATTCTCATCCTGTCACCGCTGAGCCGTCTACACCGGAGCTGCCGGAATCTCCTCCATTCTCCTCCTGTCACCGCTGAGCCGTCTACACCGGAGCTGCCGGAATCTCCTCCATTCTCCTCCAGTCACAGCTGAGCCGTCTACACCGGAGCTGCCGGAATCTCCTCCATTCTCCTCCTGGCACCGCTGAGCCGTCTACACCGGAGCTGCCGGAATCTCCTCCATTCTCCTCCTGTCACAGCTGAGCATCTACACCGGAGCTGCCGGAATCTCCTCCATTCTCATCCTGTCACCGCTGAGCCGTCTACACCGGAGCTGCCGGAATCTCCTCCATTCTCCTCCTGGCACCGCTGAGCCGTCTACACCGGAGCTGCCGGAATCTCCTCCATTCTCCTCCTGTCACCGCTGAGCCGTCTACACTGGAGCTGCCGGAATCTCCTCCATTCTCCACCTGTCACCGCTGAGCTGTCTACACCAGAGCTGCCGGAATCTCCTCCATTCTCCTCCTGTCACAGCTGAGCGTCTACACCGGAGCTGCCGGAATCTCCTCCATTCTCATCCTGTCACCGCTGAGCCGTCTACACCGGAGCTGCCGGAATCTCCTCCATTCTCCTCCTGTCACCGCTGAGCCGTCTACACCGGAGCTGCCGGAATCTCCTCCATTCTCCTCCTGTCACCGCTGAGCCGTCTACACCGGAGCTGCCGGAATCTCCTCCATTCTTCTCCTGTCACCGCTGAGAGGTCTACACCGGAATCTCCTCCATTCTCCTCCCGTCACCGCTGAGCCGTCTACACCGCAGCTGCCGGAATCTCCTCCATTATCCTCCTGTCACCGCTGAGCCGTCTACACCGCAGCTGCCGGAATCTCCTCCATTATCCTCCTGTCACCGCTGAGCCGTCTACACCGCAGCTGCCGGAATCACCTCCATTATCCTCCTGTCACCGCTGAGCCGTCTACACCGGAGCTGCCGGAATCTCCTCCATTCTCCTCCTGTCACCGCTGAGCCGTCTACACCGGAGCTGCCGGAATCTCCTCCATTCTCCTCCTGTCACCGCTGAGCCGTCTACTCCGGAGCTGCCGGAATCTCCTCCATTCTCCTCCTGTCACCGCTGAGCCATCTACACCGGAGCTGCCGGAATCTCCTCCATTCTCCTCCTGTCACCGCTGAGCCGTCTACACCGGAGCTGCGGGAATCTCCTCCATTCTCCTCCTGTCACCGCTGAGCCATCTACACCGGAGCTGCCGGAATCTCCTCCATTCTCCTCCTGTCACCGCTGAGCCGTCTACACCGGAGCTGCCGGAATCTCCTCCATTCTCCTCCTGTCACCGCTGAGCCGTCTACACCTGAGCTGCCGGAATCTCCTCCATTCTCCTCCTGTCACCGCTGAGCCGTCTACACCGGAGCTGCCGAAATCTCCTCCATTCTCCTCCTGTCACCGCTGAGCCGTCTACACCGGAGCTGCCAGAATATCTTCCATTCTCCTCCTGTCACCGCTGAGCCGTCTACACCGGAGCTGCCGGAATCTCCTCCATTCTCCTCCTGTCACCGCTGAGCTGTCTACACCGGAACTGCCGGAATCTCCTCAATTCTCCTCCTGTCACCGCTGAGCCGTCTACACTGGAGCTGCCGGAATCTCCTCCATTCTCCTCCTGTCACCGCTGAGCCGTCTACACCGGAGCTGCCGGAATCTCCTCCATTCTCATCCTGTCACCGCTGAGCCGTCTACACCGGAGCTGCCGGAATCTCCTCCATTCTCCTCCTGTCACCGCTGAGCCGTCTACACCGGAGCTGCCGGAATCTCCTCCATTCTCCTCCTGTCACTGCTGAGCGTCTACACCGGAGCTGCCGGAATCTCCTCCATTCTCCTCCTGTCACCGCTGAGCCGTCTACACCGGAGCTGCCGGCATCTCCTCCATTCTCATCCTGTCACCGCTGAGCCGTCTACACCGGAGCTGCCGGAATCTCCTCCATTCTCATCCTGTCACCGCTGAGCCGTCTACACCGGAGCTGCCGGAATCTCCTCCATTCTCCTCCTGTCACCGCTGAGCCGTCTACACCGGAGCTGCCGGAATCTCCTCCATTCTCCTCCTGTCACTGCTGAGCGTCTACACCGGAGCTGCCGGAATCTCCTCCATTCTCCTCCTGTCACCGCTGAGCCGTCTACACCGGAGCTGCCGGCATCTCCTCCATTCTCATCCTGTCACCGCTGAGCCGTCTACACCGGAGCTGCCGGAATCTCCTCCATTCTCCTCCTGTCACCGCTGAGCCGTCTACACCGGAGCTTCCGGAATCTCCTCCATTCTCCTCCTGTCACAGCTGAGCCGTCTACACCGGAGCTGCCGGAATCTCCTCCATTCTCCTCCTGGCACCGCTGAGCCGTCTACACCGGAGCTGCCGGAATCTCCTCCATTCTCCTCCTGGCACCGCTGAGCCGTCTACACCGGAGCTGCCGGAATCTCCTCCATTCTCCTCCTGTCACAGCTGAGCGTCTACACCGGAGCTGCCGGAATCTCCTCCATTCTCATCCTGTCACCGCTGAGCCGTCTACACCGGAGCTGCCGGAATCTCCTCCATTCTCCTCCTGTCACCGCTGAGCGTCTACACCGGAGCTGCCGGAATCTCCTCCATTCTCCTCCTGTCACAGCTGAGCGTCTACACCGGAGCTGCCGGAATCTCCTCCATTCTCATCCTGTCACCGCTGAGCCGTCTACACCGGAGCTGCCGGAATCTCCTCCATTCTCATCCTGTCACCGCTGAGCCGTCTACACCGGAGCTGCCGGAATCTCCTCCATTCTCCTCCTGTCACCGCTGAGCCGTCTACACCGGAGCTGCCGGAATCTCCTCCATTCTCCTCCTGTCACAGCTGAGCCGTCTACACCGGAGCTGCCGGCATCTCCTCCATTCTCCTCCTGTCACCGCTGAGCCGTCTACACCGGAGCTGCCGGAATCTCCTCCATTCTCATCCTGTCACCGCTGAGCCGTCTACACCGGAGCTGCCGGAATCTCCTCCATTCTTCTCCTGTCACCACTGAGCCATCTACACCGGAGCTGCCGGAATCTCCTCCATTCTCCTCCTGTCACCGCTGAGCCGTCTACGCCGGAGCTGCCGGAATCTCCTCCATTCTCCTCCTGTCACCGCTGAGCCGTCTACACCGGAGCTGCCGGAATCTCCTCCATTCTCCTCCTGTCACCACTGAGCCGTCTATACTGGAGCTGCCGGAATCTCCTCCATTCTCCTCCTGTCACCGCTGAGCCGTCTACACCGGAGCTGCCGGAATCTCCTCCATTCTCCTACTGTTACCGCTGAGCCATCTACACCTGAGCTGCCGGAATCTCCTCCATTCTCCTCCTGTCACCGCTGAGCCGTCTACACCGGAGCTGCCGAAATCTCCTCCATTCTCCTCCTGTCACCGCTGAGCCGTCTACACCGGAGCTGCCAGAATATCTTCCATTCTCCTCCTGTCACCGCTGAGCCGTCTACACCGGAGCTGCCGGAATCTCCTCCATTCTCCTCCTGTCACCGCTGAGCTGTCTACACCGGAACTGCCGGAATCTCCTCCATTCTCCTCCTGTCACCGCTGAGCCGTCTACACTGGAGCTGCCGGAATCTCCTCCATTCTCCTCCTGTCACCGCTGAGCCGTCTACACCGGAGCTGCCGGAATCTCCTCCATTCTCATCCTGTCACCGCTGAGCCGTCTACACCGGAGCTGCCGGAATCTCCTCCATTCTCCTCCTGTCACCGCTGAGCCGTCTACACCGGAGCTGCCGGAATCTCCTCCATTCTCCTCCTGTCACTGCTGAGCGTCTACACCGGAGCTGCCGGAATCTCCTCCATTCTCCTCCTGTCACCGCTGAGCCGTCTACACCGGAGCTGCCGGCATCTCCTCCATTCTCATCCTGTCACCGCTGAGCCGTCTACACCGGAGCTGCCGGAATCTCCTCCATTCTCCTCCTGTCACCGCTGAGCCGTCTACACCGGAGCTGCCGGAATCTCCTCCATTCTCCTCCTGTCACAGCTGAGCCGTCTACACCGGAGCTGCCGGAATCTCCTCCATTCTCCTCCTGGCACCGCTGAGCCGTCTACACCGGAGCTGCCGGAATCTCCTCCATTCTCATCCTGTCACCGCTGAGCCGTCTACACCGGAGCTGCCGGAATCTCCTCCATTCTCCTCCTGTCACCGCTGAGCCGTCTACACCGGAGCTGCCGAAATCTCCTCCATTCTCCTCCTGTCACCGCTGAGCCGTCTACACCGGAGCTGCCAGAATATCTTCCATTCTCCTCCTGTCACCGCTGAGCCGTCTACACCGGAGCTGCCGGAATCTCCTCCATTCTCCTCCTGTCACCGCTGAGCTGTCTACACCGGAACTGCCGGAATCTCCTCCATTCTCCTCCTGTCACCGCTGAGCCGTCTACACTGGAGCTGCCGGAATCTCCTCCATTCTCCTCCTGTCACCGCTGAGCCGTCTACACCGGAGCTGCCGGAATCTCCTCCATTCTCCTCCTGTCACCGCTGAGCCGTCTACACCGGAGCTGCCGGCATCTCCTCCATTCTCATTCTGTCACCGCTGAGCCGTCTACACCGGAGCTGCCGGAATCTCCTCCATTCTCATCCTGTCACCGCTGAGCCGTCTACACCGGAGCTGCCGGAATCTCCTCCATTCTCCTCCTGTCACCGCTGAGCCGTCTACACCGGAGCTGCCGGAATCTCCTCCATTCTCCTCCAGTCACAGCTGAGCCGTCTACACCGGAGCTGCCGGAATCTCCTCCATTCTCCTCCTGGCACCGCTGAGCCGTCTACACCGGAGCTGCCGGAATCTCCTCCATTCTCCTCCTGTCACAGCTGAGCATCTACACCGGAGCTGCCGGAATCTCCTCCATTCTCATCCTGTCACCGCTGAGCCGTCTACACCGGAGCTGCCGGAATCTCCTCCATTCTCCTCCTGGCACCGCTGAGCCGTCTACACCGGAGCTGCCGGAATCTCCTCCATTCTCCTCCTGTCACCGCTGAGCCGTCTACACTGGAGCTGCCGGAATCTCCTCCATTCTCCACCTGTCACCGCTGAGCTGTCTACACCAGAGCTGCCGGAATCTCCTCCATTCTCCTCCTGTCACAGCTGAGCGTCTACACCGGAGCTGCCGGAATCTCCTCCATTCTCATCCTGTCACCGCTGAGCCGTCTACACCGGAGCTGCCGGAATCTCCTCCATTCTCCTCCTGTCACCGCTGAGCCGTCTACACCGGAGCTGCCGGAATCTCCTCCATTCTCCTCCTGTCACCGCTGAGCCGTCTACACCGGAGCTGCCGGAATCTCCTCCATTCTTCTCCTGTCACCGCTGAGAGGTCTACACCGGAATCTCCTCCATTCTCCTCCCGTCACCGCTGAGCCGTCTACACCGCAGCTGCCGGAATCTCCTCCATTATCCTCCTGTCACCGCTGAGCCGTCTACACCGCAGCTGCCGGAATCTCCTCCATTATCCTCCTGTCACCGCTGAGCCGTCTACACCGCAGCTGCCGGAATCACCTCCATTATCCTCCTGTCACCGCTGAGCCGTCTACACCGGAGCTGCCGGAATCTCCTCCATTCTCCTCCTGTCACCGCTGAGCCGTCTACACCGGAGCTGCCGGAATCTCCTCCATTCTCCTCCTGTCACCGCTGAGCCGTCTACTCCGGAGCTGCCGGAATCTCCTCCATTCTCCTCCTGTCACCGCTGAGCCATCTACACCGGAGCTGCCGGAATCTCCTCCATTCTCCTCCTGTCACCGCTGAGCCGTCTACACCGGAGCTGCGGGAATCTCCTCCATTCTCCTCCTGTCACCGCTGAGCCATCTACACCGGAGCTGCCGGAATCTCCTCCATTCTCCTCCTGTCACCGCTGAGCCGTCTACACCGGAGCTGCCGGAATCTCCTCCATTCTCCTCCTGTCACCGCTGAGCCGTCTACACCTGAGCTGCCGGAATCTCCTCCATTCTCCTCCTGTCACCGCTGAGCCGTCTACACCGGAGCTGCCGAAATCTCCTCCATTCTCCTCCTGTCACCGCTGAGCCGTCTACACCGGAGCTGCCAGAATATCTTCCATTCTCCTCCTGTCACCGCTGAGCCGTCTACACCGGAGCTGCCGGAATCTCCTCCATTCTCCTCCTGTCACCGCTGAGCTGTCTACACCGGAACTGCCGGAATCTCCTCAATTCTCCTCCTGTCACCGCTGAGCCGTCTACACTGGAGCTGCCGGAATCTCCTCCATTCTCCTCCTGTCACCGCTGAGCCGTCTACACCGGAGCTGCCGGAATCTCCTCCATTCTCATCCTGTCACCGCTGAGCCGTCTACACCGGAGCTGCCGGAATCTCCTCCATTCTCCTCCTGTCACCGCTGAGCCGTCTACACCGGAGCTGCCGGAATCTCCTCCATTCTCCTCCTGTCACTGCTGAGCGTCTACACCGGAGCTGCCGGAATCTCCTCCATTCTCCTCCTGTCACCGCTGAGCCGTCTACACCGGAGCTGCCGGCATCTCCTCCATTCTCATCCTGTCACCGCTGAGCCGTCTACACCGGAGCTGCCGGAATCTCCTCCATTCTCATCCTGTCACCGCTGAGCCGTCTACACCGGAGCTGCCGGAATCTCCTCCATTCTCCTCCTGTCACCGCTGAGCCGTCTACACCGGAGCTGCCGGAATCTCCTCCATTCTCCTCCTGTCACTGCTGAGCGTCTACACCGGAGCTGCCGGAATCTCCTCCATTCTCCTCCTGTCACCGCTGAGCCGTCTACACCGGAGCTGCCGGCATCTCCTCCATTCTCATCCTGTCACCGCTGAGCCGTCTACACCGGAGCTGCCGGAATCTCCTCCATTCTCCTCCTGTCACCGCTGAGCCGTCTACACCGGAGCTTCCGGAATCTCCTCCATTCTCCTCCTGTCACAGCTGAGCCGTCTACACCGGAGCTGCCGGAATCTCCTCCATTCTCCTCCTGGCACCGCTGAGCCGTCTACACCGGAGCTGCCGGAATCTCCTCCATTCTCCTCCTGGCACCGCTGAGCCGTCTACACCGGAGCTGCCGGAATCTCCTCCATTCTCCTCCTGTCACAGCTGAGCGTCTACACCGGAGCTGCCGGAATCTCCTCCATTCTCATCCTGTCACCGCTGAGCCGTCTACACCGGAGCTGCCGGAATCTCCTCCATTCTCCTCCTGTCACCGCTGAGCGTCTACACCGGAGCTGCCGGAATCTCCTCCATTCTCCTCCTGTCACAGCTGAGCGTCTACACCGGAGCTGCCGGAATCTCCTCCATTCTCATCCTGTCACCGCTGAGCCGTCTACACCGGAGCTGCCGGAATCTCCTCCATTCTCATCCTGTCACCGCTGAGCCGTCTACACCGGAGCTGCCGGAATCTCCTCCATTCTCCTCCTGTCACCGCTGAGCCGTCTACACCGGAGCTGCCGGAATCTCCTCCATTCTCCTCCTGTCACAGCTGAGCCGTCTACACCGGAGCTGCCGGCATCTCCTCCATTCTCCTCCTGTCACCGCTGAGCCGTCTACACCGGAGCTGCCGGAATCTCCTCCATTCTCATCCTGTCACCGCTGAGCCGTCTACACCGGAGCTGCCGGAATCTCCTCCATTCTTCTCCTGTCACCACTGAGCCATCTACACCGGAGCTGCCGGAATCTCCTCCATTCTCCTCCTGTCACCGCTGAGCCGTCTACGCCGGAGCTGCCGGAATCTCCTCCATTCTCCTCCTGTCACCGCTGAGCCGTCTACACCGGAGCTGCCGGAATCTCCTCCATTCTCCTCCTGTCACCACTGAGCCGTCTATACTGGAGCTGCCGGAATCTCCTCCATTCTCCTCCTGTCACCGCTGAGCCGTCTACACCGGAGCTGCCGGAATCTCCTCCATTCTCCTACTGTTACCGCTGAGCCATCTACACCTGAGCTGCCGGAATCTCCTCCATTCTCCTCCTGTCACCGCTGAGCCGTCTACACCGGAGCTGCCGAAATCTCCTCCATTCTCCTCCTGTCACCGCTGAGCCGTCTACACCGGAGCTGCCAGAATATCTTCCATTCTCCTCCTGTCACCGCTGAGCCGTCTACACCGGAGCTGCCGGAATCTCCTCCATTCTCCTCCTGTCACCGCTGAGCTGTCTACACCGGAACTGCCGGAATCTCCTCAATTCTCCTCCTGTCACCGCTGAGCCGTCTACACTGGAGCTGCCGGAATCTCCTCCATTCTCCTCCTGTCACCGCTGAGCCGTCTACACCGGAGCTGCCGGAATCTCCTCCATTCTCATCCTGTCACCGCTGAGCCGTCTACACCGGAGCTGCCGGAATCTCCTCCATTCTCCTCCTGTCACCGCTGAGCCGTCTACACCGGAGCTGCCGGAATCTCCTCCATTCTCCTCCTGTCACTGCTGAGCGTCTACACCGGAGCTGCCGGAATCTCCTCCATTCTCCTCCTGTCACCGCTGAGCCGTCTACACCGGAGCTGCCGGCATCTCCTCCATTCTCATCCTGTCACCGCTGAGCCGTCTACACCGGAGCTGCCGGAATCTCCTCCATTCTCATCCTGTCACCGCTGAGCCGTCTACACCGGAGCTGCCGGAATCTCCTCCATTCTCCTCCTGTCACCGCTGAGCCGTCTACACCGGAGCTGCCGGAATCTCCTCCATTCTCCTCCTGTCACTGCTGAGCGTCTACACCGGAGCTGCCGGAATCTCCTCCATTCTCCTCCTGTCACCGCTGAGCCGTCTACACCGGAGCTGCCGGCATCTCCTCCATTCTCATCCTGTCACCGCTGAGCCGTCTACACCGGAGCTGCCGGAATCTCCTCCATTCTCCTCCTGTCACCGCTGAGCCGTCTACACCGGAGCTTCCGGAATCTCCTCCATTCTCCTCCTGTCACAGCTGAGCCGTCTACACCGGAGCTGCCGGAATCTCCTCCATTCTCCTCCTGGCACCGCTGAGCCGTCTACACCGGAGCTGCCGGAATCTCCTCCATTCTCCTCCTGGCACCGCTGAGCCGTCTACACCGGAGCTGCCGGAATCTCCTCCATTCTCCTCCTGTCACAGCTGAGCGTCTACACCGGAGCTGCCGGAATCTCCTCCATTCTCATCCTGTCACCGCTGAGCCGTCTACACCGGAGCTGCCGGAATCTCCTCCATTCTCCTCCTGTCACCGCTGAGCGTCTACACCGGAGCTGCCGGAATCTCCTCCATTCTCCTCCTGTCACAGCTGAGCGTCTACACCGGAGCTGCCGGAATCTCCTCCATTCTCATCCTGTCACCGCTGAGCCGTCTACACCGGAGCTGCCGGAATCTCCTCCATTCTCATCCTGTCACCGCTGAGCCGTCTACACCGGAGCTGCCGGAATCTCCTCCATTCTCCTCCTGTCACCGCTGAGCCGTCTACACCGGAGCTGCCGGAATCTCCTCCATTCTCCTCCTGTCACAGCTGAGCCGTCTACACCGGAGCTGCCGGCATCTCCTCCATTCTCCTCCTGTCACCGCTGAGCCGTCTACACCGGAGCTGCCGGAATCTCCTCCATTCTCATCCTGTCACCGCTGAGCCGTCTACACCGGAGCTGCCGGAATCTCCTCCATTCTTCTCCTGTCACCACTGAGCCATCTACACCGGAGCTGCCGGAATCTCCTCCATTCTCCTCCTGTCACCGCTGAGCCGTCTACGCCGGAGCTGCCGGAATCTCCTCCATTCTCCTCCTGTCACCGCTGAGCCGTCTACACCGGAGCTGCCGGAATCTCCTCCATTCTCCTCCTGTCACCACTGAGCCGTCTATACTGGAGCTGCCGGAATCTCCTCCATTCTCCTCCTGTCACCGCTGAGCCGTCTACACCGGAGCTGCCGGAATCTCCTCCATTCTCCTACTGTTACCGCTGAGCCATCTACACCGGAGCTGCCGGAATCTCCTCCATTCTCCTCCTGTCACCGCTGAGCCGTATACACTGGAGCTGCCGGAATCTCCTCCATTCTCCTCCCGTCACCTCTGAGCCGTCTACACCGGAGCTGCCAGAATCTCCTCCATTCTCCTCCTGTCACCACTGAGCCGTCTACACCGGAGCTGCCGAAATCTCCTCCATTCTCCTCCTGTCACCGCTGAGCCGTCTACAGCGGAGCTGCCGGAATCTCCTCCATTCTCCTCCTGTCACCGCTGAGCCGTCTACAGCGGAGCTGCCGGAATCTTCTCCATTCTCCTCCTGTCACCGCTGAGCCGTCTACACCGGAGCTGCTGGAATCTCCTCCATTCTCCTCCTGTCACCGCTGAGCCGTCTACACCGGAGCTGCCGAAATCTCCTCCATTCTCCTCCTGTCACCGCTGAGCCGTCTACAGCGGAGCTGCCGGAATCTCCTCCATTCTCCTCCTGTCACCGCTCAGCCGTCTACACCGGAGCTGCCGGAATCTCCTCCATTCTCCTCCTGTCACCGCTGAGCCATCTACACCGGAGCTGCCGGAATCTCCTCCATTCTCCTCCTGTCACCGTTGAGCCGTCTACACCGGAGCTGCTGGAATCTCCTCCATTCTCCTCCCGTCACCTCTGAGCCGTCTACACCGGAGCTGCCGGAATCTCCTCCATTCTCCTCCTGTCACCGCTGAGCCGTCTACACCAGAGCTGCGGAAATCTCCTCCATTCTCCTCCTGTCACCGCTGAGCCGTCTACAGCGGAGCTGCCGGAATCTCCTCCATTCTCCTCCTGTCACCGCTGAGCCGTCTACAGCGGAGCTGCCGGAATCTCCTCCATTCTCCTCCTGTCACCGCTGAGCCGTCTACACCGGAGCTGCTGGAATCTCCTCCATTCTCCTCCTGTCACCGCTGAGCCGTCTACACCGGAGCTGCCGAAATCTCCTCCATTCTCCTCCTGTCACCGCTGAGCCGTCTACAGCGGAGCTGCCGGAATCTCCTCCATTCTCCTCCTGTCACCGCTCAGCCGTCTACACCGGAGCTGCCAGAATATCTTCCATTCTCCTCCTGTCACCGCTGAGCCGTCTACACCGGAGCTGCCGGAATCTCCTCCATTCTCCTCCTGTCACCGCTGAGCTGTCTACACCGGAACTGCCGGAATCTCCTCCATTCTCCTCCTGTCACCGCTGAGCCGTCTACACTGGAGCTGCCGGAATCTCCTCCATTCTCCTCCTGTCACCGCTGAGCCGTCTACACCGGAGCTGCCGGAATCTCCTCCATTCTCATCCTGTCACCGCTGAGCCGTCTACACCGGAGCTGCCGGAATCTCCTCCATTCTCCTCCTGTCACCGCTGAGCCGTCTACACCGGAGCTGCCGGAATCTCCTCCATTCTCCTCCTGTCACTGCTGAGCGTCTACACCGGAGCTGCCGGAATCTCCTCCATTCTCCTCCTGTCACCGCTGAGCCGTCTACACCGGAGCTGCCGGCATCTCCTCCATTCTCATCCTGTCACCGCTGAGCCGTCTACACCGGAGCTGCCGGAATCTCCTCCATTCTCCTCCTGTCACCGCTGAGCCGTCTACACCGGAGCTGCCGGAATCTCCTCCATTCTCCTCCTGTCACAGCTGAGCCGTCTACACCGGAGCTGCCGGAATCTCCTCCATTCTCCTCCTGGCACCGCTGAGCCGTCTACACCGGAGCTGCCGGAATCTCCTCCATTCTCATCCTGTCACCGCTGAGCCGTCTACACCGGAGCTGCCGGAATCTCCTCCATTCTCCTCCTGTCACCGCTGAGCCGTCTACACCGGAGCTGCCGAAATCTCCTCCATTCTCCTCCTGTCACCGCTGAGCCGTCTACACCGGAGCTGCCAGAATATCTTCCATTCTCCTCCTGTCACCGCTGAGCCGTCTACACCGGAGCTGCCGGAATCTCCTCCATTCTCCTCCTGTCACCGCTGAGCTGTCTACACCGGAACTGCCGGAATCTCCTCCATTCTCCTCCTGTCACCGCTGAGCCGTCTACACTGGAGCTGCCGGAATCTCCTCCATTCTCCTCCTGTCACCGCTGAGCCGTCTACACCGGAGCTGCCGGAATCTCCTCCATTCTCCTCCTGTCACCGCTGAGCCGTCTACACCGGAGCTGCCGGCATCTCCTCCATTCTCATTCTGTCACCGCTGAGCCGTCTACACCGGAGCTGCCGGAATCTCCTCCATTCTCATCCTGTCACCGCTGAGCCGTCTACACCGGAGCTGCCGGAATCTCCTCCATTCTCCTCCTGTCACCGCTGAGCCGTCTACACCGGAGCTGCCGGAATCTCCTCCATTCTCCTCCAGTCACAGCTGAGCCGTCTACACCGGAGCTGCCGGAATCTCCTCCATTCTCCTCCTGGCACCGCTGAGCCGTCTACACCGGAGCTGCCGGAATCTCCTCCATTCTCCTCCTGTCACAGCTGAGCATCTACACCGGAGCTGCCGGAATCTCCTCCATTCTCATCCTGTCACCGCTGAGCCGTCTACACCGGAGCTGCCGGAATCTCCTCCATTCTCCTCCTGTCACAGCTGAGCATCTACACCGGAGCTGCCGGAATCTCCTCCATTCTCATCCTGTCACCGCTGAGCCGTCTACACTGGAGCTGCCGGAATCTCCTCCATTCTCCACCTGTCACCGCTGAGCTGTCTACACCAGAGCTGCCGGAATCTCCTCCATTCTCCTCCTGTCACAGCTGAGCGTCTACACCGGAGCTGCCGGAATCTCCTCCATTCTCATCCTGTCACCGCTGAGCCGTCTACACCGGAGCTGCCGGAATCTCCTCCATTCTCCTCCTGTCACCGCTGAGCCGTCTACACCGGAGCTGCCGGAATCTCCTCCATTCTCCTCCTGTCACCGCTGAGCCGTCTACACCGGAGCTGCCGGAATCTCCTCCATTCTTCTCCTGTCACCGCTGAGAGGTCTACACCGGAATCTCCTCCATTCTCCTCCCGTCACCGCTGAGCCGTCTACACCGCAGCTGCCGGAATCTCCTCCATTATCCTCCTGTCACCGCTGAGCCGTCTACACCGCAGCTGCCGGAATCTCCTCCATTATCCTCCTGTCACCGCTGAGCCGTCTACACCGCAGCTGCCGGAATCACCTCCATTATCCTCCTGTCACCGCTGAGCCGTCTACACCGGAGCTGCCGGAATCTCCTCCATTCTCCTCCTGTCACCGCTGAGCCGTCTACACCGGAGCTGCCGGAATCTCCTCCATTCTCCTCCTGTCACCGCTGAGCCGTCTACTCCGGAGCTGCCGGAATCTCCTCCATTCTCCTCCTGTCACCGCTGAGCCATCTACACCGGAGCTGCCGGAATCTCCTCCATTCTCCTCCTGTCACCGCTGAGCCGTCTACACCGGAGCTGCGGGAATCTCCTCCATTCTCCTCCTGTCACCGCTGAGCCATCTACACCGGAGCTGCCGGAATCTCCTCCATTCTCCTCCTGTCACCGCTGAGCCGTCTACACCGGAGCTGCCGGAATCTCCTCCATTCTCCTCCTGTCACCGCTGAGCCGTCTACACCTGAGCTGCCGGAATCTCCTCCATTCTCCTCCTGTCACCGCTGAGCCGTCTACACCGGAGCTGCCGAAATCTCCTCCATTCTCCTCCTGTCACCGCTGAGCCGTCTACACCGGAGCTGCCAGAATATCTTCCATTCTCCTCCTGTCACCGCTGAGCCGTCTACACCGGAGCTGCCGGAATCTCCTCCATTCTCCTCCTGTCACCGCTGAGCTGTCTACACCGGAACTGCCGGAATCTCCTCAATTCTCCTCCTGTCACCGCTGAGCCGTCTACACTGGAGCTGCCGGAATCTCCTCCATTCTCCTACTGTCACCGCTGAGCCGTCTACACCGGAGCTGCCGGAATCTCCTCCATTCTCATCCTGTCACCGCTGAGCCGTCTACACCGGAGCTGCCGGAATCTCCTCCATTCTCCTCCTGTCACCGCTGAGCCGTCTACACCGGAGCTGCCGGAATCTCCTCCATTCTCCTCCTGTCACTGCTGAGCGTCTACACCGGAGCTGCCGGAATCTCCTCCATTCTCCTCCTGTCACCGCTGAGCCGTCTACACCGGAGCTGCCGGCATCTCCTCCATTCTCATCCTGTCACCGCTGAGCCGTCTACACCGGAGCTGCCGGAATCTCCTCCATTCTCATCCTGTCACCGCTGAGCCGTCTACACCGGAGCTGCCGGAATCTCCTCCATTCTCCTCCTGTCACCGCTGAGCCGTCTACACCGGAGCTGCCGGAATCTCCTCCATTCTCCTCCTGTCACTGCTGAGCGTCTACACCGGAGCTGCCGGAATCTCCTCCATTCTCCTCCTGTCACCGCTGAGCCGTCTACACCGGAGCTGCCGGCATCTCCTCCATTCTCATCCTGTCACCGCTGAGCCGTCTACACCGGAGCTGCCGGAATCTCCTCCATTCTCCTCCTGTCACCGCTGAGCCGTCTACACCGGAGCTTCCGGAATCTCCTCCATTCTCCTCCTGTCACAGCTGAGCCGTCTACACCGGAGCTGCCGGAATCTCCTCCATTCTCCTCCTGGCACCGCTGAGCCGTCTACACCGGAGCTGCCGGAATCTCCTCCATTCTCCTCCTGGCACCGCTGAGCCGTCTACACCGGAGCTGCCGGAATCTCCTCCATTCTCCTCCTGTCACAGCTGAGCGTCTACACCGGAGCTGCCGGAATCTCCTCCATTCTCATCCTGTCACCGCTGAGCCGTCTACACCGGAGCTGCCGGAATCTCCTCCATTCTCCTCCTGTCACCGCTGAGCGTCTACACCGGAGCTGCCGGAATCTCCTCCATTCTCCTCCTGTCACAGCTGAGCGTCTACACCGGAGCTGCCGGAATCTCCTCCATTCTCATCCTGTCACCGCTGAGCCGTCTACACCGGAGCTGCCGGAATCTCCTCCATTCTCATCCTGTCACCGCTGAGCCGTCTACACCGGAGCTGCCGGAATCTCCTCCATTCTCCTCCTGTCACCGCTGAGCCGTCTACACCGGAGCTGCCGGAATCTCCTCCATTCTCCTCCTGTCACAGCTGAGCCGTCTACACCGGAGCTGCCGGCATCTCCTCCATTCTCCTCCTGTCACCGCTGAGCCGTCTACACCGGAGCTGCCGGAATCTCCTCCATTCTCATCCTGTCACCGCTGAGCCGTCTACACCGGAGCTGCCGGAATCTCCTCCATTCTTCTCCTGTCACCACTGAGCCATCTACACCGGAGCTGCCGGAATCTCCTCCATTCTCCTCCTGTCACCGCTGAGCCGTCTACGCCGGAGCTGCCGGAATCTCCTCCATTCTCCTCCTGTCACCGCTGAGCCGTCTACACCGGAGCTGCCGGAATCTCCTCCATTCTCCTCCTGTCACCACTGAGCCGTCTATACTGGAGCTGCCGGAATCTCCTCCATTCTCCTCCTGTCACCGCTGAGCCGTCTACACCGGAGCTGCCGGAATCTCCTCCATTCTCCTACTGTTACCGCTGAGCCATCTACACCTGAGCTGCCGGAATCTCCTCCATTCTCCTCCTGTCACCGCTGAGCCGTCTACACCGGAGCTGCCGAAATCTCCTCCATTCTCCTCCTGTCACCGCTGAGCCGTCTACACCGGAGCTGCCAGAATATCTTCCATTCTCCTCCTGTCACCGCTGAGCCGTCTACACCGGAGCTGCCGGAATCTCCTCCATTCTCCTCCTGTCACCGCTGAGCTGTCTACACCGGAACTGCCGGAATCTCCTCAATTCTCCTCCTGTCACCGCTGAGCCGTCTACACTGGAGCTGCCGGAATCTCCTCCATTCTCCTCCTGTCACCGCTGAGCCGTCTACACCGGAGCTGCCGGAATCTCCTCCATTCTCATCCTGTCACCGCTGAGCCGTCTACACCGGAGCTGCCGGAATCTCCTCCATTCTCCTCCTGTCACCGCTGAGCCGTCTACACCGGAGCTGCCGGAATCTCCTCCATTCTCCTCCTGTCACTGCTGAGCGTCTACACCGGAGCTGCCGGAATCTCCTCCATTCTCCTCCTGTCACCGCTGAGCCGTCTACACCGGAGCTGCCGGCATCTCCTCCATTCTCATCCTGTCACCGCTGAGCCGTCTACACCGGAGCTGCCGGAATCTCCTCCATTCTCATCCTGTCACCGCTGAGCCGTCTACACCGGAGCTGCCGGAATCTCCTCCATTCTCCTCCTGTCACCGCTGAGCCGTCTACACCGGAGCTGCCGGAATCTCCTCCATTCTCCTCCTGTCACTGCTGAGCGTCTACACCGGAGCTGCCGGAATCTCCTCCATTCTCCTCCTGTCACCGCTGAGCCGTCTACACCGGAGCTGCCGGCATCTCCTCCATTCTCATCCTGTCACCGCTGAGCCGTCTACACCGGAGCTGCCGGAATCTCCTCCATTCGCCTCCTGTCACCGCTGAGCCGTCTACACCGGAGCTTCCGGAATCTCCTCCATTCTCCTCCTGTCACAGCTGAGCCGTCTACACCGGAGCTGCCGGAATCTCCTCCATTCTCCTCCTGGCACCGCTGAGCCGTCTACACCGGAGCTGCCGGAATCTCCTCCATTCTCCTCCTGGCACCGCTGAGCCGTCTACACCGGAGCTGCCGGAATCTCCTCCATTCTCCTCCTGTCACAGCTGAGCGTCTACACCGGAGCTGCCGGAATCTCCTCCATTCTCATCCTGTCACCGCTGAGCCGTCTACACCGGAGCTGCCGGAATCTCCTCCATTCTCCTCCTGTCACCGCTGAGCGTCTACACCGGAGCTGCCGGAATCTCCTCCATTCTCCTCCTGTCACAGCTGAGCGTCTACACCGGAGCTGCCGGAATCTCCTCCATTCTCATCCTGTCACCGCTGAGCCGTCTACACCGGAGCTGCCGGAATCTCCTCCATTCTCATCCTGTCACCGCTGAGCCGTCTACACCGGAGCTGCCGGAATCTCCTCCATTCTCCTCCTGTCACAGCTGAGCCGTCTACACCGGAGCTGCCGGCATCTCCTCCATTCTCCTCCTGTCACCGCTGAGCCGTCTACACCGGAGCTGCCGGAATCTCCTCCATTCTCATCCTGTCACCGCTGAGCCGTCTACACCGGAGCTGCCGGAATCTCCTCCATTCTTCTCCTGTCACCACTGAGCCATCTACACCGGAGCTGCCGGAATCTCCTCCATTCTCCTCCTGTCACCGCTGAGCCGTCTACGCCGGAGCTGCCGGAATCTCCTCCATTCTCCTCCTGTCACCGCTGAGCCGTCTACACCGGAGCTGCCGGAATCTCCTCCATTCTCCTCCTGTCACCACTGAGCCGTCTATACTGGAGCTGCCGGAATCTCCTCCATTCTCCTCCTGTCACCGCTGAGCCGTCTACACCGGAGCTGCCGGAATCTCCTCCATTCTCCTACTGTTACCGCTGAGCCATCTACACCGGAGCTGCCGGAATCTCCTCCATTCTCCTCCTGTCACCGCTGAGCCGTATACACTGGAGCTGCCGGAATCTCCTCCATTCTCCTCCCGTCACCTCTGAGCCGTCTACACCGGAGCTGCCAGAATCTCCTCCATTCTCCTCCTGTCACCACTGAGCCGTCTACACCGGAGCTGCCGAAATCTCCTCCATTCTCCTCCTGTCACCGCTGAGCCGTCTACAGCGGAGCTGCCGGAATCTCCTCCATTCTCCTCCTGTCACCGCTGAGCCGTCTACAGCGGAGCTGCCGGAATCTTCTCCATTCTCCTCCTGTCACCGCTGAGCCGTCTACACCGGAGCTGCTGGAATCTCCTCCATTCTCCTCCTGTCACCGCTGAGCCGTCTACACCGGAGCTGCCGAAATCTCCTCCATTCTCCTCCTGTCACCGCTGAGCCGTCTACAGCGGAGCTGCCGGAATCTCCTCCATTCTCCTCCTGTCACCGCTCAGCCGTCTACACCGGAGCTGCCGGAATCTCCTCCATTCTCCTCCTGTCACCGCTGAGCCATCTACACCGGAGCTGCCGGAATCTCCTCCATTCTCCTCCTGTCACCGTTGAGCCGTCTACACCGGAGCTGCTGGAATCTCCTCCATTCTCCTCCCGTCACCTCTGAGCCGTCTACACCGGAGCTGCCGGAATCTCCTCCATTCTCCTCCTGTCACCGCTGAGCCGTCTACACCAGAGCTGCGGAAATCTCCTCCATTCTCCTCCTGTCACCGCTGAGCCGTCTACAGCGGAGCTGCCGGAATCTCCTCCATTCTCCTCCTGTCACCGCTGAGCCGTCTACAGCGGAGCTGCCGGAATCTCCTCCATTCTCCTCCTGTCACCGCTGAGCCGTCTACACCGGAGCTGCTGGAATCTCCTCCATTCTCCTCCTGTCACCGCTGAGCCGTCTACACCGGAGCTGCCGAAATCTCCTCCATTCTCCTCCTGTCACCGCTGAGCCGTCTACAGCGGAGCTGCCGGAATCTCCTCCATTCTCCTCCTGTCACCGCTCAGCTGTCTACACTGGAGCTGCTGGAATCTCCTCCATTCTCCTCCTGTCACCGCTGAGCCGTCTACACCGGAGCTGCCGGAATCTCCTCCATTCTCCTCCTGTCACCGCTGAGCCGTCTACACTGGAGCTGCCGGAATCTCCTCCATTCTCCTCCTGTCACCGCTGAGCCGTCTACACCGGAGCTGCCGGAATCTCCTCCATTCTCATCCTGTCACCGCTGAGCCGTCTACACCGGAGCTGCCGGAATCTCCTCCATTCTCCTCCTGTCACCGCTGAGCCGTCTACACCGGAGCTGCCGGAATCTCCTCCATTCTCCTCCTGTCACTGCTGAGCGTCTACACCGGAGCTGCCGGAATCTCCTCCATTCTCCTCCTGTCACCGCTGAGCCGTCTACACCGGAGCTGCCGGCATCTCCTCCATTCTCCTCCTGTCACCGCTGAGCCGCCTACACCGGAGCTGCCGGCATCTCCTCCATTCTCATCCTGTCACCGCTGAGCCGTCTACACCGGAGCTGCCGGAATCTCCTCCATTCTCCTCCTGTCACCGCTGAGCCGTCTACACCGGAGCTGCCGGAATCTCCTCCATTCTCCTCCTGTCACAGCTGAGCCGTCTACACCGGAGCTGCCGGAATCTCCTCCATTCTCCTCCTGGCACCGCTGAGCCGTCTACACCGGAGCTGCCGGAATCTCCTCCATTCTCCTCCTGTCACAGCTGAGCGTCTACACCGGAGCTGCCGGAATCTCCTCCATTCTCATCCTGTCACCGCTGAGCCGTCTACACCGGAGCTGCTGGAATCTCCTCCATTCTCCTCCTGTCACCGCTGAGCGTCTACACCGGAGCTGCCGGAATCTCCTCCATTCTCCTCCTGTCACAGCTGAGCGTCTACACCGGAGCTGCCGGAATCTCCTCCATTCTCATCCTGTCACCGCTGAGCCATCTACACCGGAGCTGCCGGAATCTCCTCCATTCTCATCCTGTCACCGCTGAGCCGTCTACACCGGAGCTGCCGGAATCTCCTCCATTCTCCTCCTGTCACCGCTGAGCCGTCTACACCGGAGCTGCCGGAATCTCCTCCATTCTCCTCCTGTCACAGCTGAGCCGTCTACACCGGAGCTGCCGGCATCTCCTCCATTCTCCTCCTGTCACCGCTGAGCCATCTACACCGGAGCTGCCGGAATCTCCTCCATTCTCATCCTGTCACCGCTGAGCCGTCTACACCGGAGCTGCCGGAATCTCCTCCATTCTTCTCCTGTCACCACTGAGCCATCTACACCGGAGCTGCCGGAATCTCCTCCATTCTCCTCCAGTCACCGCTGAGCCGTCTACACCGGAGCTGCCGGAATCTCCTCCATTCTCCTCCTGTCACCGCTGAGCCGTCTACACCGGAGCTGCCGGAATCTCCTCCATTCTCCTCCTGTCACCACTGAGCCGTCTATACTGGAGCTGCCGGAATCTCCTCCAGTCACCGCTGAGCCGTCTACACCGGAGCTGCCGGAATCTCCTCCATTCTCCTACTGTTACCGCTGAGCCGTCTACACCGGAGCTGCCGGAATCTCCTCCATTCTCCTCCTGTCACCGCTGAGCCGTATACACTGGAGCTGCCGGAATCTCCTCCATTCTCCTCCCGTCACCTCTGAGCCGTCTACACCGGAGCTGCCGGAATCTCCTCCATTCTCCTCCTGTCACCGCTGAGCCATCTACACCGGAGCTGCCGAAATCTCCTCCATTCTCCTCCTGTCACCGCTGAGCCGTCTACAGCGGAGCTGCCGGAATCTCCTCCATTCTCCTCCTGTCACCGCTGAGCCGTCTACAGCGGAGCTGCCGGAATCTCCTCCATTCTCCTCCTGTCACCGCTGAGCCGTCTACACCGGAGCTGCTGGAATCTCCTCCATTCTCCTCCTGTCACCGCTGAGCCGTCTACACCGGAGCTGCTGGAATCTCCTCCATTCTCCTCCCGTCACCTCTGAGCCGTCTACACCGGAGCTGCCGGAATCTCCTCCATTCTCCTCCTGTCACCGCTGAGCCGTCTACACCGGAGCTGCCGAAATCTCCTCCATTCTCCTCCTGTCACCGCTGAGCCGTCTACAGCGGAGCTGCCGGAATCTCCTCCATTCTCCTCCTGTCACCGCTGAGCCGTCTACAGCGGAGCTGCCGGAATCTCCTCCATTCTCCTCCTGTCACCGCTGAGCCGTCTACACCGGAGCTGCCGGAATCTCCTCCATTCTCCTCCTGTCACCGCTGAGCCGTCTACACCGGAGCTGCCGAAATCTCCTCCATTCTCCTCCTGTCACCGCTGAGCCGTCTACAGCGGAGCTGCCGGAATCTCCTCCATTCTCCTCCTGTCACCGCTGAGCCGTCTACAGCGGAGCTGCCGGAATCTCCTCCATTCTCCTCCTGTCACCGCTGAGCCGTCTACACCGGAGCTGCCGGAATCTCCTCCATTCTCCTCCTGTCACCGCTGAGCCGTCTACACCGGAGCTGCCGAAATCTCCTCCATTCTCCTCCTGTCACCGCTGAGCCGTCTACAGCGGAGCTGCCGGAATCTCCTCCATTCTCCTCCTGTCACCGCTGAGCCGTCTACACCGGAGCTGCCGAAATCTCCTCCATTCTCCTCCTGTCACCGCTGAGCCGTCTACACCGGAGCTGCCAGAATCTCTTCCATTCTCCTCCTGTCACCGCTGAGCCGTCTACACCGGAGCTGCCGGAATCTCCTCCTGTCACCGCTGAGCTGTCTACACCGGAACTGCCGGAATCTCCTCCATTCTCCTCCTGTCACCGCTGAGCCGTCTACACCGGAGCTGCCGGAAACTCCTCCATTCTCCTCCTGTCACCGCTGAGCCGTCTACACCGGAGCTGCCGGAATCTCCTCCATTCTCATCCTGACACCGCTGAGCCGTCTACACCGGAGCTGCCGGAATCTCCTCCATTCTCCTCCTGTCACCGCTGAGCCGTCTACACCGGAGCTGCCGGAATCTCCTCCATTCTCCTCCTGTCACTGCTGAGCGTCTACACCGGAGCTGCCGGAATCTCCTCCATTCTCCTCCTGTCACCGCTGAGCCGTCTACACCGGAGCTGCCGGCATCTCCTCCATTCTCATCCTGTCACCGCTGAGCCGTCTGCACCGGAGCTGCCGGAATCTCCTCCATTCTCCCCCTGTCACCGCTGAGCCGTCTACACCGGAGCTGCCGGAATCTCCTCCATTCTCCTCCTGTCACAGCTGAGCCGTCTACACCGGAGCTGCCGGAATCTCCTCCATTCTCCTCCTGGCACCGCTGAGACGTCTACACCGGAGCTGCCGGAATCTCCTCCATTCTCCTCCTGTCACAGCTGAGCGTCTACACCGGAGCTGCCGGAATCTCCTCCATTCTCATCCTGTCACCGCTGAGCCGTCTACACCGGAGCTGCTGGAATCTCCTCCATTCTCCTCCTGTCACCGCTGAGCGTCTACACCGGAGCTGCCGGAATCTCCTCCATTCTCCTCCTGTCACAGCTGAGCGTCTACACCGGAGCTGCCGGAATCTCCTCCATTCTCATCCTGTCACCGCTGAGCCATCTACACCGGAGCTGCCGGAATCTCCTCCATTCTCATCCTGTCACCGCTGAGCCGTCTACACCGGAGCTGCCGGAATCTCCTCCATTCTCCTCTTGTCACCACTGAGCCGTCTACACCGGAGCTGCCGGAAACTCCTCCATTCTCCTCCTGTCACAGCTGAGCCGTCTACACCGGAGCTGCCGGCATCTCCTCCATTCTCCTCCTGTCACCGCTGAGCCGTCTACACCGGAGCTGCCGGAATCTCCTCCATTCTCATCCTGTCACCGCTGAGCCGTCTACACCGGAGCTGCCGGAATTTCCTCCATTCTTCTCCTGTCACCACTGAGCCATCTACACCGGAGCTGCCGGAATCTCCTCCATTCTCCTCCTGTCACCGCTGAGCCGTCTACACCGGAGCTGCCGGAATCTCCTCCATTCTCCTCCTGTCACCGCTGAGCCGTCTACACCGGAGCTGCCGGAATCTCCTCCATTCTCCTCCTGTCACCACTGAGCCGTCTATACTGGAGCTGCCGGAATCTCCTCCATTCTCCTCCTGTCACCGCTGAGCCGTCTACACCGGAGCTGCCGGAATCTCCTCCATTCTCCTACTGTTACCGCTGAGCCGTCTACACCGGAGCTGCTGGAATCTCCTCCATTCTCCTCCTGTCACCGCTGAGCCGTATACACCGGAGCTGCCGGAATCTCCTCCATTCTCCTCCTGTCACCGCTGAGCCGTCTACAGCGGAGTTGCCGGAATCTCCTCCATTCTCCTCCTGTCACCGCTGAGCCGTCTACACCGGAGCTGCCGGAATCTTCATTCTCCTCCTGTCACCGCTGAGCCGTCTACACCGGAGCTGCCGGAATCTCCTCCATTCTCCTCCTGTCACAGCTGAGCCGTCTACACCGGAGCTGCCGGCATCTCCTCCATTCTCCTCCTGTCACCGCTGAGCCGTCTACACCGGAATCTCCTCCATTCTCATCCTGTCACCGCTGAGCCGTCTACACCGGAGCTGCCGGAATCTCCTCCATTCTTCTCCTGTCACCACTGAGCCATCTACACCGGAGCTGCCGGAATCTCCTCCATTCTCCTCCTGTCACCGCTGAGCTGTCTACACCGGAACTGCCGGAATCTCCTCCATTCTCCTCCTGTCACCGCTGAGCCGTCTACACCGGAGCTGCCGGAATCTCCTCCATTCTTCTCCTGTCACCAGTGAGCCATCTACACCGGAGCTGCCGGAATCTCCTCCATTCTCCTCCTGTCACCGCTGAGCTGTCTACACCGGAACTGCCGGAATCTCCTCCATTCTCCTCCTGTCACCGCTGAGCCGTCTACACCGGAGCTGCCGGAATCTCCTCCATTCTCCTCCTGTCACCGCTGAGCCGTCTACACCGGAGCTGCCGGAATCTCCTCCATTCTCCTCCTGTCACCACTGAGCCGTCTATACTGGAGCTGCCGGAATCTCCTCCATTCTCCTCCTGTCACCGCTGAGCCGTCTACACCGGAGCTGCCGGAATCTCCTCCATTCTCCTACTGTTACCGCTAAGCCGTCTACCCCGGAGCTGCCGGAATCTCCTCCATTCTCCTCCTGTCACCGCTGAGCCGTATACACTGGAGCTGCCGGAATCTCCTCCATTCTCCTCCCGTCACCTCTGAGCCGTCTACACCGGAGCTGCCGGAATCTCCTCCATTCTCCTCCTGTCACCGCTGAGCCGTCTACACCGGAGCTGCCGAAATCTCCTCCATTCTCCTCCTGTCACCGCTGAGCCGTCTACAGCAGAGCTGCCGGAATCTCCTCCATTCTCCTCCTGTCACCGCTGAGCCGTCTACAGCGGAGCTGCCGGAATCTCCTCCATTCTCCTCCTGTCACAGCTGAGCCGTCTACACCGGAGCTGCCGAAATCTCCTCCATTCTCCTCCTGTCACCGCTGAGCCGTCTACACCGGAGCTGCCGGAATCTCCTCCATTCTCCTCCCGTCACCGCTGAGCCGTCTATAACGGAGCTGCCGGAATCTCCTCCATTCTCCTCCTGTCACCGCTGAGCCGTCTACACCGGAGCTGCCGGAATCTCCTCCATTCTCCTCCTGTCACCGCTGAGCCGTCTACACCGGAGCTGCCGGAATCTCCTCCATTCTCCTCCTGTCACCGCTCAGCCGTCTACACCGGAGCTGCCGGAATCTCCTCCATTCTCCTCCTGTCACCGCTGAGCCGTCTACACCGGAGCTGCTGGAATCTCCTCCATTCTCCTCCTGTCACCGCTGAGCCGTCTACACCGGAGCTGCCGGAATCTCCTCCATTCTCCTCCTGTCACCGCTGAGCCGTCTACAGCAGAGCTGCCGGAATCTCCTCCATTCTCCTCCTGTCACCGCTGAGCCGTCTACACCGGAGCTGCCGGAATCTTCATTCTCCTCCTGTCACCGCTGAGCCGCCTACACCGGAGCTGCCGGAATCTCCTCCATTCTCCTCCTGTCACCGTTGAGCCGTCTACAGCGGAGCTGCCGGAATCTCCTCCATTCTCCTCCTGTCACCGCTCAGCCGTCTACACCGGAGCTGCTGGAATCTCCTCCATTCTCCTCCCGTCACCTCTGAGCCGTCTACACCGGAGCTGCCGGAATCTCCTCCATTCTCCTCCTGTCACCGCTGAGCCGTCTACACCGGAGCTGCCGAAATCTCCTCCATTCTCCTCCTGTCACCGCTGAGCCGTCTACAGCGGAGCTGCCGGAATCTCCTCCATTCTCCTCCTGTCACCGCTGAGCCGTCTACAGCGGAGCTGCCGGAATCTCCTCCATTCTCCTCCTGTCACCGCTGAGCCGTCTACACCGGAGCTGCTGGAATCTCCTCCATTCTCCTCCTGTCACCGCTGAGCCGTCTACACCGGAGCTGCCGAAATCTCCTCCATTCTCCTCCTGTCACCGCTGAGCCGTCTACAGCGGAGCTGCCGGAATCTCCTCCATTCTCCTCCTGTCACCGCTCAGCCGTCTACACCGGAGCTGCCGGAATCTCCTCCATTCTCCTCCTGTCACCGCTGAGCCGTCTACACCGGAGCTGCCGGAACCTCCTCCATTCTCCTCCTGTCACCGCTGAGCCGTCTACACCGGAGCTGCTGGAATCTCCTCCATTCTCCTCCTGTCACCGCTGAGCCGTCTACACCGGAGCTGCCGGAATCTCCTCCATTCTCCTCCTGTCACAGCTGAGCCGTCTACACCGGAGCTGCCGAAATCTCCTCCATTCTCCTCCTGTCACCGCTGAGCCGTCTACACCGGAGCTGCTGGAATCTCCTCCATTCTCCTCCTGTCACCGCTGAGCCGTCTACACCGGAGCTGCTGGAATCTCCTCCATTCTCCTCCTGTCACCGCTGAGCCGTCTACACCGGAGCTGCTGGAATCTCCTCCATTCTCCTCCTGTCACCGCTGAGCCGTCTACACCGGAGCTGCCGGAATCTCCTCCATTCTCCTCCCGTCACCGCTGAGCCGTCTATAACGGAGCTGCCGGAATCTCCTCCATTCTCCTCCTGTCACCGCTGAGCCGTCTACACCGGAGCTGCCGGAATCTCCTCCATTCTCCTCCTGTCACCGCTGAGCAGTCTACACCGGAGCTGCCGGAATCTCCTCCATTCTCCTCCTGTCACCGCTGAGCCGTGTACACCGGAGCTGCCGGAATCTCCTCCATTCTCCTCCTGTCACCGCTGAGCCGTCTACACCGGAGCTGCTGGAATCTCCTCCATTCTCCTCCTGTCACCGCTGAGCCGTCTACACCGGAGCTGCCGGAATCTCCTCCATTCTCCTCCTGTCACTGCTGAGCCTTCTACACCGGAGCTGCCGGAATCTCCTCCATTCTCCTCCTGTCACCGCTGAGCCGTCTACACCGGAGCTGCCGGAATCTCCTCCATTCTCCTCCTGTCACCGCTGAGCCGTCTACACCGGAGCTGCCGGAATCTCCTCCATTCTCCTCCTGTCACCGCTGAGCCGTCTACACCGGAGCTGCCGGAATCTCCTCCATTCTCCTCCTGTCACCGCTGAGCCGTCTACAGCGGAGCTGCCGGAATCTCCTCCATTCTCCTCCTGTCACCGCTGAGCCGCCTACACCGGAGCTGCCGGAATCTTCATTCTCCTCCTGTCACCGCTGAGCCGTGTACACCGGAGCTGCCGGAATCTCCTCCATTCTCCTCCTGTCACCGCTGAGCCGTCTACACCGGAGCTGCTGGAATCTCCTCCATTCTCCTCCTGTCACCGCTGAGCCGTCTACACCGGAGCTGCCGGAATCTCCTCCATTCTCCTCCTGTCACTGCTGAGCCTTCTACACCGGAGCTGCCGGAATCTCCTCCATTCTCCTCCTGTCACCGCTGAGCCGTCTACACCGGAGCTGCCGGAATCTCCTCCATTCTCCTCCTGTCACCGCTGAGCCGTCTACACCGGAGCTGCCGGAATCTCCTCCATTCTCCTCCTGTCACCGCTGAGCCGTCTACACCGGAGCTGCCGGAATCTCCTCCATTCTCCTCCTGTCACCGCTGAGCCGTCTACACCGGAGCTGCCAGAATCTCCTCCATTCTCCTCCTGTCACCGCTGAGCCGTCTACACCGGAGCTGCCGGAATCTCCTCCATTCTCCTCCTGTCACCGCTGAGCCGTCTACACCGGAGCTGCCGGAATCTCCTCCATTCTCCTCCTGTCACCGCTGAGCCGTCTACAGCGGAGCTGCCGGAATCTCCTCCATTCTCCTCCTGTCACCGCTGAGCCGTCTACAGCGGAGCTGCCGGAATCTCCTCCATTCTCCTCCTGTCACCGCTGAGCCATCTACACCGGAGCTGCCGGAATCTCCTCCATTCTCCTCCTGTCACCGCTGAGCCGCCTACACCGGAGCTGCCGGAATCTTCATTCTCCTCCTGTCACCGCTGAGCCGTCTACACCGGAGCTGCCGGAATCTCCTCCATTCTCCTCCTGTCACCGCTGAGCCGTCTACACCAGAGCTGCCAGAATCTCCTCCATTCTCCTCCTGTCACCGCTGAGCCGTCTACACCGGAGCTGCCGGAATCTCCTCCATTCTCCTCCTGTCACCGCTGAGCCGTCTACACCGGAGCTGCCGGAATCTCCTCCATTCTCCTCCTGTCACCGCTGAGCCGTCTACAGCGGAGCTGCCGGAATCTCCTCCATTCTCCTCCTGTCACCGCTGAGCCGTCTACAGCGGAGCTGCCGGAATCTCCTCCATTCTCCTCCTGTCACCGCTGAGCCATCTACACCGGAGCTGCCGGAATCTCCTCCATTCTCCTCCTGTCACCGCTGAGCCGCCTACACCGGAGCTGCCGGAATCTTCATTCTCCTCCTGTCACCGCTGAGCCGTCTACACCGGAGCTGCCGGAATCTCCTCCATTCTCCTCCTGTCACCGCTGAGCCGTCTACACCAGAGCTGCCAGAATCTCCTCCATTCTCCTCCTGTCACCGCTGAGCCGTCTACACCGGAGCTGCCGGAATCTCCTCCATTCTCCTCCTGTCACCGCTGAGCCGTCTACACCGGAGCTGCCGGAATCTCCTCCATTCTTCTCCTGTCACCGCTGAGAGGTCTACACCGGAATCTCCTCCATTCTCCTCCCGTCACCGCTGAGCCGTCTACACCGCAGCTGCCGGAATCTCCTCCATTATCCTCCTGTCACCGCTGAGCCGTCTACACCGCAGCTGCCGGAATCTCCTCCATTATCCTCCTGTCACCGCTGAGCCGTCTACACCGGAGCTGCCGGAATCTCCTCCATTCTCCTCCTGTCACCGCTGAGCCGTCTACACCGGAGCTGCCGGAATCTCCTCCATTCTCCTCCTGTCACCGCTGAGCCGTCTACTCCGGAGCTGCCGGAATCTCCTCCATTCTCCTCCTGTCACCGCTGAGCCATCTACACCGGAGCTGCCGGAATCTCCTCCATTCTCCTCCTGTCACCGCTGAGCTGTCTACACCGGAACTGCCGGAATCTCCTCCATTCTCCTCCTGTCACCGCTGAGCCGTCTACACCGGAGCTGCCGGAATCTCCTCCATTCTCCTCCTGTCACCGCTGAGCCGTCTACACCGGAGCTGCGGGAATCTCCTCCATTCTCCTCCTGTCACCGCTGAGCCATCTACACCGGAGCTGCCGGAATCTCCTCCATTCTCCTCCTGTCACCGCTGAGCCGTCTACACCGGAGCTGCCGGAATCTCCTCCATTCTCCTCCTGTCACCGCTGAGCCGTCTACACCGGAGCTGCCGGAATCTCCTCCATTCTCCTCCTGTCACCGCTGAGCCGTCTACACCGGAGCTGCCGAAATCTCCTCCATTCTCCTCCTGTCACCGCTGAGCCGTCTACACCGGAGCTGCCAGAATCTCTTCCATTCTCCTCCTGTCACCGCTGAGCCGTCTACACCGGAGCTGCCGGAATCTCCTCCTGTCACCGCTGAGCTGTCTACACCGGAACTGCCGGAATCTCCTCCATTCTCCTCCTGTCACCGCTGAGCCGTCTACACCGGAGCTGCCGGAATCTCCTCCATTCTCCTCCTGTCACCGCTGAGCCGTCTACACCGGAGCTGCCGGAATCTCCTCCATTCTCATCCTGACACCGCTGAGCCGTCTACACCGGAGCTGCCGGAATCTCCTCCATTCTCCTCCTGTCACCGCTGAGCCGTCTACACCGGAGCTGCCGGAATCTCCTCCATTCTCCTCCTGTCACTGCTGAGCGTCTACACCGGAGCTGCCGGAATCTCCTCCATTCTCCTCCTGTCACCGCTGAGCCGTCTACACCGGAGCTGCCGGCATCTCCTCCATTCTCATCCTGTCACCGCTGAGCCGTCTGCACCGGAGCTGCCGGAATCTCCTCCATTCTCCCCCTGTCACCGCTGAGCCGTCTACACCGGAGCTGCCGGAATCTCCTCCATTCTCCTCCTGTCACAGCTGAGCCGTCTACACCGGAGCTGCCGGAATCTCCTCCATTCTCCTCCTGGCACCGCTGAGACGTCTACACCGGAGCTGCCGGAATCTCCTCCATTCTCCTCCTGTCACAGCTGAGCGTCTACACCGGAGCTGCCGGAATCTCCTCCATTCTCATCCTGTCACCGCTGAGCCGTCTACACCGGAGCTGCTGGAATCTCCTCCATTCTCCTCCTGTCACCGCTGAGCGTCTACACCGGAGCTGCCGGAATCTCCTCCATTCTCCTCCTGTCACAGCTGAGCGTCTACACCGGAGCTGCCGGAATCTCCTCCATTCTCATCCTGTCACCGCTGAGCCATCTACACCGGAGCTGCCGGAATCTCCTCCATTCTCATCCTGTCACCGCTGAGCCGTCTACACCGGAGCTGCCGGAATCTCCTCCATTCTCCTCTTGTCACCACTGAGCCGTCTACACCGGAGCTGCCGGAAACTCCTCCATTCTCCTCCTGTCACAGCTGAGCCGTCTACACCGGAGCTGCCGGCATCTCCTCCATTCTCCTCCTGTCACCGCTGAGCCGTCTACACCGGAGCTGCCGGAATCTCCTCCATTCTCATCCTGTCACCGCTGAGCCGTCTACACCGGAGCTGCCGGAATTTCCTCCATTCTTCTCCTGTCACCACTGAGCCATCTACACCGGAGCTGCCGGAATCTCCTCCATTCTCCTCCTGTCACCGCTGAGCCGTCTACACCGGAGCTGCCGGAATCTCCTCCATTCTCCTCCTGTCACCGCTGAGCCGTCTACACCGGAGCTGCCGGAATCTCCTCCATTCTCCTCCTGTCACCGCTGAGCCGTCTACAGCGGAGCTGCCGGAATCTCCTCCATTCTCCTCCTGTCACCGCTCAGCCGTCTACACCGGAGCTGCCGGAATCTCCTCCATTCTCCTCCTGTCACCGCTGAGCCGTCTACACCGGAGCTGCCGGAACCTCCTCCATTCTCCTCCTGTCACCGCTGAGCCGTCTACACCGGAGCTGCTGGAATCTCCTCCATTCTCCTCCTGTCACCGCTGAGCCGTCTACACCGGAGCTGCCGGAATCTCCTCCATTCTCCTCCTGTCACAGCTGAGCCGTCTACACCGGAGCTGCCGAAATCTCCTCCATTCTCCTCCTGTCACCGCTGAGCCGTCTACACCGGAGCTGCTGGAATCTCCTCCATTCTCCTCCTGTCACCGCTGAGCCGTCTACACCGGAGCTGCTGGAATCTCCTCCATTCTCCTCCTGTCACCGCTGAGCCGTCTACACCGGAGCTGCTGGAATCTCCTCCATTCTCCTCCTGTCACCGCTGAGCCGTCTACACCGGAGCTGCCGGAATCTCCTCCATTCTCCTCCCGTCACCGCTGAGCCGTCTATAACGGAGCTGCCGGAATCTCCTCCATTCTCCTCCTGTCACCGCTGAGCCGTCTACACCGGAGCTGCCGGAATCTCCTCCATTCTTCTCCTGTCACCGCTGAGCAGTCTACACCGGAGCTGCCGGAATCTCCTCCATTCTCCTCCTGTCACCGCTGAGCCGTGTACACCGGAGCTGCCGGAATCTCCTCCATTCTCCTCCTGTCACCGCTGAGCCGTCTACACCGGAGCTGCTGGAATCTCCTCCATTCTCCTCCTGTCACCGCTGAGCCGTCTACACCGGAGCTGCCGGAATCTCCTCCATTCTCCTCCTGTCACTGCTGAGCCTTCTACACCGGAGCTGCCGGAATCTCCTCCATTCTCCTCCTGTCACCGCTGAGCCGTCTACACCGGAGCTGCCGGAATCTCCTCCATTCTCCTCCTGTCACCGCTGAGCCGTCTACACCGGAGCTGCCGGAATCTCCTCCATTCTCCTCCTGTCACCGCTGAGCCGTCTACACCGGAGCTGCCGGAATCTCCTCCATTCTCCTCCTGTCACCGCTGAGCTGTCTACACCGGAGCTGCCGGAATCTCCTCCATTCTCCTCCTGTCACCGCTGAGCCGTCTACAGCGGAGCTGCCGGAATCTCCTCCATTCTCCTCCTGTCACCGCTGAGCCGCCTACACCGGAGCTGCCGGAATCTTCATTCTCCTCCTGTCACCGCTGAGCCGTGTACACCGGAGCTGCCGGAATCTCCTCCATTCTCCTCCTGTCACCGCTGAGCCGTCTACACCGGAGCTGCTGGAATCTCCTCCATTCTCCTCCTGTCACCGCTGAGCCGTCTACACCGGAGCTGCCGGAATCTCCTCCATTCTCCTCCTGTCACTGCTGAGCCTTCTACACCGGAGCTGCCGGAATCTCCTCCATTCTCCTCCTGTCACCGCTGAGCCGTCTACACCGGAGCTGCCGGAATCTCCTCCATTCTCCTCCTGTCACCGCTGAGCCGTCTACACCGGAGCTGCCGGAATCTCCTCCATTCTCCTCCTGTCACCGCTGAGCCGTCTACACCGGAGCTGCCGGAATCTCCTCCATTCTCCTCCTGTCACCGCTGAGCCGTCTACACCGGAGCTGCCAGAATCTCCTCCATTCTCCTCCTGTCACCGCTGAGCCGTCTACACCGGAGCTGCCGGAATCTCCTCCATTCTCCTCCTGTCACCGCTGAGCCGTCTACAGCGGAGCTGCCGGAATCTCCTCCATTCTCCTCCTGTCACCGCTGAGCCGCCTACACCAGAGCTGCCGGAATCTTCATTCTCCTCCTGTCACCGCTGAGCCGTCTACACCGGAGCTGCCGGAATCTCCTCCATTCTCCTCCTGTCACCGCTGAGCCGTCTACACCGGAGCTGCCGGAATCTCCTCCATTCTCCTCCTGTCACCGCTGAGCCGTCTACACCGGAGCTGCCGGAATCTCCTCCATTCTCCTCCTGTCACCGCTGAGCCGTCTACAGCGGAGCTGCCGGAATCTCCTCCATTCTCCTCCTGTCACCGCTGAGCCGTCTACAGCGGAGCTGCCGGAATCTCCTCCATTCTCCTCCTGTCACCGCTGAGCCATCTACACCGGAGCTGCCGGAATCTCCTCCATTCTCCTCCTGTCACCGCTGAGCCGCCTACACCGGAGCTGCCGGAATCTTCATTCTCCTCCTGTCACCGCTGAGCCGTCTACACCGGAGCTGCCGGAATCTCCTCCATTCTCCTCCTGTCACCGCTGAGCCGTCTACACCAGAGCTGCCAGAATCTCCTCCATTCTCCTCCTGTCACCGCTGAGCCGTCTACACCGGAGCTGCCGGAATCTCCTCCATTCTCCTCCTGTCACCGCTGAGCCGTCTACACCGGAGCTGCCGGAATCTCCTCCATTCTCCTCCTGTCACCGCTGAGCCGTCTACAGCGGAGCTGCCGGAATCTCCTCCATTCTCCTCCTGTCACCGCTGAGCCGTCTACAGCGGAGCTGCCGGAATCTCCTCCATTCTCCTCCTGTCACCGCTGAGCCATCTACACCGGAGCTGCCGGAATCTCCTCCATTCTCCTCCTGTCACCGCTGAGCCGCCTACACCGGAGCTGCCGGAATCTTCATTCTCCTCCTGTCACCGCTGAGCCGTCTACACCGGAGCTGCCGGAATCTCCTCCATTCTCCTCCTGTCACCGCTGAGCCGTCTACACCAGAGCTGCCAGAATCTCCTCCATTCTTCTCCTGTCACCGCTGAGCTGTCTACACCGGAGCTGCCGGAATCTCCTCCATTCTCCTCCTGTCACCGCTGAGCCGTCTACACCGGAGCTGCCGGAATCTCCTCCATTCTCCTCCTGTCACCGCTGAGCCGTCTACACCGGAGCTGCCGGAATCTCCTCCATTCTCCTCCCGTCACCTCTGAGCCGTCTACACCGGAGCTGCCGGAATCTCCTCCATTCTCCTCCTGTCACCGCTGAGCCATCTACACCGGAGCTGCCGGAATCTCCTCCATTCTCCTCCTGTCACCGCTGAGCCGCCTACACCGGAGCTGCCGGAATCTTCATTCTCCTCCTGTCACCGCTGAGCCGTCTACACCGGAGCTGCCGGAATCTCCTCCATTCTCCTCCTGTCACCGCTGAGCCGTCTACACCAGAGCTGCCAGAATCTCCTCCATTCTCCTCCTGTCACCGCTGAGCTGTCTACACCGGAGCTGCCGGAATCTCCTCCATTCTCCTCCTGTCACCGCTGAGCCGTCTACACCGGAGCTGCCGGAATCTCCTCCATTCTCCTCCTGTCACCGCTGAGCCGTCTACACCGGAGCTGCCGGAATCTCCTCCATTCTCCTCCCGTCACCTCTGAGCCGTCTACACCGGAGCTGCCGGAATCTCCTCCATTCTCCTCCTGTCACCGCTGAGCCGTCTACAGCGGAGCTGCCGGAATCTCCTCCATTCTCCTCCTGTCACCGCTGAGCCGCCTACACCGGAGCTGCCGGAATCTTCATTCTCCTCCTGTCACCGCTGAGCCGTGTACACCGGAGCTGCCGGAATCTCCTCCATTCTCCTCCTGTCACCGCTGAGCCGTCTACACCGGAGCTGCTGGAATCTCCTCCATTCTCCTCCTGTCACCGCTGAGCCGTCTACACCGGAGCTGCCGGAATCTCCTCCATTCTCCTCCTGTCACTGCTGAGCCTTCTACACCGGAGCTGCCGGAATCTCCTCCATTCTCCTCCTGTCACCGCTGAGCCGTCTACACCGGAGCTGCCGGAATCTCCTCCATTCTCCTCCTGTCACCGCTGAGCCGTCTACACCGGAGCTGCCGGAATCTCCTCCATTCTCCTCCTGTCACCGCTGAGCCGTCTACACCGGAGCTGCCGGAATCTCCTCCATTCTCCTCCTGTCACCGCTGAGCCGTCTACACCGGAGCTGCCAGAATCTCCTCCATTCTCCTCCTGTCACCGCTGAGCCGTCTACACCGGAGCTGCCGGAATCTCCTCCATTCTCCTCCTGTCACCGCTGAGCCGTCTACACCGGAGCTGCCGGAATCTCCTCCATTCTCCTCCTGTCACCGCTGAGCCGTCTACAGCGGAGCTGCCGGAATCTCCTCCATTCTCCTCCTGTCACCGCTGAGCCGTCTACAGCGGAGCTGCCGGAATCTCCTCCATTCTCCTCCTGTCACCGCTGAGCCATCTACACCGGAGCTGCCGGAATCTCCTCCATTCTCCTCCTGTCACCGCTGAGCCGCCTACACCGGAGCTGCCGGAATCTTCATTCTCCTCCTGTCACCGCTGAGCCGTCTACACCGGAGCTGCCGGAATCTCCTCCATTCTCCTCCTGTCACCGCTGAGCCGTCTACACCAGAGCTGCCAGAATCTCCTCCATTCTCCTCCTGTCACCGCTGAGCCGTCTACACCGGAGCTGCCGGAATCTCCTCCATTCTCCTCCTGTCACCGCTGAGCCGTCTACACCGGAGCTGCCGGAATCTCCTCCATTCTCCTCCTGTCACCGCTGAGCCGTCTACAGCGGAGCTGCCGGAATCTCCTCCATTCTCCTCCTGTCACCGCTGAGCCGTCTACAGCGGAGCTGCCGGAATCTCCTCCATTCTCCTCCTGTCACCGCTGAGCCATCTACACCGGAGCTGCCGGAATCTCCTCCATTCTCCTCCTGTCACCGCTGAGCCGCCTACACCGGAGCTGCCGGAATCTTCATTCTCCTCCTGTCACCGCTGAGCCGTCTACACCGGAGCTGCCGGAATCTCCTCCATTCTCCTCCTGTCACCGCTGAGCCGTCTACACCAGAGCTGCCAGAATCTCCTCCATTCTCCTCCTGTCACCGCTGAGCCGTCTACACCGGAGCTGCCGGAATCTCCTCCATTCTCCTCCTGTCACCGCTGAGCCGTCTACACCGGAGCTGCCGGAATCTCCTCCATTCTTCTCCTGTCACCGCTGAGAGGTCTACACCGGAATCTCCTCCATTCTCCTCCCGTCACCGCTGAGCCGTCTACACCGCAGCTGCCGGAATCTCCTCCATTATCCTCCTGTCACCGCTGAGCCGTCTACACCGCAGCTGCCGGAATCTCCTCCATTATCCTCCTGTCACCGCTGAGCCGTCTACACCGGAGCTGCCGGAATCTCCTCCATTCTCCTCCTGTCACCGCTGAGCCGTCTACACCGGAGCTGCCGGAATCTCCTCCATTCTCCTCCTGTCACCGCTGAGCCGTCTACTCCGGAGCTGCCGGAATCTCCTCCATTCTCCTCCTGTCACCGCTGAGCCATCTACACCGGAGCTGCCGGAATCTCCTCCATTCTCCTCCTGTCACCGCTGAGCTGTCTACACCGGAACTGCCGGAATCTCCTCCATTCTCCTCCTGTCACCGCTGAGCCGTCTACACCGGAGCTGCCGGAATCTCCTCCATTCTCCTCCTGTCACCGCTGAGCCGTCTACACCGGAGCTGCGGGAATCTCCTCCATTCTCCTCCTGTCACCGCTGAGCCATCTACACCGGAGCTGCCGGAATCTCCTCCATTCTCCTCCTGTCACCGCTGAGCCGTCTACACCGGAGCTGCCGGAATCTCCTCCATTCTCCTCCTGTCACCGCTGAGCCGTCTACACCGGAGCTGCCGGAATCTCCTCCATTCTCCTCCTGTCACCGCTGAGCCGTCTACACCGGAGCTGCCGAAATCTCCTCCATTCTCCTCCTGTCACCGCTGAGCCGTCTACACCGGAGCTGCCAGAATCTCTTCCATTCTCCTCCTGTCACCGCTGAGCCGTCTACACCGGAGCTGCCGGAATCTCCTCCTGTCACCGCTGAGCTGTCTACACCGGAACTGCCGGAATCTCCTCCATTCTCCTCCTGTCACCGCTGAGCCGTCTACACCGGAGCTGCCGGAATCTCCTCCATTCTCCTCCTGTCACCGCTGAGCCGTCTACACCGGAGCTGCCGGAATCTCCTCCATTCTCATCCTGACACCGCTGAGCCGTCTACACCGGAGCTGCCGGAATCTCCTCCATTCTCCTCCTGTCACCGCTGAGCCGTCTACACCGGAGCTGCCGGAATCTCCTCCATTCTCCTCCTGTCACTGCTGAGCGTCTACACCGGAGCTGCCGGAATCTCCTCCATTCTCCTCCTGTCACCGCTGAGCCGTCTACACCGGAGCTGCCGGCATCTCCTCCATTCTCATCCTGTCACCGCTGAGCCGTCTGCACCGGAGCTGCCGGAATCTCCTCCATTCTCCCCCTGTCACCGCTGAGCCGTCTACACCGGAGCTGCCGGAATCTCCTCCATTCTCCTCCTGTCACAGCTGAGCCGTCTACACCGGAGCTGCCGGAATCTCCTCCATTCTCCTCCTGGCACCGCTGAGACGTCTACACCGGAGCTGCCGGAATCTCCTCCATTCTCCTCCTGTCACAGCTGAGCGTCTACACCGGAGCTGCCGGAATCTCCTCCATTCTCATCCTGTCACCGCTGAGCCGTCTACACCGGAGCTGCTGGAATCTCCTCCATTCTCCTCCTGTCACCGCTGAGCGTCTACACCGGAGCTGCCGGAATCTCCTCCATTCTCCTCCTGTCACAGCTGAGCGTCTACACCGGAGCTGCCGGAATCTCCTCCATTCTCATCCTGTCACCGCTGAGCCATCTACACCGGAGCTGCCGGAATCTCCTCCATTCTCATCCTGTCACCGCTGAGCCGTCTACACCGGAGCTGCCGGAATCTCCTCCATTCTCCTCTTGTCACCACTGAGCCGTCTACACCGGAGCTGCCGGAAACTCCTCCATTCTCCTCCTGTCACAGCTGAGCCGTCTACACCGGAGCTGCCGGCATCTCCTCCATTCTCCTCCTGTCACCGCTGAGCCGTCTACACCGGAGCTGCCGGAATCTCCTCCATTCTCATCCTGTCACCGCTGAGCCGTCTACACCGGAGCTGCCGGAATTTCCTCCATTCTTCTCCTGTCACCACTGAGCCATCTACACCGGAGCTGCCGGAATCTCCTCCATTCTCCTCCTGTCACCGCTGAGCCGTCTACACCGGAGCTGCCGGAATCTCCTCCATTCTCCTCCTGTCACCGCTGAGCCGTCTACACCGGAGCTGCCGGAATCTCCTCCATTCTCCTCCTGTCACCGCTGAGCCGTCTACAGCGGAGCTGCCGGAATCTCCTCCATTCTCCTCCTGTCACCGCTCAGCCGTCTACACCGGAGCTGCCGGAATCTCCTCCATTCTCCTCCTGTCACCGCTGAGCCGTCTACACCGGAGCTGCCGGAACCTCCTCCATTCTCCTCCTGTCACCGCTGAGCCGTCTACACCGGAGCTGCTGGAATCTCCTCCATTCTCCTCCTTTCACCGCTGAGCCGTCTACACCGGAGCTGCCGGAATCTCCTCCATTCTCCTCCTGTCACAGCTGAGCCGTCTACACCGGAGCTGCCGAAATCTCCTCCATTCTCCTCCTGTCACCGCTGAGCCGTCTACACCGGAGCTGCTGGAATCTCCTCCATTCTCCTCCTGTCACCGCTGAGCCGTCTACACCGGAGCTGCTGGAATCTCCTCCATTCTCCTCCTGTCACCGCTGAGCCGTCTACACCGGAGCTGCTGGAATCTCCTCCATTCTCCTCCTGTCACCGCTGAGCCGTCTACACCGGAGCTGCCGGAATCTCCTCCATTCTCCTCCCGTCACCGCTGAGCCGTCTATAACGGAGCTGCCGGAATCTCCTCCATTCTCCTCCTGTCACCGCTGAGCCGTCTACACCGGAGCTGCCGGAATCTCCTCCATTCTTCTCCTGTCACCGCTGAGCAGTCTACACCGGAGCTGCCGGAATCTCCTCCATTCTCCTCCTGTCACCGCTGAGCCGTGTACACCGGAGCTGCCGGAATCTCCTCCATTCTCCTCCTGTCACCGCTGAGCCGTCTACACCGGAGCTGCTGGAATCTCCTCCATTCTCCTCCTGTCACCGCTGAGCCGTCTACACCGGAGCTGCCGGAATCTCCTCCATTCTCCTCCTGTCACTGCTGAGCCTTCTACACCGGAGCTGCCGGAATCTCCTCCATTCTCCTCCTGTCACCGCTGAGCCGTCTACACCGGAGCTGCCGGAATCTCCTCCATTCTCCTCCTGTCACCGCTGAGCCGTCTACACCGGAGCTGCCGGAATCTCCTCCATTCTCCTCCTGTCACCGCTGAGCCGTCTACACCGGAGCTGCCGGAATCTCCTCCATTCTCCTCCTGTCACCGCTGAGCTGTCTACACCGGAGCTGCCGGAATCTCCTCCATTCTCCTCCTGTCACCGCTGAGCCGTCTACAGCGGAGCTGCCGGAATCTCCTCCATTCTCCTCCTGTCACCGCTGAGCCGCCTACACCGGAGCTGCCGGAATCTTCATTCTCCTCCTGTCACCGCTGAGCCGTGTACACCGGAGCTGCCGGAATCTCCTCCATTCTCCTCCTGTCACCGCTGAGCCGTCTACACCAGAGCTGCCAGAATCTCCTCCATTCTCCTCCTGTCACCGCTGAGCCGTCTACACCGGAGCTGCCGGAATCTCCTCCATTCTCCTCCTGTCACCGCTGAGCCGTCTACACCGGAGCTGCCGGAATCTCCTCCATTCTCCTCCTGTCACCGCTGAGCCGTCTACAGCGGAGCTGCCGGAATCTCCTCCATTCTCCTCCTGTCACCGCTGAGCCGTCTACAGCGGAGCTGCCGGAATCTCCTCCATTCTCCTCCTGTCACCGCTGAGCCATCTACACCGGAGCTGCCGGAATCTCCTCCATTCTCCTCCTGTCACCGCTGAGCCGCCTACACCGGAGCTGCCGGAATCTTCATTCTCCTCCTGTCACCGCTGAGCCGTCTACACCGGAGCTGCCGGAATCTCCTCCATTCTCCTCCTGTCACCGCTGAGCCGTCTACACCAGAGCTGCCAGAATCTCCTCCATTCTTCTCCTGTCACCGCTGAGCTGTCTACACCGGAGCTGCCGGAATCTCCTCCATTCTCCTCCTGTCACCGCTGAGCCGTCTACACCGGAGCTGCCGGAATCTCCTCCATTCTCCTCCTGTCACCGCTGAGCCGTCTACACCGGAGCTGCCGGAATCTCCTCCATTCTCCTCCCGTCACCTCTGAGCCGTCTACACCGGAGCTGCCGGAATCTCCTCCATTCTCCTCCTGTCACCGCTGAGCCATCTACACCGGAGCTGCCGGAATCTCCTCCATTCTCCTCCTGTCACCGCTGAGCCGCCTACACCGGAGCTGCCGGAATCTTCATTCTCCTCCTGTCACCGCTGAGCCGTCTACACCGGAGCTGCCGGAATCTCCTCCATTCTCCTCCTGTCACCGCTGAGCCGTCTACACCAGAGCTGCCAGAATCTCCTCCATTCTCCTCCTGTCACCGCTGAGCTGTCTACACCGGAGCTGCCGGAATCTCCTCCATTCTCCTCCTGTCACCGCTGAGCCGTCTACACCGGAGCTGCCGGAATCTCCTCCATTCTCCTCCTGTCACCGCTGAGCCGTCTACACCGGAGCTGCCGGAATCTCCTCCATTCTCCTCCCGTCACCTCTGAGCCGTCTACACCGGAGCTGCCGGAATCTCCTCCATTCTCCTCCTGTCACCGCTGAGCCGGCATCGGGGAATCTCACAAGAGACAGAACAAGAAAGAAGTGTCTACACTGGAAGAGCGGGAGCAGCTGTGGTGATGTCATTATTGTCACATGACAGGATGGTAACTACAGCTCCTTCACCACTTCTCTCCTGAGCCCCGCCCCCTGATCACATGACGGTGACGTCACCACAGGTCCTTCAGCTCTCAGTGCAGCCTGGTTGTGTGCAGCTCGTGTTCTCTGGTGTCAGCCAGCAGCAGATTTCCCGCCATTCCGGTGAGATTACAGGAGGGTTTGGTGGAGTTTTGGTGCTTGTGGTAAATCTGTGAGAGGAGAGTGTGGGGTGAGATCAGAGCTGTTCCTGTGGAGGCTCCTGCTCCATGTGACTGCGGCTCCTCAGTGTTGGGGACGGGCAGCATTGTATGGGGGATGTGCAGCGTCTGCTCCTCATCTCACGGCCCCCGCTGGAGGTGTGGTTACCACGGTGACCGTCCTCTGCTGGCGGTGTAGTTACCATGGTGACCGTCCTCCGCTGGTGGTGTAGTTACCACGGTGACCGTCCTCTCCTGGAAGTGTAGTTACCACGGTGACCGTCCTCTCCTGGCGGTGTAGTTACCACGGTGACCGTCCTCCTACGAGGCTGATAATGAGCGGTCAGATCGGCGGAGGAGGCCGCGGTGGAGTTTTGTGGCTTTTCCTCCTGATAAATGTTGATATTTGGCAGAATTTAGTGCTTGTCGTTCTCTCGTCCCCTGTGATTTCCATCTTCTCCATCATGAAGACGCCGGCAGGACGAGATCCCTCCAGCTGATCCAGTGCTCATCCCTCCTCCTCCTGAATGACCCCGAGGATGGACGAGGACAGGGATGAGACCACCAGAAGATTATTCCACTTCGCCCTGGAGATCGTCTCCCTGCTGAGCGGAGAGGTAACTCCTCTACATTTCTATCAGCTTTATTGTGTTCTGTGACAAGTCCGACATCGGGAGGAGGAAATCCAGAATAGAGAGAAGGATTCTTTCCTGTAAGAGCAGTGATTGTGTGGAGCTCTCTGCCCGGAGGAGTTGTCCTGGGGATTCCCTATAAGAGCTGTAGAGGGGCCGGGATGTCTGTCCGGAGGGGAATAATATTCCCGGTTATGGCCCCAGATTACTGGAGACGGTTATTGATCCCGGGATTTCTACTGATTGTCAGATCTGGAGTCGGGAAGGAATCTTCTCCCTAAGTGTCTCTCTCCATACACAGGATTACACAATAGTGAGGAAGACACCGGGGGACGGTGTGACTCCCATCATCCATCTCCAGGAGTCAGGAGGGCGGAGCCCGGGCCCCATCACAGCGCCTCCCCCGCACTCCCTGCTACATGAGAGGAACAAGAAGATCCTGGAGCTCAGCAACAAGATGATTGAGCTGCTGAGCGGAGAGGTGACTGCTGGGACATTATACAGGACTGGAGGATTCTGGGTGATGAGCGGAGAGGTGACTGCTGGGACATTATACAGGACTGGAGGATTCTGGGTGATGAGCGGAGAGGTGACTGCTGGGACATTACACAGGACTGGAGGATTCTGGGTGATGAGCGGAGAGGTGACTGCTGGGACATTATACAGGACTGGAGGATTCTGGGTGATGAGCGGAGAGGTGACTGCTGGGACATTATACAGGACTGGGGGATTCTGGGTGATGAGCGGAGAGGTGACTGCTGGGACATTATACAGGACAGCACTGGAGGATTCTGGGTGATGAGCGGAGAGGTGACTGCTGGGACATTATACAGGACTGGAGGATTTTGGGTGATGAGCGGAGAGGTGACTGCTGGGACATTATACAGGACTGGAGGATTCTGGGTGATGAGCGGAGAGGTGACTGCTGGGACATTATACAGGACTGGAGGATTCTGGGTGATGAGCGGAGAGGTGACTGCTGGGACATTATACAGGACTGGAGGATTCTGGGTGATGAGCGGAGAGGTGACTGCTGGGACATTATACAGGACTGGGGGATTCTGGGTGATGAGCGGAGAGGTGAGTGCTGGGAGATTATACAGCACTGGAGGATTCTGGGTGATGAGCGGAGAGGTGACTGCTGGGACATTATACAGCACTGGAGGATTCTGGGTGATGAGCCGCTGCGGAGAGGTGACTGCTAGACACTAGAGGATTCTGGGTGATGAGCGTAGGGGTGACTGCTGGGACATCATACAGCATAAATGTAAATATAATTTGGCCTGCACTCTAAATTTAGATCGGGGTGCTGGTGAGACAGACCGTAAGGTCTAGTATCAGTATTATTGAAATCCACCGCACTCCCTGTGTGGAATATCTTAGAAACAAAAGGATTTTTTTAAATTTGCTAATTTATTCAAGTGAAAAACAGAAAATCAAATGTGACAGATCAAATAGTAGGCAGTATAAGCGACTGAATGATTTGACGTTTCGACCCTCCCGGGTCTTACTCTAAAGTCGCACTGTGAATACAAAACAGTATAAACAAGATCTTTAGTTACATAATATACAGAAATTACAAGACAACACATACAAAACAATATATACAGTATAAAAAGTATGTTTACAATATTATACCCCAATAGACTATGTTATGAGGCTAAGTTATAACATGGGGTCTGTCAAACGGGAATCAGTCATGTGACATAGTGTCTACGAGTGCTTCTGTAGTAAAAAGTATAGTTGTTACCTTAATCCAGGATTTATGAGTGGCTCTTATGGTAGTGAGGATGTTATCCCTGTAGTGTCAAGGGGCTGGGGAGAATGATAGTAATGTTAGTAGCCTGTGATGGATAGGCAGTTACATAGAGGCCCAACATACGTCCAAAAGTAATAGTGATTTACCAGGTACAGTCTTTTTGATACCAAGTATGGCCTGATAGTCGATTTCTCTCTGAGTATGACCTGTAATACCATATACATGAGTGTCAGTGAAAGGTAGTTACTAGTAGCACCCTGGTGTATCCAGAATGAATAATCACCTTGCTGAGGAATAGCAGCGGTGCATCAGCGTCTTGCTGCTGTTTGCATACGTGATTCAAATAGAAAGTTGGTATGTCACTGGAGACAACCTGGAATGTATAATTGCAATGGTAAGGGGCGATAACTATATATGTTAGTGGTGTCCAGAGGTTGCTAGAGGGGAGAAAATACCTTTCTTGCAGGTGCCAATGTATCAGCCTTAAATTGCTGGTAAGTTGTATGTGGTTTAATGGATTTGCCAGTTCTGGATAAAGCCTGTAATGTTATAGATAATTGGTCAGCCATGCTGTTGGTATTGGGCAGTGTCCTCAGGGAGGTAAGGTGAGTTTTTACCTTGTAGTGGGGTAACAGCGGCGCAACTGCGTCTTGCTGGTGGACATGTAGGCTTAGTACCCTGAGGGGATCACCAAAATGCGGTAATCAGTATATTACATGCATAACCAGGCACAAACAGATCAGCTTCCTCAAACAGATAATGTAGATAATGTAAGGTGCTCAGCTTTGTTACCTTAGTGGATGGGGGATAGCGCTCCTGCGTCCTGTGGGAAGGCATGATATGTTCCATGTGGGGCTCTTTAAATAGTCTGACTGCTCTAATGGGGATTGCTGGCCGGAAATGACGTTGTGTTCAGTAAAACTGGGCTACTGCGCATGCCCGAGTGTTTGTGTACTCAGTAACCATGGTGCTGCTCCCTGGTGAGTGGGAGGTGGGTTGCTGACATAGCGCTTGTGACTGTGCATGTCAGGAGATGGTATCGCTTCAGTCCCAGCTGGAAATGATCACCCTCATGGCCGAGCTCCTGTGAAGAGCTTGTGTGAATGTCCCAGCGTCCCTAAGTAACCATGGCAGCAGCTGCTGCTGTGTACTGAGTGATCTCGGCAGGGTGTAACCTGAGCCATGTTGTAAGAGTCTGTGTAGGAAAGTAGCTGTCTGGATGCATGGTCTGCCCCCCTGGATTAACCCCTAAGTGATGAATTCTAGATAGTATAAGGAATTAACCCCTGAATAATGAACCTCTTTGGTATGTTGAGAAAAAATAGATTCATGTACTGGAAAGATAAATGGAAAAAATAAAATAAATGTGGATGACCTGGATGATAACGTAATGGAAAAAACTACCTTTCACTGACACTCATGTATATGGTATTACAGGTCATACTCAGAGAGAAATCGACTATCAGGCCATACTTGGTATCAAAAAGACTGTACCTGGTAAATCACTATTACTTTTGGACGTATGTTGGGCCTCTATGTAACTGCCTATCCATCACAGGCTACTAACATTACTATCATTCTCCCCAGCCCCTTGACACTACAGGGATAACATCCTCACTACCATAAGAGCCACTCATAAATCCTGGATTAAGGTAACAACTATACTTTTTACTACAGAAGCACTCGTAGACACTATGTCACATGACTGATTCCCGTTTGACAGACCCCATGTTATAACTTAGCCTCATAACATAGTCTATTGGGGTATAATATTGTAAACATACTTTTTATACTGTATATATTGTTTTGTATGTGTTGTCTTGTAATTTCTGTATATTATGTAACTAAAGATCTTGTTTATACTGTTTTGTATTCACAGTGCGACTTTAGAGTAAGACCCGGGAGGGTCGAAACGTCAAATCATTCAGTCGCTTATACTGCCTACTATTTGATCTGTCACATTTGATTTTCTGTTTTTCACTTGAATAAATTAGCAAATTTAAAAAAATCCTTTTGTTTCTAAGATATTCCACACAGGGAGTGCGGTGGATTTCAATAATACTGGGACATCATACAGCACTGGAGGATTCTGGGTGATGAGCGGAGAGGTGACTGCTGGGACATTATACAGGATGGCACTGGAGGATTCTGGGTGATGACGGTGTGGCTGTTGTCAGGTTCCTATAAGGTGTCAGGACGTCGCTGTCTATCTCTCCATGGAGGAGTGGGAGTATCTAGAAGGACACCAGGATCGGTACCAGGAGCTGATGATGGAGGAGCTCCGGCCTCTTACACCAGGTACTCTGTAGATGACGTGTTATGATGAATCTCCCGTTTTCGGCTTTCTCACACCTGTTTTTGCCTTGTACATGTGACTCTTGTGCTGTTGTTCTCTATCCCTCCCTGTCTCGGCTTCTCTTGTCCCCATCACTTACACATGATAGTGATTGTCAGCAGCGTTTGATTTTACATTCTGCGGATAAAGTTGCAGATGAGATCAGCCTCTAAATGATCATGAACGAGGCCGGTAACTCGGCAGATTTGCGAAGGTGTTCGGAGGACAATGAAGCCACCTAAGGCAGCAGCAGAACAGTTGCCTAACAACCAGGCAACCCTCACATGTACTCAGGCTGGTTAGCAGCCTTAAATTATGCAGCTGCATCAACAAAAACTAAATCTCCGAGCAGTCACAAATACTCGGAGACCACCCGAGCGTGCTCTGGAAAACCCGAGCAACGAGTATACTCGCTCATCACTAGATAGTCCTGGATTTGAACAACGTGTACTATCCCATTCCAATCCACGTGGAACAGCAGAAATTCCTGAGAGTTTCTCGAAGTATAGAAGGAGAAATGATGCACTTTCAGGTCCGGCTCTTCCCTTTGGGTTGTCAATGTGTCCTCAAATCTATATAAAGATACTAGCGGAGATAACAGCTCATCTTCGGGAGAAAGAGGCATTGGTGATACCTTACCTTGATGCTTCTCTGATCATCGCCAGATAAGTTGAGCATTGCAGAACTCAGCTTGCACAGATCAGGGCTACCTTGACAAAGCTAGGTTGGCTGCTCATGGAGGTTAGAACCACAAAGTGTTGAAGTCTTCCCTGGACTTCTCCTGAACTCACCAAATCAGAGTTGCTATCTCCCAGAAGAGAAGAAGGTGAAGGTACCCTACTAATAATCTAGATAAGGAAACTGAAGGTACACTAATCAAATTTGCAGACGATGCAAATCTAGGAGGGATAGTTAACACTAGAGAAGACAGACAAAGGATTCAAAAGGATCTAAATAAGCTTGATCAATGGGCATCGACTAATAGAATGGTATTTAACAGAGAGAAATGCAAGATTCTACATCTGGGCCAAAAAAATAAAAATGTGGAGAGATCTTAAAATTGCAGTTGGGAGAAGGCTCCTTCTAATATGAGACCTGGAGCAGTTTGTCAGAAGAGTCGTCCAAAATTCCAGCTGAGAGGTGTAAGAAGCTTGTTGATGGTTATAGGAAGCGATTGATTGCAGTTATTTATTCAAAAGGGTGCAACCAAATATTAAAATGAGGGTGCCAACAATTTTGTTGGGATTTTTTGTGAAATTATGTCCAATTTGCCTTTTTTTTTCTCTTTTTTTTTTTTTGTGGTGTTCTAATACACAAAGGAAATAAACCTGTGTATAACAAAACATGGGATTGCAGTAATTTTCTTGGAGAAATGATTCTTTTTCTTGAACATTTTCAAGAGTGCCAACACTTTCAGCCATGACTGTAAGTGGGCTGGTGATGCAGGTGTTGGCCCTGCAGGGACATCGGGCAGCACAATGCTGGTAATAATCAGTGTAAGTCTCCCGTAAAGGGTTGTTTGTTCAGATGAATATGTATTATGAGGCTTTTCTGTGGAATCTGACCAGACAATCTCTCCTTTGCTCCCCGTGTACATCAGTAAGCGCCCATGACCCCGGTGCTCTCTACTGTCCTCTCATATTACACATTGATAGGCACTAACCGCTGTGTACCGGGGGCTCCCCACAACACCGTCCTCCCGAGCGCTGTGACTTCATCCGTTACCCACACGTGCACTTTTCTCCTGCTTCAGAGACCAATTCAGAACGTTCCAGGCACTTGCTGCCTATTTTAGTGTTTAGGCTGGGTTCACATTACGTTTACAGCATCCCGTTCAACACATACATTAACGGGCTGCTGTAAATGCAAGTGCCGATATGGCAGCATGCTAGCGCAGATAGAGCATCTGCTAGCTCTATCTGCGCTAGCAGTGACGGACCCGGAAACGCTGCAGCCCGCGTCTCAGGGTCCGTCACTCAATGACGGCACATCCCTAGTGCACGCCCATTGTGAACCCAGCGTTATATCGAGGTGGGTGTTAAGATTTATCTCTGAAGAATAAAAATGCAGTAACTTGTCTCTTAATAGGAGGGCGGCAGGTTCTCTCCTCTTAGTCATCACAGAGGATCCTGTCCAGGAGGGAGGTCGTGTCCCTATGGTGACGTCATGAGGTCTCAAAAAAACAATCACTGGTAAATGGTTACCGCCCCCCCCCCCTTCCAATCTCCATAACGGTGAATTAGGAGACATGAAACCTCTGGATAGAAATGTGGAGCTTTCTCCAGCTCCTCTGTGGTTCCATCCCTGGTGGAGAGGAAACTTGGAGAACTTGTGTTTTTTAGTGCAGCTCCTTCATCTGACTGACGAGGGTCTTCTCTGTCCCTCTCCTCAGGGTCCTCATCCTCCGGGTGCGGAGCTGAGAGCATTAGGCTTTGTCCTCGCTGATTATCACTTCATACTTGGGCCCACAATGAGCTGGGAACTCGGTACCGGTGGTGAGGACCACAACAATGTAATTTAGTCCCTGATATATAAACCTAGAATTACCGGTTCTGAGAGACGTGTCTCATATATAGACAGATACACGGCAGGTGATGTATTCAGTCTGTGTGTCTCCACAGATGGATCCAGGAGGAGAAATCCACCAGAGAGATGTCCCCGTCCTCTGTATCCCCAGGACTGTCCGGAGGAGAACCACAACATCCCGGAGGAACATCAGGTAGACGACACTGAAGCTTCCACAACATCTGACCATGAAGTGATGGGACCTGAGCTCATCTTACATTTTTCTATTTAGGGTGAAGATCTGGTTGATATTAAGGTTGAGGTTATACATGGAGGACAAGAGGCGATCGCAATATGGGCCGGTCAGCAAGGTGAGGAGGGGAGACTCATGTCTGTTCTGTGGTCACCTACTACTACTCCCATCATCTCATCATCACATGACACAATCTATTTTGTGTGTTTCCTACAGATGAATCCAGGAGGAGGAATCCACCAGAGAGATGTCCCCGTCCTCTGTATCCCCAGGACTGTCCGGAGGAGAATCACAACATCCCGGAGGATCATCAGGTAGACGATGCTGAGCCCTGTACCGGATCTGTATATGGGGGGACATTTCTGATCGAGGTCATAGATGTCGCAGATTTTGGTGGTTTCTTGTATTGTGCTGATTGTTACATCTCATATATCAGGAGGAAGATCTGACTAAGAATAAAGTGAAAGATGAGGCACAAGAAGAAGCGATGACGAGGGGGGATGAGCCGTGTGTGAGTGACGGGAAGGAGGAGATTCCGGGAGATGTTTCCACAGGTGTGTAATAATAACTGGTGTTTAACATTGATTGGTGTGTGGTATCATGTGATGTCTCCGCTGCAGTGAAGCTTTATCCGCTGTCCACATCCTCGCAGAAGCGTCCGGTGATGGCGCGGCTGCTCCTGTTGAGACCGGCGGTGCACCGATGAATAACGGCACCACCTTCACACCTCTTTTTAATGCTTTAGGAAGCACATATTTAGTTTTCCTTTACCTTTGTTAATGTTACTTCCATCCTTTCCGTCCATATTTTTCTTCCACAAGTCCCGTGCTGCCATACACATGACTGAGCTTGTGTTACAGGTTATGAATCTCCCCGTCCTATGTATCTCGTTGATGTAGCAGCCTCTGCCTGGTGCTGACGAGTGATGACACATGTCACATGTAGAGTCGTCCTATCTGTCGCCTCTGTGTGCCTCCCACTGCCTCCTACACTTATGCCAGCGTTCTGGTCCCTATACATCCAGGCCGGCCACCCGGTGGCATGAAGAGCCCTGTGGTAAGTCAGTAAGTGCCATGCTATGGAGGTGTGGGTCAGACATACGGCTGCCATCTGTCTGCCACTATGGAGGCCATCTTGGATGTAGGAGAACCAGAACACAAGTCTCAGTCGGAGGCAAGTGGAGGACACCAGGTAGGTGACAGTACATGAGAGTCACTCCTCTGTGCCGGCATGGAGAATTGCTTTGTCATAAAGGGTATTACGAGACTGAACATACATACGACCCTGTAGCCATCCTCCCTCAACGAATAAAATCCGTCCTTGTAGTCGACCCCCCCCCCAACGTATAACATCCGGTCATGTAGCCCCCACCCCCGATATATAACATCCAGCCCCTCTGCACATATCGGTTCCAACGGCAATTGTCAAGTAAATAGAGCCTGGAGGGGTGTCCTGAAAGGGAATCTGTCAGCAGGTTTTTACTATGGAATCTGAAGACTGCATGCTGTAAGGGTTAAATCCCAGATTTCAGCCTTGCCTCTCCTAAAGCTTAGTTCTTTTATTTACTTGCAATGATTGTTTTAGCACCAGGAGGTTATCATAGCTGGACATAGCAGCACCTGTCTCCTGGTCTGAGTCCGCCGCCTCCTGTGATAGGCAGCTCGGGGTCAATAGCCACTGTATATACAGAGCCTGGTGTGGGCGGGGCTAGCTTTCTCAGCTCTGCTACATTGCTAAATCTAGCAGCTCTGATTGTGTCAGAACAGCTGCACCCAGTAAACAGAGTGATATCTCCATGGATTCATCTCCTCTTTGCCTATATCTGACTGCTCTCAGAGGAGGTTGCAAAAACCTGCTACCTTATCTAAAAACACTTTTAAAGTGGTGATATGTGCAAAACAGGCCAGATTTAAAAATGCATTATATTGTCAAAATAAATAAAAACATTTGTGTACTTTGTTATAAGACCACATTGTTATTTTTTTTCGTTTTTTTTGGGGGGGGGACATCCCTTAAAATGAAGATTATGTCTGTGGAAAAACTACTCATCTGATCAGTCCAAGCAAATAACATTGGTCTGCGTGCGGTTTCTGTAATGTTCTTTATTTCTTTTTTTACATCTGCACTTGGACTGAAAATACAGTTGTGTTAATGTAGTTTCAGGGCTCGCTCACACTGGCCTATAAATCATAACGCTCTCATCCACGAAAGTGGGAGGATTTTCCATCACTTGTCGCCTGTCTGCTGTCCTTGTGCCATCCTTCTCTCATCCGTGTGCCGTCCTTGTCATGTACTTGCCCTGTCCCGTCCTCGTTCCTTCCTTGTCCCGTCCTTGTGCCATCCTTGTCTAGTCCTTGCCCTGTCCCGTCCTTGCTCCTTCCTTGTCTCGTCCTTGTGCCGTCCTTGTCTAGCCCTTGCCCTGTCCCATTCTCGTTCGTTCCTTCATTGTCTCGTACTTGTCCCGTCCTTGTGCCGTCCTTGTCTAGTCCTTGCCCTGTCCTGTCCTCGTTCCTTGTCTCGTCCTCGTCCCGTCCTTCTGCCATCCTTGTCTAGTCTTGCCCTGTCCCTTCCTTGTCCCTTCCTTGCCCTGTCCCATCCTTGTTCCTTCCTTGTGCCATCTTTGTCCCTTCCTTGTGCCGTCCTTGTGCTGTCCGTGTTCAATCGTTTCTTTTATTCAGCAGTTATTAACCCCTGACACGACCATTTACAGTTTCCTGCCCCAGGACTGTAATGTGTCCGTAACCATCGGATTTTCTACTGATTTTCTGTGCGGCATCTGAGTTTTTTTTCTCACACCCATCAGTTTCGGGGGGAAATCACAGCACGCCGAGTACAGAAAACATCTGCAGACCTTTTCGGCCTCATTGTATATTATTGGTCTGAGGACAATCCAATTTTATTTAGCATTGCATTTGTGCGAGTTATACAGAAGTGTGAACGAACCCTTATCAGAAGAAAAAGAGTAATACAACCCCTCAGTGACCGAGCTGATTTTCACCTTCATGACCCGGGTACAATTCTGACCAGCGTCACTTTACGAGGTAATAACTGGAGCTTCATCGCATCCCACTGATTCTGAGATTTTCTCATAACACATTGTACTTAGTGGTAAATGTAGGTGGCTATTTTTTCTGTTTTATTTATGAAAATATCGGCATTTTGGGAAAAACTTTTGGAAAAAAATAGCAGTTTTCATACTTTTAATTTTTATATCATTAAACCGGTTAGTCACGTTCTACTAGATAATTAATAGATAACATTTCCCATATTTTTACTTCACTTCATTGTTCAATCGTCATTTTATTTTGATAGGATGTTCGAGGGGTTAAAAGTTTAGTAACGATTTATAATTTTATCAAGAAATTTACAAAACCTGTTTCTTTAGAGACTTGTTCAAATTTAAATGGACGTTGAGGGGCCTATATGTTGGAAACTCCCCAATAGTGAGACCGTCTTAAAAACTGCTCTTCTCAAATTATAGGTGCTGCACAGGAATTAATGCAAAGCGGAATGAAAACCAAGAAAAATGTAAATGTTACATCTAAAATGTTGCTTTAGCCCCAATTTTTTCGCTTTCAGAAGGGATAGCACAACAAACTGGACCCCACAATTTGTTACCGAGTTTATTCTGAGCACACTGATATCCTACATGTGGTCAGAAACCTGTTTTGGACAAATGGCCGGGCACGGAAGGAAAGGAGAACAATGTGAATTTTGTAACACAAATTTGGCTGAAATAGATTGTGGAAACCATGTCCCATTTACAGGTCCTTCAAAGCAGAAGAAACCCCCACAACTAACCCCATTTTGGAAACTACACCCTGCAAGGGTTTTATCCAGGGGTATAGTGAGCATTTTTAATCCACAGGCACAACACAGAATTTCGAGAACATTAGTTCTTCATATTGAAAATTTTCATTTTTTTTCACAAACATTTTGCTTTAGGATCAAATTTATTAGTTATCGCTGAACCTTCATCTTGTCCCACAAAAACAAGCCGCTATACAACTCCATCAGTGAAGAAAAAAAAAGCTACAGCTCAGAATAAAGCAATGGAAAAATATTTTATCTATAAAATTTTGTTTTAGTGTAGAAGCAAAAAACATTTAAAAAAATGTAATTATCCAAATGTGGTATCGCTGTAATCCTACTAACCCGAATGGCATGAAGAAAACCCTCAAAAAAACAATTCCTGAATTTCTAATTTTTATTCATTCTGTTTCCCAAAAATTGGAATAGAAAGCGATAAAGTTATGTGCCTAAAAAAGCCCTCGAATGACTCAATTGGTAGAGGTATAAAAAAAAAGTATAGCTATCAAAATATGAAGGTGCATAAAGTTGTTTTTGTAAAAAATAGGGATTTTATTTTAGTGTGACAGCAGCCAAACATAAAAAAAAAATATAAATCTGGTAATACTGTAATTGAATTGACCCGAAGAATAAAGTCGCCTAAACATTTATTCCGCACGACGAACGGCGTAAAAAGAAGATATAGTGAAATTTGCGCTCCCAAATCCAAATAACCCTCCTGAGACCCACAATGTGTCTAAACCGCAGTTGGCGTCCACATGTTTGGCATTACTGTAGCGAGGAGAGCCCACTTAACGGACAGGGTGCATCTCTCCAGAAGAACCAGCAGGGCACTACAACGTACTGGGCACTACAACGTCATATTTGCATTTTCACGTGGCAACATCTACTGCTGCTTGTTTCTGGCAAACACCCATGTAGTGAAAATTGTCACTACACCTGTAGATAAATTCCCAGATGGGTGCAAATTCCAAACTGGAGTCACTTGAGGGGGCGGATTTTACTTTTCTGACACTTAGGGGCTCTGTATATGAAGTCCGCAAACTATTCTATGAAAATATGTTCTATGGGAGTCAAATAGCGCTCCGTCCCTCTCAGGTGTCGCCGTGTGGCCAACCTATACTGTACATCTAAATATGGGGTATTGCGACGTTCACAAAAAATTGTGTGTCAAATGATATGATCCTTTTTACCTGTCTTCCCACTTAAAAATTTAAATCTGGGGCTAAAACATTTTAGTGGTAACAATTTTTTTTTTTCCCTCACCTCTCAATGTTATGAAATTTTGTGAACACGTGGTGTCAATCTGCTTACTGCACCCTTAGATTTCTTTGTGAAAATGAAAAATTTGGGGCTAATGCAACATGTTTGGGGTCATTTTCATGATCCAATGTCTCAAAATTCCGTGAAGCACTTGCGGTTTCAAAATGCTCACCACACCTCTAGGTAAATTCCTTGAGTGGTGTAGTTTACAAAATGGGGTTATTTGGGGGTGGGGTTCACTGTTTAGACACTTCTGGCTTTGCGCTTCAAAAGTCAAATGGTGCTCCTTCCCATCTGAGTCCCGCCATGCGCCAAAACGGTAGTTTTCCACTACATATGGGGTATCGGTGTAATCAGGAGAAATTGCACAAAAAATTTTATGGTGCATTTTCTCCTGTTACCCTTGTGGAAATTAAAATATTTAGAGCTAAAGCAACAATTTTGTGGAAAAATGAAAATGTTTATTTTTTTCTTCCACATTGCTTTAATTCCTGTGAAAATTTTGTAGGAACCATGAGAAATTTCTGATGTTATTTTAACCCTTATAACTTCCTAACAATAAAAATTGTTTCAAAAATTGTGCTGATGTAAAGTAGACATGTGGGAAATGTTATTTATTAATTATTTTGTGTGATATATCTCTCTGATTTAAGGTCTTAAATAATAAGTTTTAAAATTGCAACATTTTTACCAAATTTCTATTTTGTTCATAAATAAACGCAAGTCATATCGAAGATATTTTACCACTAACATAAAGTACAATATGTCATGAAACAACAGTCTCCGAATCAGTGGATCTATTGAAGTTCCAGAGTTATAACCTCATAAAGGACAGTGGTCAGAATTGTAAAAATTGTCCCGGTCATTAACGTGCAAACCACCCTTGGGGGTAAAGGGGTTAAGAACTATCTGTTCATTTGCTGTCTAATCTATGCCACAGGAAATAGTTTCAGTGTATGGAAGCACGGGATCACGTTAACTTGCAAAAAAGAAGAGATCCAGGTTTAATTAAACAAAAATCCAGAGTCTTTATTTAATAATTAAAACAAATAAGGCATCACTGTAAATACACCTGGGCATATACTGTAGGTGGGAGTTGGGGATAAGGCAGGTGCGAGGATGAAAACCAGACGCGTTTTGAACGCTAACTGCATTCTTAGACTCGGTCTGATGAAGTGTGACCAGGAAAGGAGGAAATTTAAGGTTACAACATGGCCGCAGTTTGCACCTTGTCCACACACAACTTGATCTGTTCCTGTTGGTGAGCTCATTAGAGCCAAAAGAAACTGCAGTGATGCGATGGCTTTCTACAGAGAATCACGCGCTATCCAACAACGCTTAAAACAAAGAACTGGTCCTATGTGGTCTCTGAATCAGGCCACGAATATCGTACATTCAAAAACTATTAAGAGTTAATGATGAACTCCAAACCTATGAAAGCCACGGAAACATTTTCAGAAAAAGCCACTTTATTGCATACTGTATAATACTTTAACCACAACCTACATTTTCTTAAGAGATGATAATACAATGGATTTCATATTTAATAACGGCCTCAGAATTGTTTCTAGATAAAAATGTTTTCCTACGGTCGTTGCTTATCTCCTAGTTTTTACTGCGCAAACAGAAATTTTCATCCCCATCTTTGGCTTTCTATTATTGGTTATTATAAAAAAAGTGGTCAGTTTCCATGTAAAACATGTTCATATTCAATTAAGACTCCAACATTTTACAGTTCGGATGGTTTAAAAGCTTAAGAAACAAAAAATAAAAAACTTTCTAATTGTAATTCAGATTACATAATCTATTGATTGAATGACGTGCTTGTAAGTAGTGTTGAGCGATACCGTCCGATACTTGAAAGTATCGGTATCGGAAAGTATCGGCCGATACCGGCAAAGTATCGGATCCAATCCGATACCGATACCCGATACCAATACAAGTCAATGGGACTCAAGTATCGGACGGTATTCCTGATGGTTCCCAGGGTCTGAAGGAGAGGAAACTCTCCTTCAGGCCCTGGGATCCATATAAATGTGTAAAAGAAAGAATTAAAATAAAAAATATCGCTATACTTTACCTCTCCGACGCAGCCTGGACCTCAGCGAGGGAACCGGCAGCGTTGTTTGTTTAAAATTCGCGCTTTTACTTGGTTACGTGAAGTCCCGGCTTGTGATTGGTCAGGGCGGCCATGTTGCCGGGACGCGGACCAATCACAGCAAGCCGTGACGAAATTACGTCACGGCTTGCTGTGATTGGTCCGCGTCCCGGCAACATGGCCGCCATTAACCAATCACAAGCCGTGACGTCACGGGAGGCTGGACACGCGCACTTTTTAAAATGGGCGCGTGTCCAGCCTCCCGTGACGTCCCGGCTTGTGATTGGTTGCGCCGCGGTCAACCAATCACAAGCCGGGAGGCTGGACACGCGCGCATTTTAAAAAGTGCGCGTGTCCAGCCTCCCGTGACGTCACGGCTTGTGATTGGTTGCGTCTCCCATGTGACTGCGACGCAACCAATCACAAAGCCGGGACGTAATTTTAAAATCCTTAAGGACCTGAAATTACGTCACGGCTTGCTGTGATTGGTTGCGTCTCCCATGTGACTGCGACGCAACCAATCACAACGCCGGAACGTAATTTTAAAATCCTGAAGGACCTGAAATTACGTCACGGCTTGCTGTGATTGGTTGCGTGCCGGTCACATGGGCGGCACGCAACCAATCACAAGCCGGGACTCGCGTAAAGGAAAGAAAAGCGCGAATTTTAAACAAAGAACGCTGCCGCTTCCCTCGGTAAGGTGCAGGCTGCGTCGGAGAGGTGAGTATAGCAATATTTTTTATTTTAATTCTCTCTTTTACACATTTTTACATTAATGTTGTTTCGATACCGATACCCGATACTACAAAAATATCGGATCTCGGTATCGGAATTCCGATACAGCAAGTATCGGCCGATACCCGATACTTGCAGTATCGGAATGCTCAACACTACTTGTAAGCTTAAATACATTGGTTCCACTACCCAAAAAATTAAAATACAGGATTAGAGAACATAAGCATTAACTGCGAAGACACAAGAGTGCCTGCATCCTCCACTGCGCCACCACTGACTCAAGCCTGTATTCCCTGGAGACCGGCTCCTCCTGAACCCATTGCTTACACTGGGCATTGACTTCACAGGCGACTATATGATAAAGGCCATTAATTGGCCGAAACGTCTTTAAATTGTCGCTTTACCTATCGGCATCAAATAAATACTCACCTGAAGCATTATTTTTCTTGTACGTGTGCAGTGATTTTTTTTTCTGAACTTATGCCTATGGGACCTTTGGTTCCCTTTACTAGCACCGTTTTACAAAAAGTCGAGTGCTAACCATTTGTCTTTCCTATAACATATACATGATGTCAGTCAACCTACCAACCGTAATATGGCAAATGCATCAAATCACTTTATTTCTGCACAATAGACAATTAATGGATTGCGTCGTTTATAGAACTTATTTTCAAACATATATGCAGTGGGGATAATGGAATCACACCAAGATGTAATACATGTAAACATTCAATGCAAATCAGTTAACAAATATAATAGAAACAGAATTGACAAGACCGTGAAACATGAGGAAGGGAAGGAGATGAGGTCTCTGGGAAAGATGGTACAGTTTGCTGGGTGACTACCATCGTTAGGCCTTCTGAGCCCAGTATATGTCCCACAGATTACACGTTGCTTCAAAACTTTCAGACGTAATATCTATTAAAGCTGTGAGGTGCTCCATATTTCGTATGTCCTGTATCCGGAAATACAACTCGTTGAGTGACGGAGAATAAGCCAGCCTCAATTCCTTGCTATTAAACATCTCGCTGCTGTGGTCAGATGTAAAAGAATCTGCTGAGTCCTGCTTCCAATCTGGAATGGGGGGATATTGAGCAAGTAGAATTTAGGGTCTAATGGAATATGAACTTCGAAGATTAATGTTTTGACCTTACACCAGAACTTTTGTATAATTGAACATATCCAAAAATATGGGTTAGGCCTCCATCATCAGAACCGCACCTCCAGCTTTGGATAGATATATTGGGAGTAAATTTATGTAATAACCAAGGAGTGTAGTACCAAAACATAAGCAATTTAAACTGGTTTTCCGTATTTCCTTATACACCCGGAGAACATTCTGTTGTTTTTGCCTGTACCTATTTGTGGAAGCAATGTATTGCCATTTTTTTCAACTTTTATGTATTGATTTTAAATTGTGAGTGTTTCTACACAGAAGACCCAGTGTCATGGGTTCTCAGGTGTTTCCTAATTAATTCATTTCTAATTAATTAACCAATTATCCCAATTATGTCGTAACCTTAAATTTTCTTCTTTCCTGTTCACACTTCATCAGACCAAGTCTACAAATGCACTTAGCTTTCGAAACGTGTCCAATTTTCATCCCCTCGCACTTTTTATCCTCAACTCACACCTATGCCTAGGTGTATTTGCAGTGATGCCTTCTTTGTTTTACTTACGAAACAAAGACTGTGGAATGAAGCTGGATCTCTTCCCTTTTGTAAATTAATCTCTGCCACCCCTGACTTGTTCCATTGTCACCAGTTTATAAGTGTTAAGGTATCTTCACATTAAGCGACGCTGCAGCGATACAGACAACGATGCCGATCGCTGCAGCGTCGCTGTGTGGTCGCTGGAGAGCTGTCACACAGACCACTCTCCAGCGACCAACGATGCCGAGGTCCCCGGGTAACCAGAGTAAACATCGGGTTGCTAAGCGCAGGGCCGCGCTTAGTAACCCGATGTTTACCCTGGTTACCAGTGTAAAATGTAAAAAAACAAACTGTGCATACTCACCTTCGCATCCCCCGGCGTCCGCTTCCTGCACTGACTGAGCGCCGGCCCTAACAGCAGAGCGGTGACGTCACCGCTGTGCTGTGCTTTCACTTTACGGCCGGCGCTCAGTCAGTGCAGGAAGCGGACGGCGAGGGACGTGACGGACATCAGAGGGTGAGTATGTACTGTTTGTTTCTTTTACATTTTACACTGGTAACCAGGGTAAACATCGGGTTACTAAGCGCGGCCCTGTGCTTAGTAACCCGATGTTTACCAGTGTAAAACATCGCTGGCATCGTTGCTTTTGGTGTCAAACACGAAGATACACGCCGGTCTGACGACCAAATAAAGTTCTGAACTTTCTTCAACGACCAGCGCCATCACAGCAGGATCCTGATCGCTGCTGCCTGTCACACACAACGATATCGCTAGCCAGGACGCTGCAACGTCACGGATCGCTAGCGATATCGTTTAGTGTGACGGTACCTTTACTCATTTTACCTGTCATTGTGTTAATGTTATGGTGTGTAGTATTCTTCCTTACTACTGGTGCTTTCACTGACGAGGGATTGTGATCTTCATAAAATAAATTTAGAAATCTCTTTTGAGTTGTAGATAAATAAAATCCAATCTATCTTTCTTCCTTATAGGAAATCCTTCTGAGAATAACGGATTATCACTAAACTGTAAAGAAGACGATGAAGATATCGGGAAGCACTCTAATGGAGAAAACCTCATTACTATTCACGGACCTCCCGGACTTCACAGTACTTCACTTTCTTATAATCCTCCTAATCATGAGGAACCTTCTCCTGAGCAATGTCACATTGTTACCACAATTCCAGGTGACAAAGTGGATACAAGATTTCAGTGTGACAAGCAGCTAACTAAAAGCTCAGATTTTTTAACACACAGAAAGCACAAAGGAGAAAAGCGATACTCCTGTTCAGAATGTGGGAAATGCTTTACAAATAAAACAAAATTAGTTATACATGAGAGAATTCACACAGGCGAAAAACCATTTTCATGTTCGGAATGTGGGAAATGCTTTACAGATATAGGGAGTCTTCGTATACATCTGAGAACTCACACAGGAAAAAAGCCATTTTCATGTTCAGTATGTGGGAAGTCCTTCACAATTAAAGGGAATCTTAGTAGACATCAGAGCGTCCATACTGGAGAGAAGCCGTATTCATGTTCAGAATGTTGGAAAGGTTTTAGAAATAACTCTGATCTTGTTAAACATCAAATGATTCACACAGGGGAGAAACCGTTTTCATGTTTACAATGTGGAAAATGCTTTACAGAGAAATCACAACTTCGTAAACATCAGAGAATTCACACAGGAGAAAAGCCGTATTCATGTTCACGGTGTGAGAAATGCTTTACAGATAAATCTACTCTTGTGAAGCATGAGAAAAGTCACACAGGAGCTAAGTATTCATGTTCAGAATGCGGGAAATCTTTTATACATAAATCAAATCTTGCTACACATGAAAGAATTCATACTGGAGAGAAGCCGTATTCATGTTCAGAATGCGGGAAATCTTTTATACATAAATCAAATCTTGCTACACATGAAAGAACTCATACTGGAGAGAAGCCGTATTCATGTTCAGAATGTGGGAAATCTTTTACACATAAATCAACCCTTGCTACACATGAAAGAATTCATACTGGAGAGAAGCCGTATTCATGTTCAGAATGTGGGAAATCTTTTTTATATAAATCAATTCTTGCTTCACATAAGAGAATTCACACTGGAGAGAAGACATATTCATGTTCATTTTGTGAGAAATGCTTTACAGATAAATCAAGTCTTGTGAAGCATGAGAGAACTCACACAGGAGCGACGTTGTATTCATGTTCAGAATGTGGAAAATCTTTTATATATAAATCAAATCTTGTTACACATGAGAGAATTCATACAGGAGAGAAGTTGTATTCATGTTCAGAATGCGGGAAATCTTTTATACATAAATCAAATCTTGCTACACATATGAGAATTCACACTGGAAAGAAGCTGTATTCATGTTCAGAATGTGGGAAATCTTTTTTATATAAATCAATTCTTGCTACACATGAGAGAATTCATACAGGAGAGAAGCCATATTCATGTTCAGAATGTGATAAATGTTTTAGAAAAAAAACACATCTTGTTAACCATCAAATAATTCACACAGGGGAGAAACCGTTTCCTTGTTTACAATGTGGAAAAAGCTTTAGAGATAAATCAAAACTTCTTATACATCAGAGACGTCACACGGGAGAAAGGCCATATTCATGTTCACTTTGTGACAAGTGCTTTACAGAAAAATCAAGTCTTGTGCGACACGAGAGAATTCACACAAGTCATAGAGAAGCCGTATTGTTCACTCTGTGAGATGTGCCGTACAAAAAATCAAGTGTTGTGAGACATGAGAGAAGTCACACAGGAGAGAAGCCATATTCATGTTCAGAATGTGGAAAATCTTTTATGCATAAATCATATCTTGTAAAACATGGAAGAAGGCATATAGGAAAGAAACTAAAATTATGTTCTTTGTGTTTTATAAAGTTTAATAAACATTGCTCAGCATAAACGAGTACACACCATTTGATAAGTAAGATTTTAATTAATATTTCACTGAACACCAGAACAATTTCTAAAATTTTGCCAACACTGAATTTCATAGAACCTTTTTTTGTAATCAAAACTTGAAAGTAAGGTTAATAATAAAACTTTCATTACAAAATCTTCAGTGTTACTTAAATTAGTTGATGCGTACCCCCCCATGTAAAAAACTACTACATCTATCATTTTGTATGGCCTCCATGATTTTTAAGGACAGCAACAAGTCTTCTAGTCCTGTAATGAACAAGTTGGTTACATAATACTATTTTTTTTTCTCTTTTTCAAGAACGAGCTCTCTTAAGAGCCTGGATTATGGATGGAGAGTGATGACAGCTTGTCTCTTCAGATTTCCCAATAGGTGTTTGTTGGGTTTCAGATCAGGAGAGATTTCACCTCTGAATCACTTTCACCCTGCTTTTCAGAATTGTAACCTTGGCCTTAGATGTGTGTTTTGGATCATTGTCATGTTGGAAAAGTGCACATCTACTAAAGGCATGGAGTGATGGCAGCATCTTTTTCACTATAGAGCAGAACATCTGTGAATTCATGATGCCATCAATTAAATGTACCGTATATATGTATAAATATGTGGAGGAAAATGGAGGGTGCGTCTTATAGTCCAGATGTATCGACTCTGACTGTGTGGGAATAGTGGAATAGTGGGTCACTGGAGGCTGGAGCCAGCTTCTGTGGTTAACTCCCATGCCGCTTCTAAAGAGATTAATATTTGCTGCATTCCACGCCCATGGGCATGGAGGGCAATGAATATTGATTTCTCTTTAGCGTCCTGGTCTGATTGGCCCCCATCCCAGTCCTGGTATGCATGGCCCCATCCTTATTCTAGTACAGTATTTCCCAAACTACAGTCCTCACAGACCCCACGGGTCATGTTTTCAGGATTTCCATAGTGTTGCACACGTGAGACAATTCCTGATGCCTTGATGATACTTCCACTACTTGCGCAATACTAAAGAAATCCTAAAAACATGACGTGGGGTCCTTGAGGACTGGAATTTGGGAAACACTGTTCTATTATGATTGCCCCCCAACCCCGCTCCTATTATGCATGGCCCCATCAGAAAACATAAAAAAAACCTAAACCATTACACTTACCCTCCCGGCGCTCCCTCGCAGCGTCCTGCTCCATTGCAGCGTCCTGCTCCATTGCCAGCAGCTGCTTTATTCTTGTAAGCAGCGCATGGCAGGGACGTCATGCGCTGCTCACAAGCTGAAGGGAAGGTACCGGAATACTCACTGCTCCCAATATTGCCTTGCACTGGCATGTACTCCGGAGGACAGAGAATTAACTTCAATCCAATATTGCGGCCAGCCTGCAGCCAGCGGGTAAGGAAAGGGTGAATCAAACACCCGAAAACCCCGCCTATATGACCCAAAACCGGTCCTGCCAAATTCAGGTGACAGGTTCCCTTTAAAGCTTATATAAAGTTGTGTGAAAAAATCTTTGCCCCCTTCCCGATTTCCTATTCTTTTGCATGTTTCTCGCACTTAAATGTTTCTGATCATCAAACAAATGGAAATATTAGACAAAGATAATAGAAGCGAAACAGATACAGGACCCAAGCATATATATCATCTAGTCATCTTACATAGGTGTAGCATCGGTGATAATGATATATATGTGCATGGCAGAGAATGGCAGATCATTCCGGTTAGTGCAATAGAACCGAGAGAGATAAATCTGAATATGTGGTCAAGAGTAATGATACCAAGGCTTAGATCGAAAAATAAAACACCTTTATTGGGACAAAATGGTGAGAAGGTGGCACTACAATAAGGAAAAGGTGCCTGCACGTACATACAACAAAAAGATAAAGTACATAAAAAATGAGAGACACTCAAACTACACACCAAAAACAATCCGAATGCTTGAAAAACAAACATTTAAATGAGAATAGGGGCATCCATGAAGGACATGGCAAATCCGATGTCCTCATCAAATGTCAGGATTATGATAGGACCAATATAAGAATGTGCAATAGCAAAGATCGGAAGCCAAAGAAGTGTGTAACAGTGGTATAGGGTGATCGATATGCTGAGACACAATGGTAGGTGTGTAGGTAATACTGAGATCATATAATAGGAGTCAACACTAAGTGTGAAGCAGAACAGACTGAAGAGTCAACACAAACATGGAAGGGATCACAAGTACTATATGGTATAGGCAGAATAGGAGTGCAAGTAATGAACAGTGCACCCGCAGTAAAGAAGTATTACCTGGGTGGTGAGTGGTATGTTTGCGGCACATGCCCCGATGTGCGTTTCAGAACTCGTCCTTCATCATGGAGTGGTAGATAACAGAAGTAAACACAAAGAGCAGTTTATAAATGAAGGTCTTTATTATTAAGGGAAGAGGAAATCCAAACCTACAGGCCCTTGTATGAAAAGGTAATTCACCCCCTTCAAACATAAATTAACTGTGGTTTATCACATCTTTGGGAAGTCAAGTTCAAACTTCCTAGCCACACACAGGCCTGGTTATTGCCACACCTGTTCTCAATAAAGAAATCACTCAAATAGGACCTGACTGACAAAGCGAAGTAGACCAAATGTTCCTCAAAAGCTAGATCCAAAGAAATTCTGTAAAAAATGAGAAAGTAATTGAGATCTATCAGTCTGGAAAAGGTTATAAATAGTTATGAGCGAATATACTCGTTACTCGAGATTTCCCAAGCATGCTCGGGTGGCCTCCGAGTATTTGTAAGTGCTCGGAGATTTAGTTTTCATCGCCGCAGCTGAATGATTTACATCTGTTAGCCAGTTTGATTACATGTGGGGATTCACTAGCAACCAGGCAATCCCCACATGTACTTATGCTGGCTAGTAGCTGTAAATCATTCAGCTGCGGCAATGAAAAATAAATCTCCGAGCACTAACAAATACTCGGAAGACTCGGGAAATCTCGGGTAACGAGTATATTAGCTCATCACTAGTTATAAAGCCATTTCTAAAACTTTTGGACTCGAGCGAACCACCGTGGAAGCCATTATCCACAAATTGCAAAAACATGGAACAGTTGTGGCTCTTCCCAGGAGCGGCCGACCAAAATTACTCCTAGAGCACCGCGACAACTCATCCAAGAGGTCTCAAAATACTCCACAACAACATACAAAGAACTGCAGGCCCCACTTGCCTCAGTTAAGGTCAGTGTTCATGACTTCACAAGAAAGAGACTGGGCAAAAACGGCCTGCATGGCAGAGTTCCAAGATGAAAACCACTGCTGGCCAATAAGAACATAAAGGCTGATCTCAGTTTTGCCAGAAAACATCTTGATGGTCCCCAAGACTTCTGGGAGAATACTCTGTGGACTGATGAGACAAAAGTTGAACTGTTCGGAAGATGTATGTCCCGTTACATCTGGCGTAGAAGTAACACAGAATTTCAGAAAAGAAGCATGATACCAACAGTAAAATGTGGTGGTGGTGTGATGGTCTGGGGCTGTTTTGCTGCTTCAGGACCTGGAAGACTTGCTGTGGTAAATGGAGTAATGAATTCTGGTTTCTATCAAAAAAGTGAATTTCCGGCCACCTGTTCGTGACCTCAAAATGAAGTGCATTTGGGTTATGCAGCAGGACAATGATCTAAAACACACCAACAAGTCCACCTCGGAGTGGCTGAAGAAAAATAAAATTAAGACTTTGGAGTGGCCTAGTCAAAATCCTGACTTTAGTCCTATTGAGATGCTGTGAAATGACCTTAAAAACTTGGTTCTTGCTGAGAAACCCTCCAATGTGGCTGAATTACAACATTTCTACAAAGATACAGAGTGTTGGAAAAGATTCATTGCCAGTTATTGCAAACACCTGATTGCAGTTATTGCTGCTAAAGGCGGCCCAACCAGTTATTTGGTTTAGCGGGCAATCACTTTCTCACACAGGGCCCTGTAGGTTTGGATTTCTTTTTCCCTTTAAAATAAAGACTTTAATTTAAAAACTGCATTTTGTTTTTACTTGTCTTATCTTTGTCTAACATTTAAATTTGGTGATCTGAAACATTCAAGCGTGACAAACATGCAAAAGAACAGGAAATCAGGAAGGGGCAAACACTTTTTCACACAACTGTAAGAGAAGCTGCATTTATTGAATGGATGAAAGGCCCAAAATAAATCTCTTGTGCCCCAAGATGGGTTTGAGAAGTTTCTCCCACACAGTTCAGGACTTTTCGTTTGCAAATGTCTCCCAGGAGATAAATGAAGATATATTTCAATCCCTTCTGTTACCTGCATTGAGTGGAGGGATAGCTGGTGGAAGAGGGATAGTTTTGGAACACAGTGGCATTTTCATCGCTACGACGGTACGATTCGTGACGTTCTAGCAATATAGTTACGATCTCGCAGTGTCTGACACGCTACTGCGATCAGACACCCTGCTGAGAATCGTACGTCCTAGCAGATCATTTGGAACTTTCTTTCGTCCCTGGATCTCCCGCTGTCATCGCTGGATCGTTGTGTGTGACAGCGATCCAGCGATGCGTTCGCTTGTAACCAGCGTAAACATCGGGTTATTAAGCGCAGGGCCGCGCTTAGTAACCCGATGTTTACCGTGGTTACCAGCGTAAAAGTAAAAAAAAACAAACCGTACATACTCACCATCTGATGTCCGTCAGGTCCCTAGCTGTCTGCTTCCCGCTCTGACTGCCGGCCGGAAAGTGAGAGCAGATCACAGCGGTGACGTCACCGCTGCACTCTGCTCTCACTGTACGGCGGCACTCAGTCAGAGCGGGAAGCAGACGGCTAGGGACCTGACGGACATCAGATGGTGAGTATGTACGGTTTGTTTTTTTTAACTTTTACGCTGGTAACCACGGTAAACATCGGGTTATTAAGCGCGGCCCTGCGCTTAGTAACCCGATGTTTACCCTGGTTACCAGCGAACCTCGGCATCGTTGGTCGCTGGAGAGCGGTCTGTGTGACAGCTCCCCAGCGACCACACAACGACTTACCAACGATCACGGCCAGGTCGTATCGCAGGTCATGATCGTTGGTAAATCGTATAGTGAGACGGTACCCTTACAGTCCTTCTAGTACAGAGATCTCCAAGCTTTCTGACCATGAGTGCCACATTCAGCTATGAAAGGGGGTTACCAGCCACATTCAGCTTTGAGAGAGGGTTGCAATCTACATCCAGCTCGTGCTCCACTCACAGTAGTGACACTTAGAGCTCCCATTACCGGTATAATGGCAGCCAAAGCTTTTCCACTGAAATCACACCAAGGCCGTATGCCAAACTTCAGGGTCTCCTATCTTATTCCCATTCAGATCTGCTCTTCTGTGCAGGGTTACACACAAAAGTCACCATCTAGAGATCTTCTCTTAATAGCTGTTTGCTATACTTGGTGCTAATGCCCCAAGCTGGCAGACAGCCATGAGCTGAACATCAAGGGTCCACAAGCCACATGTGGTTTTCGAGCTACAGACTGGGGACTCCAGCTCTAAAGATTTTGAGCCAGGGCCGCCTGATGACTCTCTAAAAATTTGGAACGAGGGATGCATTTTTGGAGCAATGGCTGCGTGATGACCCTATTGCTATAAAGGACACACAAAAAAAGAAACCATGAACCGTATACCCTTCTTTGGGTGGGAAGGGGTGTATGGGAATACACCAGAAAAAAGGAACACCTAACCCTTGGCATGGGAACTTTGTGTGGGTGCCTTGCAGAATAGTTGCCCACCTTCTACCTCTGGCCACCCCACTGCCTTTCCTGCCTGTTGCGGTGCTGTGAATCCCTCCCCCTCTGCACTGCTGTCCTCACTCTGCATGGCACCTTCCCAGGTTGGGTCAGAGACTTAATTGTCCATCACTTCGTCTTCTATTTCTGAATTCTGGCCATCTTAATTTGGCAACTGTGTCTCATCAACATCTACCTCTTGAGACTCTCATTGCCATTCCCCAATGTCATCTTCCTCTAACCATGGCTGCTCAAAAATATGGGCGTCACTAGACACAATCTCCTCATGCCCTTCTTGAGATGTGCAGAGCAAGAGGCCAGAATCAATAAATGGAGATGTACAGAGATCTTTGGAGTGTGCAATCACTTGTCTTCTGGGATTCACCTTGGTGGGAGGAAGAAGGATCAAGATGAGGATTATGTGGTCCAGACTCTTGGCTAGTGAGACTGGACCGTGTGAAAGACTGGGTGGTGCTGGGAAACATACTGGAAGCATTATCTGCCATCCACCCAACCCCCTGTTTGCACCGTTCTGGTTTCCATGTTTGTGTCCCATGCACCCCTGCAAAGCAGGACAGGAATCTAGTATGGATGAGCATGTTTGTTGTGCTCCGGCAGCAGGCACAGTTTTACCTGGACCACGGCCTCGGTGTTCACCTCAGCATCATGTCCACTTCCCTGTCCCTTACCGCGCACCTTGCAAATTTTAACCCCTCCACCCTCGGGCCATCTTCTGCTTTTGCATTTACGTTCTTTGCCCCTTTCTTCCCAGAGCCATAAGTTTTTATTTTTTCCATCAATATGGCCATGTGAGGTCTTGTTTTTTTGCGGGACGAGTTGTACTTTTGAACGCCGCCATTGATTTTACCATATAATGTACTCGAAAAAGGGAACAAAATTCCAAGTGTGGCGTAATTGCAAAAAAAAGTGCAATTCCACAATTGAGTTTTAGTTTTTTTTTATCATGTTCACCAAATGTTAAAACTGACCTGCCATTATGATTCTCCAGGAGTTTACTGACACCAAAAATGTCTAGGTTCTTTTTTATTTAAGTGGTGAAAAAAAAATCCAAATTTTGTTAAGAAAAAAATAATTGCATAATTTCTTAGACCCGTAGCGCCTTTATATTTTGTGATCTGGGGCCGGGTAAGGGCTTATTTTTTGTGTGCTGAGCTGAAGTTTTTATTGATACCATTTTGGTGGAGATATGATCTTTTGATTGGCTGTTATTGCATTTTAATGCAGTGTTGCGGCAACCAAAAAAAAATTCTGGTGTGTTGATTTTTTTTTCTCGTTATGCCGTTTACCGATTGGATTAATTCTTTTTATATATTGATAAATTGCACAATTCTGAATGTGGCACTGACAAATATGTGTATTTTTTATATGTTTTTTATTGTTTCATTTTGAATGGGGGGTGATTTAAACTTTTATATATATTTTTACTTTTAACATTTTTTTCTTACTTTACACTTGCTTCAATAGTCTCCATGGGAGACTAGAAGCTGCGATCATCCGATCACTTGTGTTCTGCTCTGTATAGTTAAAATGATCACTTGCTATGAATGCCGACCACTGGGCAGGGTTTGAGACACGCTTTCGGTGCATGCATGCTAAATGCTGCCGTCAGGGTTTGACGGCAGTTTCTAAAATGTTAACAGCTGCGGATGATCGCGGTTTCACCCGCGGTTCTTAGGGGCACATGTCAGCTGATCAGATAAGCTGACATGTGCTGGAAATGGTGCGGGCTCAGCGCCGGAGCCCACACCAAAGAGGGGGAGGGGACGTCTGAGGTACTAGTATGTCAGAAGTAGGGAAAGGGTTAAATTAGGTATATAGTATATGCTTGCAAACTTTCTGGTATTAATAATGGAAAGAAAATAGGTAGCCCTGAAAATGAAGTTTAAGCTACATCTGCCTGTTTACTCTCTTAAAATTTTGAGCGAGGGCCACCTGATGACCATCTAAAATTTTTGAGCAAGGGCTCCCTATCTACCCACTAAAAATTAGGAGTGAAGGCCACCTGCTTACCCTAAAAAAATTAGGAGTGATGGACGCCTGTTTACCCTCAAAAAATGTTAAAGCGAGGGCTGTCTTTTTATCCTCTTAAAATTTTGAGCAAGGGCTGCCTATCTACTCTCTAAAAATTAGGAGTGAAGGCCGCCTGCTTACCTTAAAAAAATTAGGAGCGAGGGACACCTGTTTACCCTCATAAAAGGTTAAAGAGAGAGCTGTCTTTTTATCCTCTTAAAATTTTGAGTGAGGGCCAGCTGATGACCGTCTAAAAATTTTGACTAAGGGCTGCCTGTTTTTATTATTATTTAACGAACTTCAGCTTGATTTCGAGCCATGGAGACTTCATGGATGAACAGTCTGTAGGAAGATCGATCTTGTGTAAGCCTATATAGGTCTTCCAGAGTCTTTTCTGCCATTATCTTGATTGTACCCAGCCATCGGGTTCCTGGTCTTCCTCTTCGTCTTGTTCCTTCTATTCTTCTGACTATGATGTCCTTCTCCAGTGATTGCTCTCTTCGTATGATGTGTCCAAAGTAGGCAAATCTTAGGTTGGTGATTCTTTCTTCGAGTGACACATATGTCTGGCTTGATTTGTTACAAGATTGATTTGTTTGTTCTTCTGGCCATCCTTGGTACTGATAACATCCCTCTCCAGCCCCTACATTTCTGGAAAACGCCAGAATATATATGAGCCTCTTTCTTTCTATTATGAGCCCTTTTGGTCCTGACCACAGATCTCTTGACTATCCTGCCTCATGGTAAGTCTGTGAGTAGTGACAAGCGTCACAGTGAAAAATAGACATGTAATTCCCATTTTTTTTTTTACGTTTTCCGATATATACAGTAAATCACAAAAGTAAGTACACCGCTCACATTTGTGTAAATATTTTTTTATCTCTTCATGGGACAACACTGAAGAGTTGACACTTGTACTCAGTGTACATCGTGTATAACTGTAATTTTGGTGCCCTCTACGTAACTCAACACACATCCATTAATGTCTCTGGTAACAAAAGTGAGTGCACCCCTAAGTGAAAATGGCCTAATTATGCTCAATTAGCCATTTTCCCTCTCCGGTGTCACATGACTCATTAGTGTTACAAGTCTCAGGGGTGAATGGAGAGCAGGTGTGGTAAATTTGGTGTTATCGCTCTCACACTCTCTCATACTGGTCACTCTCCTAGTGGCAAAGAACTCTAAAGGTACCTTCACACGAAACGACTTTGTAACGATATCGCTAGCGATCCGTGACGTTGCAGCGTCCTGGCTAGCGATATCGTTTAGTTTGACACGCAGCAGCGATCAGGATCCTGCTGTGATGTCGCTGGTCGCTGAATAAAGTCCAGAACTTTATTTGGTCGTCCGATCGCCGTGTATCGTTGTGTTTGAAAGCAAAAGCAACGATACCAGCGATGTTTTACACTGGTAACCAGGGTAAACATCGGGTTACCAAGCGCAGGGCCGCGCTTAGTAACCCGATGTTTACCCTGGTTACCCGGGGACCTCGGCATCGTTGGTCGCTGGAGAGCGGTCTGTGTGACAGCTCCCCAGCGATCAAACAGCGACGCTGCAGCGATCGGCATCGTTGTCGCTATCGCTGCAGCGTCGCTTCGTGTGAAGGTACCTTTAGAGAAATCTGTAAAAAAGAATTGTTGCGCTACAGAAAGATGGCGCAGGCTGTAAGAATATTGGCAACACCCGGACACTAAGCTGCAGTACGGTGGCCAAGACCATACAGCGGTGTAACAAGACAGGTTCCACTCAGAATAGGCCTCCCCATGGTCCCCCAAAGAAGTGGGAGCACTGTGGATCAGTGGTTAGCACTGTTACTTCTACCAAAGACAATGTCATAAAAAATATTAAAAATCCTTGAGGTCCCTCATATCCCCCTCCCTTTTTTCTTTCCGCTACCATTTGTCCTGAGGAGACAGGAGCCATCACTCAAACCGGCCTTTATGTAAAATGCTTTGTACAGAGATGTAAAGCCGCTTAATTAAAATACAATGATTCTTCTTCATTCCCAGGTGACTGAAGAGGATGAGTATTGTCCACAGAGAGAGAAAAGTCATATTAGATTTTGAGTGGATCAAAGAAGATCTCGCACCCTTTACGAATAGCCATGGTCACTGCAGATACAATGAGAGGGCAGACAGTATGCCTCCGGGAGAAAATATGGAATATTGGCTTACCCATCCGATATTAATGAGACGTACATTTTGAGCAGCGGGGTAACGAGGCAAAGATACACGTTTTCTCATAATTATAGCTCCCACCAAAAGGCCCCAAATCCATCAGGGCCATATAACCGCCAGTAGCTAGGCCATGTTTGGCCTCTAGGCGTAGCTAAAATCCAGATACAAAAGATGACATCAGTCTCAAACTTCTGTGACCACACTCTGAGGAGTTATTGCATAAGTTGGGATTTTCTAAAATCATGAAGGGCTGAGACCAGGCCACATACTGGCCCATGTGAGGTCATCGTACAGGGGTGTGTGGGTGGGACTAGGTCTGATAAAAAATCAATCCCAATTATCATCAGTGTATCCTGTATGCAGGGATCCCGTTTATTGACAGCCAAATCGAAGCGCTCTCCTTCGGCTAAACTGAATCGCCTCTGCAATCGGTGTAGTAAGCCTCCTGTTAATCCCTTTTATTTTATGTAACTGTTTATACTGTATTGTTTTGTCCCACTTGTGAAATCTTTTGTATATTTTTCATAAACGCCTCCTCCCTTTGGATTAAATATAAAATTTAATAGTTCTGTTCATTCTGTTCTGTAAACTACGCCTCAAAGCCATAAGGTCCAATCGACCGAAAGATTGGTGGTGGCGGCGAGTAGGCTGGGGTTATCGGAGAGTTATCGGTGACCATACCGGGGTGTGTACACATATTGCCTGTGTTGGAATCCGGAGGTATATATGCCGTACGCTCACCGTTAATTTTCTGATAGCTGGCCTAGTGGTGCGAACAGGCTGTGGACTTCTCCGTTAAACGTCGGCCAATCGTGTAATTGGACGATTGGGGTTAGCAAAGAGCAGTTCGCTCCAAAGATCACAGCAGGTGGTACTTGTGACCTTTCTGGTCTGTGATATTGGGAATTTGTGGGATTAAGAAAGTCCTAACAAACCAAATCCCTGACAGACAACATGTTCACATAGTCTTTATGTTGTTCCCGTATTTCCTCCCACTCCAAAAACATACAGATAGGGAATCTAGATTGTAAGTCTCAATGGGGACACTGCTGATTTGTCTGTAAAGCGCTGTGGAATTAATGGTGCTATGTGAGTTAATAATGTTGAGTGCACATGCTCAGCGTCATATCTAGAGGTTATCGTCTCAAATTGGATGTATGAGTGCCGCTAGCATTGTTACAGAGGTAAAATTTTGCTGAAGGCAAGCAGACTGCGGACAAGGATTACTGGAACCACAACCTGTGTTCTGATGAGACCAAATAAACTTATTTTGGTTCAGATGGTGTCAACCGTGTGTGGGGGCAACCATGTGAGGAGCACAAAGACAAGAGTGTCCTGCCTACAGTCAAGCATGGTGGTGGGAGTGTCATAGGTTGGGGCTGCACGAGTGCTACTGTCTGTGGGGAGCTAGAGTTCATTGAGAGAACCATGAATGCCATCATTTACTGTGACATACTGAAGCAGAGCATCATCCTGTCCCTTCTGGGCCGCAGGTCAGTATTCCAACATGATGACAACCCCAAATACACCTCCAAGATGACCACTGACTTGCTAAAGAAACTGAGGGTAAAGGTGCTGGCTGGACTGGCCAAGCATGTCTCCAGACCTAAACCCTATCGGGCATCTGTGGGGGCATCCTCAAACAAAAAGTGGAGGAGCGCAAGGTCACCAACATCCACCAGCACTGTGATGTCATCATGGAGGAGAGGAAGAGGTTTCCAGCAGTAACCTGAGGAGATCTAGTGACCTCCATGCCTAAGAGAGCTAAGGCAGTGTTTGAAATTAATGGTGGCCACACAAAATATTGACACTAACGTTTAATGGCTATTATTAGAGGTGACACCCAATTTACATATAAGCTGCACACTGTCTACTTTAAATTGTATAAAAGTGTCAGAGCTTCAGTGTCGTCCCATAAAAAGACAATAACAATATCAAAGGTGTACTTACTTTTGTGATTTACTGTATAAAAAATGAAGGAATAGAAAAAGGATATAAAAAATTAAGCCCCATGTATCGTCAAAAAACAAAGGCAAAAATCATGTGAATGTTCGAACGAGGACATTTTTGGGAGTAGTTATAAGTGCATGTACGATAAAGTCAGAAAATCTGCTTGGTGGGGAACGGAGGAAACTGCCCAAATTAAACTGAACAGCAATGTGACTACCTCTGTGTTTGTGCATTTTATTTTTCTCCCCATCTGCTCTGCACTTTGGATGTGCTGAGCAGGACAAACACAGGTCAGAATATCTTGCTCATTTGGTGGTCCTGTCTCCTTTCACCTCATCCCAGGTGCAGACCAAATCCTGCCCCTCCCCAGAGTTGGAAGGGACCTCCGGAGTCATCATGCCAACCTTCTGCTCAATGCAGGAGTCACTAACATCTCAGACAGATGTCTGTCCAGCCTCTGTGTGAAGACTTCCATTGAAGGAGAACTCACCACCTCTCGTGGCCGCCTGTTCCATTCATTTGATCACCCTCACTGTCAAAAAGTGTTTTCTAATATCTAGTCTGTATCTTCCTTTCAGTTTCATCTCACTACTTCTTGTGTTTCCATGTGTAAATGAGACTAAGGATGATCCCTCTACACTGTGACAGACCCTCAGATACTTGTAGACCGCTACTAAAGGGAACTTGTCACCCCCCAGGGAGTTTTTAAGTAAAAGATCCACCTTCAGCAGCACTAAGGCTGCATTCTGTTAAGGTGGCTCTTATGTTTCTGATCCCTAGTAACACTGAAATATTGACTTTTATAAATTGTACCCCATAGCTGTATTGAGTCCCAGAGGTATGGTGTCTCCCCGTGTCAGACGCCCATCATTGACTTTTCCTTGACGAAGCTGCTTGCTGGCAGTGATACGCGTGGGATCTTCCCACACCCTTCCTCTTGCCATGCTTTGCCCCACTATTCTTTGGACTTGCATTCCACTTGCATTTGTCTGCATGCATTGAGCAGACTCTGCTGTTCCCAGGTCTGGTCATTCATACCTGTATTTGGGCTGGTGTTTTTTGCATTTTCACTATTATTACCTTTTACACCAAGCCTTGCTTTTCCATCTGGCAGGCTTTCCAGCCACACTTGTACATTCTTTACATGGCTGGGTTTATTTTTGCAGGTCCGTTTCCACTTGAATAGGGCGATTTTTCTATTTTTACATATCCACATGCTACTTGCTTGCTGAGCATTATTCATGACATATTGGGGAAGCCCACACTTAATTAACATTAAGTTAATGTTGATGAATATGGCTTACAGCCAATGAAAACCCAAAAGTCATTATCTCAGTAAATTAGAATAATTAACACAAAACACCTGCAAAGGCTCCTAAGTCTTTATAAAGGTCCCTTAGTCTGTTCCAGTAGCTCCACAATCATGGGGAAGACTGCTGACCTGACAGATATCCAGAAAACGTCATTGACACACTCCACAAGGAGGGGAAGCCACAAAAGGGCATTACTAAAGAAGCCGGCTGTTCACACAGTGCTGTATCCAAGAACATTAATGGAAAGAGGAGTGGAAGAAAAAAGTGTGGTAGAAAAAGGTGCACAAGCAACCGGGATAACCGCAGCCTTGAAAGGATTGTTAAGAAAAAGCCATTTGAAAATGTAATTCATGTGGAGTAGGAGATGCAAATTCATGTAAATTAGCTGAGTGTTCCCTCACCGTCTCTTGATTTATGGATAGTTTTGATTCTTTTTTTAATTCGATGGCACCGTGAAGATCAGTTGATGTTACATTTGCTTTCTTAGAGAACACAGATGCAAAATAGGAATTAAAAAAAAAAAAAAAATCGGCTTCTCAACATCATTTTTGACCACTTCACTCTTTTCATCCTGTAAAATACTATTGCATTTTTGACTTTGCTTCTGACATACCCTTAAAATCCTTTCTCACTCCTTTTGGTCTCCCTTGCAAGCCTCACTTCATTACTGGCTTTAGCTCTTCTAACGCTTGCCCTGCATTCCCTGCAGACAGCATTATACTCTTCTTTAGACATGCCTCCCTTTTTCCATTTTATATACATTTCTTTTTCCTTTTTAACAAGTGATTAAGTTCTCTGTTCATCCATCCTGGTCTCTTTAAATGCTTCCAATTCTTCCTCCTTTTCGGGATTGTTACTGTGTGCAGTGAAAATTTCATTTCATTTCGTCCCTTATGTTAAGTCTTCCCACATAAATGGTCCACACATATACTATACCCATCAAAACAAATATTCGTTCTTGGTTTTTACATTTTAGAAATCGTTTTTATACTTCTAATTCTTTTCTACCTTGGCAGAGTATAGGCTGACATATACATAAAAAAAGACAAAAAAATACACAAAACAATGTGCATTATTTGACTGGCTTAACATTACTTTTATGCTACAATTTATATATATATATATATATATAATATATATATATATATAATATATACATACACACATACGGCAGGAGCGAAAGTTGAGTATTTAGTTCCTGTGTGTAGATGTGGAGTGGTGATTGTGGCAATCTCTCCGTTCTTGATGTTTTGGGGATAACCAAAGGCACTTTGAAAAAGACTAAATTTCACCCATGAAAGCCTACAAGAGGCACACGGGAAGTGGAAAGGAACAAAGTTTCAGAAAAGGACTGAGAAAAATGGCCAGCTGCCGTAGAGGTAGTAGGAATGACAAAAGTGAAGAAGAGAAAGAATGAGATGGGAGAAAGCAAACCTTTCAGCGGGGATAGGACTGGGAGGGGGGATGGGACTGGGGATAGGACTGGGAGGGGGGATGGGACTGGGGATAGGACTGGGAGGGGGGATGGGACTGGGGATAATTATACGATTGGGGATAAGAATGAGAGGGGGTATGTAGCTGGGACTCGTGATGGGAAGGAGTATGGAACTGGTGATTGGAATGAGAGGGTGTATATGACTCAGACTGGGGGTATGACTGGGATGGGGGGCGCTGTAGGAATTCCAAAACGGTGCTAAGAAGTTTGAGGCGGCACTCGTCTTGGTGCTCTGGAGGCATTAGGTCCATCCAGGGGCTGAGACTTATGAGGTATGGAATATTTCTTGAAGGGGGAAGCGACGTCCCCACCCCGTCCAGCAGCCGATTCAATTCTTCCCTTACAGAAAGGTTCTGTTCTTCCAGTCCCATCATGGCTTCACGTGTGATCCTTGTGAGATCATCTAAGACCTCAAGATGTCTCCTACCGGATCGTTCCCGCCGTAACAAAGGTTCAGATACATTATACATGGCTGACCGATTTGTTCGAGAGAGAGCAGATTCTGGAATTTGACGCTCAGGTGCCCGAGAACGAGTATGAGGGACAGAGGGTCCGGCTCTAGCTTCTTCCTCCGGGACAACTACATTTAAAACTATTGGTCCCTGAGAACGAGGCACAGAGGGTCCGGCTCTAGCTTCTTCCTCCGGGACCACTACATGAGGGACTATTGGTGCCTGAGCATGAGTGTGAGGGACAGAGGGGCCGGCTCTATCCTCTTCCTCCGGGACCACTACATGAGGGACTTCTGGTGGTCGAGAGCCGGATGTTGTCCTGAAAAGAAGATAAAAATGAATTATTCTACTACTATAACATATAAATGATAAGTGAATGTGAGGAACCTTAGTAATAACGATGTAACCATTAACTCTCTATTACAAGTGGAGGCAGAGTCATGTATGATGTGGAGCAACAAATGCTCTAAAGGAGACAACAGCCGCTGTCTAGCGGGAGAGGTGGGAATTTAGGAGACTGTCTACTGATTGCTGTCATGGCTGCTACTTCTGTGAATCCCACATTTAAGCTACAAACTGATATAAACTGGCATTGCGGAACATAGATCAAGTGATAAGGGAACTTAAACCTGTAGTTTTCTAAAGGGTAAAAAAAAGATTTTTATTTGTCACTGCTCCTCCCTCCAAAGCCTAATAGTGATCAAAATATCATCTCGCTACACAGAAAATAAACCCTTACGCAGCTCCAGCCGCAAAGAAAAAATTTAAAAAAAGTTACGAGTCTCAACAACTGGAGACAAACAAAATTTTTATTATTTTTTTTTTTCTGTAAAATAAAGTGATCAACAACAAGTGTAATGTGACCTATAGAGGAAAATCACTGGTCAGATGTACTGGAAAGAGTTCCGTAGCCGTCTTTAAATGAATCCCATGGACTGTCCCATATATACACTGCGTGCAGAATTATTAGGCAAGTTGTATTTTGATCACATGATCCTTTTTATACATGTTGTCCTACTCCAAGCTGTTCAGGCTTGAGAGCCAACTACCAATTAAGTAAATCAGGTGATGTGCACCTCTGTAATGAGGAGGGGTGTTGTCTAATGACATCAGAACCCTATATAAGGTGTGCTTAATTATTAGGCAACTTCTTTTCCTTTGGCAAAATGGGTCAGAAGAGAGATTTGACGGCTCTGAAAAGTCCACAATTGTGGGATGTCTTGCAGAGGGATGCAGCAGTGTTGAAATTGCCAAACTTTTGAAGCGTGATCACCGAACAATCAAGCGTTTCATGGCAAATAGCCAACAGGGAAGCATGTTGGGCAAAAAAGGCGCAAAATAACTGCCCATGAATTGAGGAAAATCAAGCGTGAAGCTGCCAAGATGCCATTTGCCACCAGTTTTGCCATATTTCAGAGCTGCAACGTTACTGGAGTAACAAAAAGCACAAGGTGTGCGATACTCAGGGACATGGCCAAGGTAAGGAAGGCTGAAAAATGACCACCACAAGAAACATAAGATAAAACGTCAAGACTGGGCCAAGAAATATCTAAAGACTGACTCTTCAAAGGTTTTATGGACTGATGAAATGAGTGACTCTTGATGGGCCGGATGGATGGGCCAGAGGCTGGATCAGTAAAGGGCCGAGAGCTCCACTCCGACTCAGATGCCAGCAAGGTGGAGGTGGGGGACTGGTATGGGCTGGTGTCATCAAAGATGAACTTGTGGGACCTTTTCGGGATGAGGATGGAGTGAAGCTCAACTCCCAGACCTACTGCCACTTTCTGGAAGACAACTTCTTCAAGCAGTGGTGCAGGAAGACGTCGGATCGTTCAAGAAAAACATGATTTTCCTGCAGGACAATGCTCCATCACATGCCTCCAACTACTCCACAGCGTGGCTGGCCAGTAAAGGTCTCAAAGAAGAAAAAATAATGACATGGCCCCTTGTTCTCGTGATCTGAACCCCATAGAAAACCTGTGGTCCCTCATAAAATGTGAGATCTACAGGGAGGGAGAACAGTCCACCTCTCGGAGCAGTGTCTGGAGGCTGTGGTGGCTGCTGCACGCAATGTTGGTCGTAAACAGATCAAGCCACTGACAGAATCTATGGATGGAGGCTGCTGAGTGTCATCATAAAGAAAGGGGGCTATATTGGTCACTAATTTTTGGGGTTTTGTTTTTGCATGTCAGAAATGTTTATTTCTAAATTTTGTGCAGTGATATTGGTTTACCTGGTGAAAATAAACAAGTGAGATGGGAATATATTTGGTTTTTATTAAGTTGCCTAATAATTCTGCACAGTAATATTTACCTGCACAAACAGATATCCTCCTAAGATAGCCAAATCTAAAAAAAAAAAACACTCCAACTTCCAAAAATATTAAGCTTTGATATTTATGAGTCTTTTGGGTTGATTGAGAACATAGTTGTTGATCAATAATAAAAATAATCCTCTAAAATACAACTTGCCTAATAATTCTGCACACAGTGTATGTGATATACCAGATATACAGGACACCTGAATTCTTATTTAACATACAATTTCATTCAATTCCTCACTGTCCTAGATGCAAAACTAACATAGCAGACATGCTTCATATGATGTGGAACTGTCCTAGCTTGGTGTCCTTTTGGAGGGGTGTTGTAGCAACGATTAACAGGGTTTATTCAGTTGACGTAGAGCTTTCCCCATTAGTATGTATAGTGGAATATGTCGAAGATCTGTCTATTGATGAGTAAGGCAAAATCGTGGCGGCACGTATGTTATATATGGCAAGAAAGTTGATCGTACTGATCTGGAGAAACTACAAGTAGTGAAATAATGAGGAGATACTTACAGACGGAGATCGGCGCAGCGGTCCAGGAACCGCAGCATCTCCCTATAGCAGTACAGGGGTCTTCGGCAGGGCGCTGAACCGCTTCTTTCCTCCCTTAGGTCTCTCATGTAACGGTCCCGGATTGACCGCCACCGAATCAGAATTTTCTCTCCTAGGAGAAAATATATATAAAAATATAATATTAATTGAAATCTATAACAGAACATTAAATAGATGTCACTGGAGGCAATAATCCACATACTACTCACCGCTTCTCCGTCTCTGCTCAGGCGTGAGCTCACCCCAGCGGGTGTCAATAGTCCGGTATATCTTCTCCCAGAGGCGGCGGGTGTGGACGTAGTCGGCATGCCTGGGGTCCATAGAATCCCATAAAGGGGCTCTTGCCTCCACCAGTTGGATGAGGAGTTCGTTGTCGATGTCCGGCCCTTTGTACTCCTCGTCCCCTCGGGTGGAGCCTCTGGAGACCTGGAAATGTAAACATATATCCAAACATGAAATTGGATGGTCGCCAGTCAGACATGAATGTGGTAATGGGGGAAAGAAAATGGCAAATAATGGGGCCGGGCCCCATTTTTATACATTGACATAGAAAATTTGCCATGAATCTCGGGACTTCTGAAATCCACGATATGTTACGAGATTGTGAGGATTCCGGGCGGCTCCATGGTGCGGGGGATATATGGTGCCGGGGATCTATGGTGCCATCTTCCCATTTCTCACAGATCTTTTGGCTCGTGTAAAGCTTTTTTGTGCTCTAATCTATGATGATTACATTGAGGGAGGAAAGCGATAAATTACCCTTCTGCGGCCACGACGAGCACCACGATGTCTCTGGGAAGGTCTCTGCTGCCGGTATGAAGGTTGGCCCGAGGCCGGTTCATTTAGGACACAAAGACACATTCTTTATTTTTAGAAAGTCTGATGCAGAATTTTCCATTTCCAATGGTCGGCCATGATGTTATCTTCACGACCATAATGATTACTACTACGATAACAATTCTACTCACAGACGTCTCTTTTTCGCCCACGGTGAACCTCGCTGGTGGTGTGGGAGAATCCATAGCGTAAGGGAGCCCTTCGAAGGGTGAAAAACTCTACACACAGGCAAAAAAAAAAAATCAAGGATAATCCTCTTATTAAGATAAAAAATAAAATTAGTAATAATAAAAAAATTACCTCAATATTTTGTCGGTGACGTGTAGGCCTGGCGATGTCAATGGGTGATGACATTTGGGCTTCTGTAAAATAAGGAAACAAAATATATGTAAGTGTAACCTGATGATGAAACTTGTCGGTGTAGTATGCAGCCAAAGTCAACTTCTTTTCCGGCTCCTTTCAAGAAAACCCAATTATTTGGGTAGGCAACACTGAAAAAAGTACACCAGCCACGAAACTTACTGTTCTATTGTTTTTGCAGGTTTTCTTGCATTATTTTACTTGGCAGGGCCTGGAGTTTTGCAGCGGGGCTGCAGATGCTGCTGGGATGCTACACGAAATCCAAGATGGTGGAGGCCGGGGGCGGTGACATGAGTTTACTCTGGTCAATGGAGGTGCGTTTTTTTGTTCCTTTCAAAAACAGTCACAGAAGCCGCTCTATTAAATCTTCCGTGTGTGATTTTTCCCTTACAGTTTGACGGTTGTAAGTGTGAAAGTTAGCCCCAGACCAGCACAGTTGTCTCCGATTCCGGCTCTTAGGGTCTTAACCACCTAGTGACGCAGCAAATTTTGACCTGAATGACCAGGCCACATGTTTGTAATCTGACCAGTGTCACTTTAACTCGTCAATGGATCCCAGTGATTCTGAGAATGTTATTTCGTGACATATTGTACTTCATGATCCTGGTAAATATTGATCTATAGGACTTGCGTATATTTATGAAAATACTGAAAAAGTTTGTTAGGAAGTTAGAAAGTTTCAAAATTTTCCCCCAAAAACATTTTTTTTTTTTTTAGGGACCACATTACATTTGAAGTGACTTTGGGGGGGCTTATTTGACACCATTCTAAAAACTGCGCCCCTCCAAACCAGGTTCAAGAAGTTTATCAACCCTTCAAAGGAATTAATGGAATGTGGAAGAAAAAAAATGAACAATTTACTTTTTTTTTTTTTTTTTTTCACAAAAAGTTTACTTAAGCCTTAATTTTTTTTACTTTCACAAAGGTAACTGCAGAAAATGAACCCCGAAATTTGTTGTTTCTCGTGAGTAAGCTAATAACGCATATGTGGTCGAAAACTACTTTTGACGCACAGTGCAAAGCTCATAGAAGAAGAAGAGCCATATTGGAGTTCATATTTTGCTGGATTTGTGCAATTTCTCCTGAGAACGCAGATATCCATTATGTGGGGGAAAACTACTGTTTGGCGCACGGCAGGGTTTGGAAGGAAAGCAGCACAGTTTGACTTTTTGAATGTAAAATATGCTGGAATAGTTAGCGGTTACCATGTCATCTTTGGAGAGCCCCTCATGTGCCTAAACAGTGGAAACCCATTGTAAAAACTAGACCCCTCAAGGAATGTATCTATGTGGTGAGCACTTTGAACCCATATGTACTTCACAGTAGTGAAGACACAGAAGATTTTCGGAGTCTGGGGGATGCTGCATCCTTATTCCCAATCACCATTTTAAAACAGCAGCGAAGAACAGCACCCCCTAGCAGCTGCCGTTTTAATGTGTATCGGCATTCATTAAGGGGTTAAATAACCGATACTATAGTTATAGGAGCAAACAATGAGGAGATTGGTGGAGAAAACGCCCGGTATACCAAAAGAGTTTGGACACAGAACCGTGGGTTACAGTACAAATAAAAATAACACGTTTCATGGACAGACTGTCCCCTTCTTCTGGAATAATTATCCATTAACAATTTTTAAAGAAATCTATAGTGCAGACCACAACCACGGATCTCTGTGCTGACGATCTGGCCAATTATTATTAAAAAAAAAAAAAAATTGACCATATCTGACAGGAAATTTTCTCCCAATCCCCTCTGTTGTGAATTTGTTCTTGGGCTCCCTCTGGTGGCCTTTAGCTTTATGGCTGGTCTTGGCTGGGTTCAGCTGTTTGTTTTTTTGCTGCTAAGCGAGGCCTATTTAAGCCAGCTGGACCTTTACTTGTTGCCTGCTGTCGGTGTATTCAGTCCTGATTCATTGCTCTCCTGAATATTCCTTGTGACCAGTCTTCTGCTAGGAGAAGCTAAGTTTGCTTGTTTATTTGCTCATGATTTCCTTGAAAACGTTTCTCAGTATATTATGAGTTCAGTCCAGCTTGCTTTTATGTGATTTTTTGCTCGCTGGTTAGTTCTGGGGTGCTGAGGTTCTCCCCCCACATCGTTAGTTGGTGTGGGGGTTCTTGCATCCTCAGCGTGGATATTTTTGGATAGGGTTTTTTACTGACCGCATAGACTCTTTGCTGTCCTCTGTCTATCTAGTGATTAGCGGGCCTCCTTTGCTGAATCTGTTTTCATTACTGCGTTTGTGCCTTCTTCTTTACTCACCGTTATTATTTGTGGGGGGCTGTTCTATACTTTGGGATTATTTCTCTGAGGCAAGTGAGGCTTTGTTTCCCTTTAGGGGTAGTTAGTTTCTCAGGCTGTGAAGAGACGTCTAGGATTTCTAGGCACGTTCCATGGCTGCTTATAGTGTGTGCGGTTAGGATCAGCATTGCGGTCAGTCCAGTTACCACATCCCCAGAGCTCGTTCTATGTTCCTACTTAGCTGGTCAGATTTGTGATCCTAAGCCACAAGGATCATAACAGTACAGCAGGCCCGAAAGTGTTAAATGCAGCAGAAGAGGGAGAAGAGAAATCCTAAGGTCATTTTTTTTTTTTTTCCTCTGCACTGTGTTCAGCTTCTCTCCTCCCCTTTATCTCTGGGTGGTTCTGAATGCAGCTACTGATATGGACATTCAGAGTCTGTCTTCTAGTGTGGATTATCTCACTGCAAGGGTACAGGGCATTCAGGATTATGTAATCCGCAGTCCTATGTCAGAGCCGAAAATACCTATTCCTGAGCTGTTCTCCAGAGATAGATCTAGGTTTTTGAACTTTAAGAATAATTGTAAGTTATTCCTTTCTTTGAGACCTCGCTCATCTGGTGACTCTGTTCAGCAAGTTAAAATTGTTATTTCTTTGTTACGTGGCGACCCTCAAGATTGGGCATTCTCTCTGGCGCCAGGAGATCCTGCACTGCTAAATGTTGATGCGTTTTTTCATGCGCTTGGATTGCTTTATGAGGAACCTAATCTAGTAGACCAGGCAGAGAAGGTTTTGCTGACTCTCTCTCAAGGTCAGGATGAAGCAGAGGTTTATTGCCAGAAGTTCAGGAAGTGGTCAGTGCTCACTCAGTGGAATGAGTGCGCCCTGGCGGCGATTTTCAGAAAGGGTCTTTCTGAAGCCCTTAAAGATGTTATGGTGGGGTTCCCCACGCCTACGGGTCTGAATGAGTCAATATCTTTGGCCATTCAGATTGATCGGCGTTTGCGGGAGCGCAAACCTGTGCCCAATCTGGTGGTATTTTCTGAGCAGAAACCTGAGCCTATGCAATGCGACAGGATTCTGACCAGAGTTGAACGGCAAAACTACAGACGTCAGAACGGGTTGTGCTTTTACTGTGGTGATTCTGCTCATGTTATCTCAGCATGCTCTAAGCGCACATCAGGAGGTCGCTGTGGTTTTATCTTGGAGCCTTTACAATTCCCTATTCCACTAAAGGGAATTGACGCTACACCATTGGCCAAGAATAAACCTCAGTACTGGACTCGATTGACCATGTGCATGGCTCCTGCACATCAAGAGGTGATTCGCTTTCTGGTACTACATAATTTGCATGATGTTGTCGTATTGGGCCTGCCATGGCTGCAGGCTCATAACCCAGTTCTGGATTGGAAAGCAATGTCTGTGTCAAGTTGGGGTTGCCAGGTGATTCATGGCGATGCTCCTTTGGTATCAATTGCTTCTTCTACTCCTTCTGAAGTCCCTGAATTTTTGTCGGACTACCAGGATGTATTTGATGAGCCCAAATCCAGTGCCCTACCTCCTCATAGGGATTGTGATTGTGCCATAAACCTGATTCCTGGTAGTAAGTTCCCTAAGGGACGACTTTTTAATTTATCTGTACCAGAACATGCCGCTATGCGGAGTTATATTAAGGAGTCCTTGGAGAAGGGACATATTCGCCCGTCCTCGTCTCCTTTGGGTGCGGGGTTCTTTTTTGTGGCCAAGAAGGATGGTTCTCTGAGACCTTGTATAGATTATCGCCTTCTAAATAACATCACGGTCAAATTTCAGTACCCCTTGCCACTGTTGTCCGATCTGTTTGCCCGGATTAGGGGGGCCAGTTGGTTCACCAAGATAGATCTTCGAGGTGCGTATAATCTTGTGCGCATAAAGCAGGGGGATGAATGGAAAACAGCATTTAATACGCCCGAAGGCCATTTTGAGTACTTGGTGATGCCTTTTGGGCTTTCTAATGCCCCGTGTTTCAGTCCTTCATGCACGACATCTTCCGAGAGTATCTGGATAGATTTATGATTGTGTACCTGGATGATATTTTGGTCTTTTCTGATGATTGGGAGTCTCATGTGAAGCAGGTCAGGATGGTATTTCAGGTCCTGCGTGCCAATGCCTTGTTTGTGAAGGGCTCTAAATGTCTCTTCGGAGTCCAGAAGGTTTCCTTTTTGGGCTTTATTTTTTCTCCTTCTGCTATTGAGATGGATCCAGTCAAGGTCCAGGCTATTCATGACTGGACTCAACCTACATCTGTGAAGAGTCTTCAGAAGTTCTTGGGTTTTGCTAATTTCTACCGTCGCTTCATCACTAATTTTTCTAGTGTGGTTAAGCCTTTGACGGATTTGACCAAGAAGGGTTCTGATGTGACGAATTGGTCCCCTGCGGCCATGGAGGCCTTTCAGGAGCTGAAACGTCGGTTTTCTTCGGCTCCTGTCTTGCGCCAGCCCGATGTCTCTCTTCCCTTTCAGGTCGAGGTTGATGCTTCTGAGATTGGAGCTGGGGCTGTCTTGTCGCAGAAAAGCTCTGATAGCTCTGTGATGAGACCATGTGCTTTCTTTTCAAGAAAGTTTTCGCCTGCCGAGCGGAATTATGATGTTGGTAATCGAGAGTTGTTGGCAATGAAGTGGGCATTTGAGGAGTAACGACATTGGCTTGAGGGAGCCAAGCATCGTGTGGTGGTCTTGACGGATTACAAGAATTTGACTTATCTCGAGTCTGCCAAACGGTTGAATCCGAGACAGGCTCGATGGTCGCTGTTTTTCTCTCGTTTCAATTTCGTGGTTTCATATCTTCCGGGTTCGAAAAACGTGAAGGCTGATGCCCTTTCTAGGAGTTTTGTACCTAACTCCCTGGAAGTTTCTGAACCGACTGGTGTCCTCAAAGAGGGGGTGATTTTGTCTGCCATCTCTCCTGATCTGCGACGGGTGTTGCAGGAGTTTCAGGCCAATAGACCTGACCGTTGTCCACCGGAGAGACTGTTTGTTCCGGACAGATGGACCAGTAGAGTTATTTCCGAGGTACATTCTTCGGTGTTGGCGGGTCATCCTGGAATTTTCGGTACCAGGGATTTGGTGGCGAGGTCCTTTTGGTGGCCTTCCTTGTCGCGGGATGTGCGTTCCTTTGTGCAGTCCTGTGGTATTTGTGCTCGGGCCAAGTCTTCCTGTTCTCGTGCCAGTGGATTGCTTTTGCCTTTGCCTGTCCCGAAGAGGCCTTGGACGCATATTTCCATGGATTTTATTTCGGATCTTCCTGTCTCTCAGAAGATGTCTGTCATCTGGGTAGTTTGTGATCGTTTTTCTAAAATGGTCCATTTGGTACCCTTGCCTAAACTGCCTTCCTCTTCCGATTTGGTGCCATTGTTTTTTCAGAATGTGGTTCGTTTACATGGTATTCCGGAGAACATTGTGTCTGACAGAGGATCCCAGTTTGTGTCTAGATTTTGGCGGTCCTTTTGTGCTAAAATGGGCATTGAGTTGTCTTTTTCGTCGGCCTTCCATCCTCAGACGAATGGTCAAACCGAACGAACTAATCAGACCTTGGAGGCTTATTTGAGATGTTTTGTTTCTGCTGATCAGGATGATTGGGTGACCTTTTTGCCATTGGCTGAGTTCGCCCTCAATAATCGGGCTAGTTCTGCTACTTTGGTTTCACCCTTCTTTTGCAATTCTGGTTTTCATCCTCGTTTTTCCTCGGGTCAGGTTGAGCCTTCTGACTGCCCTGGGGTGGATTCTGTGGTGGATAGGTTGCAGCAGATTTGGAACCATGTGGTGGACAATTTGACCTTGTCCCAAGAGAAGGCTCAGCGCTTTGCTAACCGCCGTCGCTGTGTGGGTCCCCGACTTCGTGTGGGGGATTTGGTATGGTTGTGTTCTCGTTATGTCCTGATGAAGGTTTCCTCTCCTAAGTTCAAGCCTCGTTTCATCGGTCCTTATAAGATTTTGGAAATCCTCAACCCTGTGTCATTTCGTTTGGACCTTCCTACATCGTTTGCCATTCATAATGTGTTCCATCGGTCATTGTTGCGGAGATATGTGGTGCCTGTGGTCCCTTCTGTTGATCCTCCTGCTCCGGTCTTGGTCGAGGGGGAGTTGGAGTATGTGGTGGAGAAGATCTTGGATTCTCGCATTTCGAGACGGAAGCTTCAGTACTTGGTTAAGTGGAAGGGCTATGGTCAGGAGGATAATTCCTGGGTTGTCGCCTCCGATGTCCATGCGGCCGATTTGGTTCGTGCCTTTCATTTGGCTCGTCCTGATCGGCCTGGGAGCCCTGGTGAGGGTTCGGTGACCCCTCCTTAAGGGGGGTGTACTGTTGTGAATTTGTTCTTGGGCTCTGTTGTGAATTTGTTCTTGGGCTCCCTCTGGTGGCCTTTAGCTTTATGGCTGGTCTTGGCTGGGTTCAGCTGTTTCTTTTTTACTGCTAAGCGAGGCCTATTTAAGCCAGCTGGACCTTTACTTGTTGCCTGCTGTCGGTGTATTCAGTCCTGATTCATTGCTCTCCTGAATATTCCTTGTGACCAGTCTTCTGCTAGGACAGGGGTCGGGAACCTATGGCTCGCGAGCCAGATATGGCTCTTTTGATGGCCGTATCTGGCTCGCAGACAGGGGGGCCCACTCACACAGTCATAGAGCCATCTGGCTGCTTTAACCCTTTCTACCCTTTCAATTTGCGCTGGCACAAGCATCTTCTCACTGTCAGTGCAGGGCCAGGCACACATAGGGGTTAATTAAGGACACAGCCAGCGTGACATTGTGGGCGGAGAGTTCTCCTGCTCTGAATCTCCTTGCTGCTGCACTGCTGAACTTATGGAGGAGACGGAGCTCCTACCAGCACCTGAGTGAGTGCCATGCTATATCGCTGTATGTTCTGACAGTCTGGGACTGGGTGACCTGGGGCGGCCATGGGCTGGGCGGCTGCAGCTGACATATATATATATATACTACAGCAGCCGCCCAGCCCAGGCCCCCAGCACAGCCTGTATAGATACAGTGTATATAATATATATACAGGACAGGTGCTGGGGGCCTGGGCTGGGCAGCTGTTGAAGTATATACACTGCACAGTACCACTCCTCCTGTATATATACACTGTACAGTACCACACCTCCTGTCCTATATATATATACACTGCATAGTACCACTCCTCCTGTATATATACACTGCACAGTACCACTACTCCTGTATATATACACTGTACAGTACCACTCCTCCTGTATATATACACTGCACAGTACCACTCCTCCTGTCCTGTATATATACACTGCACAGTACCACTGTATATATACACTGCACAGTACCACTTCTCCTGTCCTGTATATATACACTGCACAGTACCACTCCTCCTGTCCTGTATATATACACTGCACAGTACCGCTCCTCCTGTCCTGTATATATACACTGCACAGTACCACTCCTCCTGTCCTGTATATATACACTGCACAGTACCACTCCTCCTGTCCTGTATATATACACTGCACAGTACCACTCCTCCTGTATATATACACTGCACAGTACCACTCCTCCTGTATATATACACTGCACAGTACCACTCCTCCTGTCCTATATATATATATACACTGCACAGTACCACTCCTCCTGTATATATACACTGTACAGTACCACTCCTCCTGTATATATACACTGCACAGTACCACTCCTCCTGTATATATACACTGTACAGTACCACTCCTCCTGTCCTATATATATACACTGCACAGTACCACTCCTCCTGTCCTGTATATAAACACTGCACAGTACCACTTCTCCTGTCCTATATATATATATATACACTGCATAGTACCACTCCTCCTGTATATATACACTGCACAGTACCACTCCTCCTGAATATATACACTGTACAGTACCACTCCTCCGGTATATATGCACTGTACAGTACCACTCCTCCTGTATATATACACTGCACAGTACCACTCCTCCTGTCCTATATATATATATATACACTGCACAGTACCACTCCTCCTGTATATATACACTGTACAGTACCACTCCTCCTGTATATATACACTGCACAGTACCACTCCTCCTGTATATATACACTGTACAGTACCACTCCTCCTGTCCTATATATATACACTGCACAGTACCACTCCTCCTGTCCTGTATATATACACTGCACAGTACCACTCCTCCTGTCCTGTATATATACACTGCACAGTACCACTCCTCCTGAATATATACACTGTACAGTACCACTCCTCCGGTATATATGCACTGTACAGTACCACTCCTCCTGTATATATACACTGCACAGTACCACTCCTCCTGTCCTATATATATATATATACACTGCACAGTACCACTCCTCCTGTATATATACACTGTACAGTACCACTCCTCCTGTATATATACACTGCACAGTACCACTCCTCCTGTATATATACACTGTACAGTACCACTCCTCCTGTCCTATATATATACACTGCACAGTACCACTCCTCCTGTCCTGTATATATACACTGCACAGTACCACTCCTCCTGTCCTGTATATATACACTGCACAGTACCACTTCTCCTGTCCTATATATATATATACACACTGCATAGTACCACTCCTCCTGTATATATACACTGCACAGTACCACTCCTCCTGAATATATACACTGTACAGTACCACTCCTCCTGTATATATACACTGTACAGTACCACTCCTCCTGTATATATACACTGCACAGTACCACTCCTCCTGTCCTATATATATATATATATATATACACTGCACAGTACCACTCCTCCTGTATATATACACTGTACAGTACCACTCCTCCTGTATATATACACTGCACAGTACCACTCCTCCTGTATATATACACTGTACAGTACCACTCCTCCTGTCCTATATATATATACACTGCACAGTACCACTCCTCCTGTCCTGTATATATACACTGCACAGTACCACTCCTCCTGTCCTGTATATATACACTGCACAGTACCACTTCTCCTGTCCTGTATATATACACTGCACAGTACCACTCCTCCTGTATATATACACTGCACAGTACCACTTCTCCTGTCCTATATATATATATACACTGCATAATACCACTCCTCCTGTATATATACACTTCACAGTACCACTCCTCCTGTATATATACACACTGTACAGTACCACTGTATATATACACTGCACAGTACCACTCCTCCTGTCCTGTATATATACACTGCACAGTACCACTTCTCCTGTCCTGTATATATACACTGCACAGTACCACTCCTCCTGTCCTGTATATATACACTGCACAGTACCACTTCTCCTGTCCTGTATATATACACTGTACAGTACCACTCCTCCTGTCCTGTATATATACACTGCACAGTACCACTCCTCCTGTATATATACACTGTACAGTACCACTCCTCCTGTATATATACACTGTACAGTACCACTCCTCCTGTCCTGTATATATACACTGTGGTCACTTAGTACACAAAGGAGTGTTCCTCTCTGCTGCACTAAGCCACCGCTGGACCGAAACAATAATTCGCTGTAAAATAATAAAATAGATAATTGACATAACTGACAATGCGTTGTGTGACATGTCCAACATTCCAGCTTCTTTCTTCTGCGAATGCCTCAAAGCTGGCATTCTCTCAACATCAGGTGGGAAGAATGCCAGCTTCCAGTCATGCGCAGGAAAAAGAAGAAGCCAGACTGCTGGACTGATGTCATGCATCGCAAGCTCACAATGTAAGTTATTTATTTAATTTTATTTACTGCTAATTACCATTGTTTCAGTCCAGTTGTGGCTTTATACAGTAGGGAGGAGCATTCCTTGCTGTACTAAGTGAACATTGGAGCGATTGATCTGTCAATGGCCCTTTAAACATATTGTACGGCTCTCGCGGAATTATATTTCAAAATATGTGGCGTTTACGGCTCTCTTAGCCAAAAAGGTTCCTGACCCCTGTGCTAGGAGAAGCTAAGTTTGCTTGTTTATTTGCTCATGATTTCCTTGAAGACGTTTCTCAGTATATTATGAGTTCAGTCCAGCTTGCTTTTATGTGATTTTTTGCTCGCTGGTTAGTTCTGGGGTGCTGAGGTGCTCCCCCCACATCGTTAGTTGGTGTGGGGGTTCCTGTATCCTCAGAGTGGATATTTTTGGATAGGGTTTTTTACTGACCGCATAGACTCTTTGCTGTCCTCTGTCTATCTAGTGATTAGCGGGCCTCCTTTGCTGAATCTGTTTTCATTACTGCGTTTGTGCCTTCTCCTTTACTCACCGTTATTATTTGTGGGGGGCTGTTCTATACTTTGGGATTATTTCTCTGAGGCAAGTGAGGCTTTGTTTCCCTTTAGGGGTAGTTAGTTTCTCAGGCTGTGAAGAGACGTCTAGGATTTCTAGGCACGTTCCACGGCTGCTTATAGTGTGTGCGGTTAGGATCAGCATTGCGGTCAGTCTAGTTACCACATCCCCAGAGCTCGTTCTACATTCCTACTTAGCTGGTCAGATTTGTGATCCTAAGCCACAAGGATCATAACACCCCTCATACCATGCACTGTCCTCCCTCGCCCACTGCATCTAGTTTACTCCTGACTTTGAACCAGTCATGGAAGAAGTAATCAGGCTCCTTGCATCCTCTAGCCCTATTATTTGCACCAATGACCCTATTCCCTCACATCTCCTCCAGTCCCTTTCCCCTGCTGTCATCATTCACCTAACAAAAATATTCAACCTCTCTCTTCCGGTATCTTTCCCTCCTCATTTACACCAATTACCGATACTTAAAAAAGTCCCTCGATCAAAACTGTGCCGCTAACTATAGACCTGTCTCTAATCTTCCCTTCATCTCTAAACTCCTCGAACACCTGGTCCACTCCCGTCTTACCCGCTATCTCTCAGATAACTCTTCTTGACCCGCTACAATCCGGTTTCCGCTCTTTACACTCTACTGAAACTGCCCTCACTAAAGTCTCTATGTTGTGAACTCTGTTTTTGGGCTCCCTCTTGTGGTCACAAGTGGTACTGTGTGAGTGCTGTCTTTGGGCTTCCTCTGGTGGCTCTTTGTGTCATTCTGCAGGTTTGAGGCTGGATCAGCTGTCTCGTTATCTGTTAGCTGGTTTCCTATTTAGCTCACCTGGACTATCAGTTGTTGCCTGCTGTCAATGTCTTCAGTGCTATTTTGGAGCTCTCCTGCATGCCTTCATTATCAGTCTCTTCAAGAGAAGCTAAGTTTTTCTTTGGTCATTTTTTGATCATCAGTGTTCATATGTTTCTTGGTTTATTTTTGTTTCTTGTCCAGCTTGCTAATATGTGATTTCCTTGCTTGCTGGTAGCTCTAGGGGGCTGAGTTTCTCCCCTCACACCGTTAGTTGGTGTGGGGGTTCTTGTATTCTCAGCGTGGATATTTTGCATAGGGTTTTTTACTGACCGCACAGTTCCCTATCTGTCTTCTGCTATCTAGTATTAGTGGGCCTCATTTGCTGAATCTGTTTTCATTTCTACGTTTGTATTTTCCCCTTACATCACCGTTATTATTTGTTGGGGGCTTCCTATATCTTTGGGGTGATTTCTCTGAGGCAAGCGAGGTCTTACTTTCCCTCTAGGAGTATAGTTTCTCAGGCTGCGTCGAGACGTCCAGGATTTTAGGCACGTTCACCGGCTACCTTTAGTGTGTTTGGTTAGGATCAGGTTTGCGGTCAGTCCAGTTACCACCTCCCTAGAGCTCGTGTCTATATTCATTAACTCAGCTAGTCCGTTTTGCGATCCTCAGCCACTAGGATCATAACACTCTAATGACCTACTAACAGCTAAATCTAATGGTCACTACTCCATGCTAATTCTCTTGGATCTCTCCGCAACATTCGACACTGTGGATCATCAGCTCCTCCTCACTATGCTCCGCTCCATCGGCCTCAAGGACACCGTTCTCTCCTGGTTCTCCTCCTATCTCTCTGACCGATCCTTCACTGTATGTTTTGCTGGTTCCTCCTCCTCTCACCTTCCCCTTACTGTTGGGGTTCCTCAAGGATCAGTCCTAGGCCCCCTCCTCTTCTCTTTGTATACTGCCCCTATTGGACAAACAATCAGTAGATTTGGTTTCCAGTACCATCTCTATGCTGATGACACCCAATAATACACCTCTTCTCCTGTTATCACGCCGACCTTTTTAGAAAACACCAGTGATTGTCTTACCGCTGTCTCTAACATCATGTCCTCCCTCTATCTGAAACTGAACCTGTCAAAAACTGAACTCCTCGTGTTCTCTCCCTCTACTAACCTACCTTTGCCTGACATTGCCATCTCCGTGTGCGGTTCCACCATTACTCCCCAGCAGCATGCCCGCTGCCTTGGGGTCATCCTTGATTCCGAGCTTTTATTCACCCCCCACATCCGATCACTGGCTCGCTCTTCTTATCTGCATCTCAAAAACATTTATAGAATTCGCCCTTTTCTTAGTTCGACTCTGCAAAAACTCTTACTGTTTCTCTTATTCATTCTCGTCTGGACTATTGTAACTCTCTACTAATCGGCCTCCCTCTTACCAAACTCTCCCCGCTCCAATCTGTCCTGAATGCTGCTGCCAGGATCATATTCCTCACCAACCGTTACACTGATGCCTCTACCTTGTGCCAGTCATTACACTGGCTACCCATCCACTCCAGAATCCAGTACAAAACTACTACCCTCATCCACAAAGCACTCCATGGCTCAGCACCACCCTACATCTCCTCTCTGGTCTCAGTCTACCACCCTACCCGTGCCCTCCGCTCCGCTAATGACCTGAGGTTAGCATCCTCAATAATCAGAACCTCCCACTCCGTCTCCAAGACTTTACACGTGCTGCGCCGATTCTTTGTTATGCATTACCTAGGTTAATATGATTCAATCCCCACAGTTTTAAGCGTGCCCTAAAAACGCATTTCTTTAGACTGGCCTACCGCCTCACCTCACATATCTAATTATCCCTGTGTGGCCCATTCAATATTTTCACCATAACCAGATTCCTCGTATCATGTTCTCACATGCTTTATGCATGTAATAGCCCTCTGTATCTGTACTGTTACATATACTGGTTGGTAACAGGTTCATGCAGCTTTACATGAACACCCGAGCCTTACACTATGGCTGGTCCGAACAACGAAAGCAATTGTTACCATCCACCTCTCGTGTCTCCCCTTTCCGCATAGGTTGTAGCTTGCGAGCAGGGCCCTCACTCCTCTTGGTATCTGTTTTGATTTGTGTTTATTGTTATGCTGGAATTGATGCAAAACTACAAAATGAGGCTTGGATAAAATTAAAAAAAAACAAAAAAAAAACAAGAAAATTCCACTCAAGAGTTAGACATATTGTCTAATGAATAATTCACCATATACAGTGGCTTGCGAAAGTATTCACTCCCGTGGCTTTTTACCCATTTTTCTTACATTACAACCTTTGGTTAATTTTTTTTATTGTTATCAGATTAGTGCTGATGCATCAGCACTAAATAGTCTAAGTTAGTGAAGTGAGAAAAATAAAGGTAAACATTTAATTTATGTGATAAAAATTTCTGGTGCAAGCAATACCCTTAAAGGGAACTTGTCACCCCCCCAGGCGTTTGTAACTAAAAGAGCCACCTTGTGCAGCACTGATGCTGCATTCTGACAAGGTGGCTCTTTTAGGTCGGGTCCCTGGCACGGCTGAAATAATCGTTTTTGAAATTTCTCCCCCATACCTCGAAATCGCCAGGGAGGTGAGTCTTTCCCCCCGAATCCAGGCGCCTCCCAGCCGTCACTCATGGCCTCTGCACGCAAGGCGCTGCCTCCTCTTCCTTCATTAGCGTCCCCGGCGCCTGCGCTGTTATTTGTTTTTTTTCGGGCATGCGCAGTTGCACTGCCCTTTGAACTTACAGCGCAGGGGCCAGGGACGCTACTGAAGGAAGAGGAGGCGGCGCCCGGCGTGCAGAGGCCATGAGTGACGGCTGGCAGGCGTCTGGATTAGGGGAGAAAGACCTGCCTCCCTGGCGATTGAGGTATGGGGGACAAATTTCAAAAACGATTATTTCAGCAGTGCCAGGAACCCAACCTAAAAGAGCCACCTTGTCAGAATGCAGCATTACTGCTGCACAAAGTGGCTCTTGGTGAGTCTCCTACGTGTGTTTTTGCAAACTTAAATCAAGCCTGACTTGTTTGGAGATCTCCTTGGCCTTCATGGTGATTGGAGATCTCCTTGGCCTTCATGGTGTTGTTTGGAGATCTCCTTGGCCTTCATGGTGTTGTTTGGAGATCTCCTTGGCCTTCATGGTGTTGTTTGGAGATCTCCTTGGCCTTCATGGTGTTGTTTGGAGATCTCCTTGGCTTTCATGGTATTTGATGATCTCCATGGCCTTCATGGTGATTGGAGATCTCCTTGGCCTTCATGGTGATTGGAGATCTCCTTGGCCTTCATGGTGATTGGAGATCTCCATGGCCTTCATGATGTTGTTTGGAGATCTCCTTGGCCTTCATGGTATTTGGAGATCTCCTTGGCCTTCATGGTGTTATTTGGAGATCTCCTTGGCCTTCATGATGTTGTTTGGAGATCTCCTTGGCCTTCATGATGTTGTTTGGAGATCTCCTTGGCCTTCATGGTGTTATTTGGAGATCTCCTTGGCCTTCATGGTGTTGTTTGGAGATCTCCTTGGCCTTCATGATGTTGTTTGGAGATCTCCTTGGCCTTCATGGTGTTATTTGGAGATCTCCTTGGCCTTCATGGTGTTGTTTGGAGATCTCCTTGGCCTTCATGGTGTTGTTTGGATATCTCCTTGCTCTTCATGGTGTTTGGTTAGTGGTGCCTCTTGCTAATGGTGTTGCAGCCTCGGTGGCCTTTCAGAAAAGGTAAAGTGTATATAGTGACAGACATGTGACACTTAAGATTGCACATGGGGGACGTCCTGTCACTAAGCATGGGACTTATGGGGGGAATTGCTTGCACCCAAAATTTTTAAGAACTTCACAGCAAAAGGGGTGAATATATATGCACATGCCAATTTTTAGATATTTGATCCCATAAATTACATTGTTATCTATATTTTTCTCACTTCACCAACTTAGATCATTAAGTGCTGATGCTTCACACACAAAAACATGTAAACACAGGTTGTAATGTAAAAAAAAAAAGGGTAAAAAGCCAAGGGGGTGAATACTTTTGCAAGCTGCTGTATATATATTTTCTTTGGTATGATCATCATCAAGCTCTGCAATAACTAAAGAAAACCTCGCTGCCACCAGCAGTTGTTTACTGGCAGATACCCACATGTTGGATTCTATCTGGACAGTTGCTGTTCAAGGATAGAATCGGATGTGTATATATTATATGTTCATGGTGAAAGCGCCCAATAACCGGCATAGCTGTCGTCGTCTCGTCCATCAATCGACAGTCAATTGTGTGATTGTTCGGACAATTGCTTGGTGTGGTGAAATATCTTCCTGATCTCCTTGATGATCACCTATTGTGACTGGTGGATCCCGGGTTATTTACTATGTAACAGGTGATATCAGTCATTGTACAGGAGGAGGAGGTGAGCTGTGACATCACCTATTGTGAATAGTGGATCCTCCATTTACTGTATATAGAGACATCATTATAATGGAGGAGGAGGAGGTGAGCTGTGATATCACCTATTGTGAATGGTGGATCCTGTGTTATCTACTGCAGTGTTTTTCAACCAGTGTTCCGCGGCACACTAGTGTGCCGCGACACATGGTCGGGTGTGCCGCGGGGAAAGTTCCCCAAACTATGGTGCCCCCTCCTTTCTGCCCCAATCTCCTGTCCGCTCCCCTCCTCCCTCCTGTCCACTCCCCCGGTCCTCCGATCCCCCCCCGTGTTCCGATCCCACCCCCCCATACTTACCTAGCTCCGATGTCCCTCCCGCTGTCCGGCCGTCTTCTCCATGGGCGCCGCCATCTTGGAAAATGGCGGGCGCATGCGCAGTGCACCCGCCGAATCTGCCGGCCGGCAGATTCGTTCCTATACATTTTGGTCGCTGTGATAAGTTCTATCACAGCGATCAAAATAAAAAAAATAGTAAATAAACCCCCCCCTTTATCACCCCCATAGGTAGGGACAATAATAAAATACAGAAAATATAATTATTTTTGTTTTTCCATTAGGGTTAGGGGTAGGGTTAGGGGTAGGGTTGCACTTAGGGTTGCACTTAGGGTTAGGGTTGCACTTAGGGTTAGGGTTGCACTTAGGGTTAGGGTTGCACTTAGGGTTGCACTTAGGGCTAGGGTTGCACTTAGGGTTGCACTTAGGGCTAGGGTTGCACTTAGGGTTGCACTTAGGGTTGCACTTAGGGCTAGGGTTGCACTTAGGGCTAGCGTTGCACTTAGGGTTGCACTTAGGGCTAGGGTTGCACTTAGGGTTGCACTTAGGGCTAGGGTTGCACTTAGGGTTGCACTTAGGGCTAGCGTTGCACTTAGGGTTGCACTTAGGGCTAGGGTTGCACTTAGGGCTAGCGTTGCACTTAGGGCTAGGGTTGCACTTAGGGCTAGGGTTGCACTTAGGGCTAGGGTTGCACTTAGGGCTAGGGTTGCACTTAGGGCTAGGGTTGCACTTAGGGCTAGGGTTGCACTTAGGGCTAGGGTTGCACTTAGGGTTGCACTTAGGGCTAGGGTTGCACTTAGGGCTAGGGTTAGAATTAGGGTTAGGGTTAGAATTAGGGTTGCAATTAGGGTTAGGGCTGGAATTAGGGTTAGAATTAGGCTATGTGCACACGGTGCGGATTTGGCTGCGGATCCGCAGCGGATTGGTCACTGCGGATTCGTATCAGTTTTCCATCACGTTTACAGTACCACGTAAATCTATGGAAAACCAAATCCGCTGTGAACATGGTGCGGAAAATACAGCGCGGAAACGCTGTATATTCACACTGAGTGAGTATAAATACATTTAGAATTTATATTATTAACTATATGTAGAATATGTACTGTTTTAGTGTCATTTTGTGCCATTTTGGTTGGTGGTGTGCCCCGGGATTTTTTAAATATAAAAAGTGTGCCGCGGCTCAAAAAAGGTTGAAAATCACTGATCTACTGTATATAGAGGTGTTATCAGTCATTGTGGAGGAGGAGGAGGTGAGCTGTGACATCACCTATTGTGAATAGTGGATCCTCCATTTACTGTATATAGAGACATCATTATAATGGAGGAGGTGAGCTGTGATATCACCTATTGTGAATGGTGGATCCTGTGTTATTTACTATGTAACAGGTGATATCATTCATTGTACAAGAGGAGGAGGAGGTGAGCTGTAACATTACCTATTGTGAATGATGGATTCTGTGTTATCTACTGTATATATAGGTGTTATCAGTCATTGTGGAGGAGGAGGTGAGCTGTGACATCACCTATTGCGAATAGTGGATCCTGCATTTACTGTATATAGAGTCATCATTATAATGGAGGAGGAGGAGGTGAGCTGTGACATCACCAATTGTGAATGGTGGATCCTGTGTTATCTACTGTATATAGAGGTGTTATCAGTCATTGTACAGGAGGAGGAGGAGGTGAGCTGTGACATCACCTATTGTGAATGGTGGATCCTGTGTTATCTACTGTATATAGAGGTGTTATCAGTCATTGTGGAGGAGGAAGAGGTGAGCTGTGACATCACCTATTGTGAATGGTGGATCCTGTGTTATCTACTGTGTATAGAGGTGTTATCAGTCATTGTACAGGAGGAGGAGGTGAGCTGTGACATCACCTATTGTGAATGGTGGATCCTGTGTTATTTACTATGTAACAGGTGATATCAGTCATTGTACAGGAGGAGGAGGTGAGCTGTGACATCACCTATTGTGAATGGTGGATCCTGTGTTATCTACTGTGTATAGAGGTGTTATCAGTCATTATACAAGAGGAGGGGGTGAGCTGTGACATCACCTATTGTGAATGGTGGATCCTGTGTTATTTACTATGTAACAGGTGATATCAGTCATTGTACAAGAGGAGAAGGAGGTGAGCTGTGACATCACCTATTGCGAATAGTGGATCCTGAGTTTACTGTATATAGAGTCATTATTATAATGGAGGAGGAGGAGGTGAGCTGTGACATCACCTTTAATGAATCTCAACTTAGGAAATGTGATCTCATTATTACAAGGATATAAATGATGGAAATAATTACGTACCTGTGAACACATCTGGATTTTCGTCCTTCACGACGTTCCTACATGGCTGACCTCCTCTCAACGCCTCTTCTATGTCTTCCTCCACTTTAATGTTAGTAAGATCTTCCCTCTGATATGACAGATTTAACAATTCTGTACAATTGGGAATTTGATGGTGCCAGACACAAACCTTTTCTAATTATTTTTTTTTGTGGCTTCTTACATAGCGCCATGACTTTTTTTCCCCCTTTCTCCAGGACCTCCAAATAATAATAATAATAATAATAAAAAAAACAACAGCAGCAAGGTATTCGTGTTTTATCCAACTTGCGAGCCAAGCTAACCTATCCAAGTAATTGGGTCGTTGCCATCCATGCTATGTCCTAGCTCTGTCCGCTTTTCACTGACCAATAGAAGATCTATCAGTCCCCGGTCGCCCCTTTTATGTTATGTAATTCAGTGTAGATTTAACCCCTTTCGGGCATGTGAAGCACATATACATTAAATGTTGGATTGGAAGACATGGCTCAGGATCTGAACAGCTTCAAGGTGTAAAGTACCAACAATCAGGATTACCCATGGAAGTATAACCCCGCTGGATATGGTCACTGCTGGAAAGACGTACAGGTATATGGTGTAAGGTCAGGAAGAGCCAACAGATCAACTGAAGAAACCATCTATGACGCTGGGCCAGAAATGCCCCCTCCCCCCATATACAGATCCGGTACAGGGCTCAGCACCGTCTACCTGATGATCCTCCGGGATGTTGTGATTCTCCTCCAGACAGTCCTGGGGATACAGAGGACGGGGACATCTCTCTGGTGGATTTCTCCTCCTGGATCCATCTGTAGGAAATACACAGTGATGATGTGAGTAGTAGGTGACCACTGCTCAGACATGACAGTCTCCCCTCCTCACCCTGCTGATCGGCCCATAAATCCATCGTCTCTTCTGCTTCATCTATAACCTCAACCTTAATATCAATCAGATCTTCACCCTGAAAAGAAAAATGTAAGATGAGCTCAGGTCCCATCACTTCATGGTCAGATGTTGTGGGGGCTTCAGTGTCATCTACCTGATGATCCTCCGGGATGTTGGGATTCTCCTCCTGGGGATACAGAGGACGGGGACATCTCTCTAATGAGTTCCTTCTCCTGGATCCTTCTGTAGGAGACACAGACATACAGTAACTGACTACACACTCTCCGTATACCTATATACCAGACACCGTGCCTGAATACGTCTTGCTGTACACCTGTCTAATCATGCACTGCTCTCAAAACCATTAACTCTATCTTTATGTGTCAGGGAATATTAATTTTCAACTTGCAAAAGCACATATGTCTGGCAAGGTATAGTAGTAAGAACAGTTGTTACTCATGTCACTAGGCTCAAGCACCGGGCTTTGCTCCCTTCTATGGCCGTCTCCCTCTGCTGCTGGCAAGCATGTTTGATGTCATCATCCAAGGCCTTTTAAATCAGGATTAGGAGTATTCAGATAAAACTGCCATCACATGCATTACTACCATAAGGGTACAAGGAGTCTAACTATGCTTCCACTACTCTCTGCTCATCTGCTACCTGCAACCATCTACCACCACCCAACTCATAACTGCAATTCTTTTTTACATTTTCAACTTTGTTCACACCTATAACTCTATTACAGGAAGGTACCCAAGAACGAACTCATGTTTGCTATTCTGGTACCACCACGGCTACAACTCTGCTTCATCAAGTACCTCTGCCATCTCAGCTATCCTGGTGCTGCCCTATCTACGATTATGCTGCTCCAGAGGAGTCCGTACATTTGGCTGTGCTTCCTATATCCATCTGCCGTCCAGCATATCCAGATGCACTGGTCCTCGCCGGTTCATGCACTGTTCTGTTCGCTATCCAGTATGATACACTTTATGACTTCCTCCAGTATATGTTGCTCACACAACCAGAACCCACCACGCTAGAGGAGCCCTAAAATATTCATGACATGTATTTCTAAGATGCAGAATGAACCCAGTTGCCATTTCATAGGGAGGATTTATCTGGACTGGTCATGCAACTTACTATCCCAAACATCTACGGTTTCATTTCTGGCATGTCAACAACTACCACAACCTCCCTTTTCCATCTAGGACATTTTTCTTAGGCATCATCTCCACATCTGTCTAATGCTAATCGCTTAGAAATGCTAAGTCCTGCCAAGGCTTCGTGTATGGTGCATCTACCTATTATTTTCTGACCGGTACAAAGTGGCTTAGTGTCTCTTTCCTGTTCGGAGATGCTATGGCTAGCCCTGAATCTTAATGGGAAAAAGAAAAGCTTATGATACATTATCTCCCTCCCTTCCTGTCAGACATCTGCAGAGTGTTTGGAGAACCAGATCATTCTCCCCAACTGCTGAACTCTATACTCTGGCTCAGAGAACTAACTCTGTGAGATGTTGTGCTATCCAGTTTAGAACTTTGCTACCTATTGACCGATCTTGACGATGAAAGTGAGATTTACCACCTTTCCTTAATGAACTCATTTCTCTCGCTACCTGTGTGGACTTGTATATTAAAGAGGGAAAATTCTCAGGATTTTGAGATTTCGAATATTGGAGAATTTGCAAAATCTCCTCCCAGAAAGGCCATAAAGAACCCATGCAAATTGGCAGGTGGAAATTATCGTCAGTAGATATTATTTTCAGAAGAATCTGTCACCAGACTGAAGGACTTTGTCTTTATTGCTGTGAAAGAGGATTAGAAGCTCAGAAAAAAAAACCCATACAAGAATGGGGAGAGAAGATGCAAACTCCTTGCAGATGTTGTCCTTGGAAGGCTTTAGTCTACTGGGAGGACATCCAAATCTTCTCCATAGAACTGGATTTACACCATCTTTTTCTGCAGTTTCCTCTCCAGGACAGGAAATTCTTCCAGCAGAATAGAATTACTTTATTGGTGAAAACATTTAGTCATAAAATTGGCTATAGAGGATTGGTGACATTCGTCTGAATGAGCCAAGCTTCCAGTGACCATCTATACAGACCATAAAAACATTAAGTACCTTCAGTCAGATAAAGCTGAAATCTTATCAAGCTCAATTGTCACTCTTTTTTCTTGAGGTTTGACTTAATCTACCCCTACCATCCAGCTGGGAAAAATCACAAGCCTGATGCACTTTTCAGGTCCTTTGATCCACATGATACCTCAGGAAATGTTCCCATCACATGTAATGGAATGTGAACATATTTTTGTTTCTATATTTCCCTTCTACTAGCTCTCCATCTAAGAAATATTCTCTCATCTCTAAAGCTCTTTGCCGGAAAGTCTTAACTTGGGCCCATTATTCTCTCTGGTCTCGCAAGCGCAAGATGAAGAACAGGATTCAATTCTAGATTCTGTTGGTAGCCTAAATAAAAATAAGATGCCAAAGAGTTTGTGGCATTGTGTCTGCACAGTTTATATCTCTTCACCGGGTGCCTCTAGGTCCTTCACATCCTCAGCCTATTGTGCAAGAACCTCGGGCTGAAAACTCTGTTACAGATCTTCAAGAAGCATAAAAAGTTCACAGCCGTCGGATTGTGGTGGACCGTGGTCCGATTGTGGTGGACCGTTGTCCGATTGTGGTGGACCGTTGTCCGATTGTGGTGGACCGTTGTCCGATTGTGGTGGACCGTTGTCTGATTGTGGTGGACCTTTTTTCTTTCAATGTTTTATTTTGCTTCATCACACAAACTTCCATCTGCTCCACAGCTGGCTTATATGTTGGTAGAAATTTTCCAGCTCCACGATCTTCCAAGTTACAGTGTTCGACTTTGGTTTGCAATCTGCTTCAAAGTTTTGGATGGCAAACTGCAAGAATCTTAAATTTTCCTTAGATTTCTCCTCTGCTCTTCATCCACTTGGTAATAAACACATTAAGAGAATCACATTCCAATATTTGCTTATTTTTCAAGCTCGCAGCCATATAAACTCAATACAGTCACTCTTAACGATTGAAGACTGGAATCTTAGAATAAATTTTATCCTAACAAAATCACCAACCTCCAAAAGGTCAAATATACAAACATTATAAAATGTTAAACTACAGGGTGGGCCATTTATATGGATAAACCTAAGTAAAATGGGAATGGTTGGTGATATCAACTTCCTGTTTGTGGCACATTAGTATATGGGAGGGGGAAAACTTTTCGAGATGGGTGGTGATCATGGCGGTCATTTTGAAGTCGACCATTTTTGATCCAACTTTATTTTTTCCAATGGGAAGAGGGTCATGTGACACATCAAACTTATTGAGAATTTCACAAGAAAAACAATGGTGTGCTTGGTTTTAACTTAACTTTATTCTTTCATGAGTTATTTACAAGTTTATGACCACTTATAAAATGTGTTTAAAGTGCTGCCCATTGGGTTGGATTGTCAATGCAGCCCTCTTCTCCCACTCTTGACACACTGATAGCAACACCGCAGAAGAAATGCTAGCACAGGCTTCCAGTATCCGTTGTTTCAGATGCTGCACATCTCGTATCTTCACAGCATAGACAATTGCCTTACGATACGAGATGTGGACAAAACCGAACTAATTATCTTTCCTCCATCTCGCACATCTTCCCTACCTGATCTATCACAATAAATGAATTCACACTTTCCCCCATCCCGGTAATCCGCTGCTTCAGAGTAACCCTTGACTCTGCCCCGTCCTTTAAACCGCACATCCAAGCTCTCGCCACCTCCTGTCGCCTCCAGCTCTAAAATATTTCCAGAATCCGTCCTTTCCTCAACCCTCACTCTACCAAAATGCTTGTGCATGCCCTAATCATCTCTCGCCTCGACTACTGCAACATCCTCCTCTGTGGCCTACCTTCTAACACTCTCGCACCCCTCCAGTCCATCCTTAACTCTGCTGCCCAACTAATTAATCTCTCTCCTCGCTACACTCCTGCTTCCCCTCTTTGCAAATCCCTTCACTGGCTCCCAATTTCCCAGCGTATCCAGTTTAAAACTACTAACACTGACCTACAAAGCCGTCCATAACCTGTCTCCTCCGTATATTTCCAAACTAATCTCCCGATATCTTCCCTCACGTAATCTCCGGTCCTCCCAAGACCTCCTTCTCTCCTCCACACTTATTCGCTCCTCACCCAATCGCCTCCAAGACTTCTCCCGAATATCCCCCATCATCTGGAATTCTGTGCCCCAACACGTCCAGTTATCCACCACATTTGGATCCTTCAGACGGAACCTGAAAACCCATCTCTTCAAAGAAGCTTACAGCCTGTAATGACCTTACGGCCACCTCAACACCATCGGAGCTACCGCAACCCCCGACCTACTGTCTCCTTAATCCTGTAGAATGTAAGCCCGCAAGGGCAGGGTCCTCGCTCCTCTGTACCAGTCTGTCATTGTTAGTTTTGTTTACTGTAAGTGATATTTGTATTTTGATGTAACCCCTTCTCATGTACAGCACCATGGAATTAATGGTGCTATATAAATAAATAATAATAATGTTACATGTTCAATAAACAAATTGTTTCCTTAACACCTTCTGGATCTGGCTGCAGCACTGACACCATGGAGCTTTTTCTATATTCGCTTTCCTTGGATCATGACTTGCACGTGACTGGTGCCATCTTCTCTGAAAACTCAATTGTTGTGCTCAGCACAATACAAGGCTACTAGGCCAACAACCTGTCCCGCGCCTTTTTTTTTTTTTTTTTTTAAATCTTAGACAGAAATTCGGGTCATGTACATGACCTGCAAGTGCAGTGCTACCGGATAATCACTGTACGCCAATATTTACCGTATATACTCGAGTATAAGCCGACCCGAGTATCAGCCGAGACCCCTAATTTTGCCACAAAAAACTGGGAAAACTTAATGACTCGAGTATAAGCCTAGGGTGGAAAATGCAGCAGCTACCGGTGAATTTGAAAAATAAAAATAGATACCAATAAAAGTAAAATAAATTGAGACATCAGTAGGATAAGTGTTTTTGAATATCCATATTGAATCAGGAGCCCCATATAATGCTCCATGCAGATATTTGCCCCACATAAAGCTGCACAAAGGTTAATGATGGCCCCATAAGATGCTCCATAGAATATTATACACCAAATGCTGCTGCTGATGCGATTTAAAAAAAAAAAAATGAAAAAAAAAAATGACATACTCGCCTCTCGTCACTGGGGGTCTGGTGCCGGTGTCCTGAGCAGGTGGGGACACCGGCGCGCTATGGGGGCCAGGTGCCGGTGTTGCCGCTGGCTCAGGCCCCAGACACTTGCGATATTCACCAGTCCCCGGTCCACCGCCACGCGCCAGTGTCTTCCAGGTCTCTGCAGTGACTGTTCAGGCAGAGGGCGCGCAATAACCACGTCGCACCCTCTGACCTGACCGTCACAGCCAGATGCGGAAGACAGAGCACAGCGGTGGAACGGGGACAGGTGAATATCGCATGGCTCACCCTCCCCCGTCATACTCACCCCATCCTGGTGCGGTCCCTGCTTCTCTGATGGTCTCTGACTCTCGGCAGCTTGTTCCTGTGTTCCGTGGTGACATGGTACCGCTCATTAAAGTAATTAATATGCACTCCACGCCTATGGGACTGGAGTCGCATCCAGATTTATTACTTAAATGAGCGATACCACGTGACCGCTGAACACAGGAAGACCTGCAGGCACCAGAGACCATCTGAGAAGCAGAGAGGTGCAGAGACCGCGCCGGGATCAGGTGAGTATGATGTGACAACCGCCACTCCTGCCGGTCCCCCTCCCCCGCCCAGCCACTGGGACAATGACTAAGTATACGCCGAGAGGAGCACTTTTAGCCTAAAAAAAGGGCTGAAAATCTCAGCTTATACTCAAGTATATATTTATAATATTATATTATATACACGATTCTCCTCTCACCTCGTGGTGTAAGAGGCCGGAGCTCCTCCATCATCACGTCCTGGTACCGATCTTTGTGTCCTTCTAGATACTCCCACTCCTCCATGGAGAGATAGACAGCGACGTCCTGACACCTTATAGGAACCTGACAACAGCGACACCGTCATCACCCAGAATCCTCCAGTGCCGTCCTGTATAATGTCCCAGCAGTCACCTCTCCGCTCATCACCCAGAATCCTCCAGTGCTGTCCTGTATAATGTCCCAGCAGTCATCTCTCCGCTCATCACCCAGAATCCTCCAGTGCCGTCCTGTATAATGTCCCACCAGTCACCTTTCCAGTCATCACCCAGAATCCTCCAGTGCTGTATAATGTCCCAGCAGTCACCTCTCCGCACATCACCCAGAATCCTCCAGTGCTGTATAATGTCCCAGCAGTCACCTCTCCGCTCATCACCCAGAATCCTCCAGTGCCGTCCTGTATAATGTCCCAGCAGTCACCTTTCCAGTCATCACCCAGAATCCTCCAGTGCTGTATAATATCCCAGCAGTCACCTCTCCGCTCATCACCCAGAATCCTCCAGTGCTGTATAATGTCCCAGCAGTCACCTCTCCGCTCATCACCCAGAATCCTCCAGTGCTGTATAATGTCCCAGCAGTCACCTCTCCGCTCATCACCCAGAATCCTCCAGTGCCGTCCTGTATAATGTCCCAGCAGTCACCTTTCCAGTCATCACCTACACCAAAAAGTTCACACTGGAATTTTGTAAAATTCTATTTTTTCCAACTCCTGGTACAGCCATATCCTGTCTGATATCTCCGGTGACCCCCGGTACCGCCATCTCCCGTGTCCTCTCTGTCTGATATCCCTGGTGACCCCCGGTACAGCCATCTCCTGTGTCTGATATCCCAGTTGACCCCCGGTACAGCCATCTCCCGTGTCCTCTCTGTCTGATATCCCTGGTGACCCCCGGTACAGCCATCTCCTGTGTTTGATATCCCAGTTGACCCCCGGTACAGCCATCTCCCGTGTCCTCTGTGTCTGATATCTCTGGTGACCCCCGGTACAGCCATCTCCCGTGTCCTCTCTGTCTGATATCCCTGGTGACCCCCGGTACAGCCATCTCCTGTGTCCGATATCCCAGGTGACCCCCGGTACAGCCATCTCCCGTGTCCTCTGTGTCTGATATCTCTGGTGACCCCCGGTACAGCCATCTCCTGTGTCCGATATCCCAGGTGACCCCCGGTACAGCCATCTCCCGTGTCCTCTGTGTCTGATATCTCTGGTGACCCCCGGTACAGCCATCTTCTGTGTCCGATATCCCAGGTGACCCCCGGTACAGCCATCTCCAGTGTCCTCTGTGTCTGATATCTCTGGTGACCCCCGGTACAGCCATCTCCCGTGTCCTCTCTGTCTGATATCCCTGGTGACCCCCGGTACAGCCATCTTCTGTGTCCTGCATCTGATATCTCTGGTGACTTTACACACTAAGTCATGTCCTTCATCAAAATCAATTCCCGAATTAACAAGGCACAGTGGGCAGTGAAAATTCATTATTGATTTAAATATCATGGCCTTGAATTCACCAAAGTACATTTGTCAGAATTCTGGAGAAAAACACTTTGATAAGTCGCAAAAACTTTGCGCCACTACAAGTTGCACAAAAAATTGCAGTTTTTGTCATTTCACGCCTGCTTTGCAGAGCTCCATCAATAGGGGCAGAGAAAGGGTGGAACGGGGGCAGGACGCCACAGTTCGTCTACTTGATGGTGAGTTCAAGAATTCCTTACGACATAAATCTTACTGCCAAGGATTGGAGTAAAGGTACCTTCACACTCAGCAACTTTACAACGAGAACGACAGCGATCCGTGACGTCGCAGCATCCTGGATAGCGATCTTGTTGTGTTTGACACGTAGCAGCGATCTGGATCCCGCTGTGATATCTTTGGTCGGAGCTAGAAGTCCAGAACTTTATTTGGTCGTCAGGTCGGCGTGTATCGTCGTGTTTGACAGCAAAAGCAACGATGCCAGCAATGTTTTACATGGAGCTAACGACCTGTGAGAACGATAAATGAGTCGCCGTTACGTCACAGGATCGCTCCTGCATCGTTCTGGAGCTGCTGTGTTTGACGTCTCTACAGCGACCTAAACAGCGACGCTCCAGCGATCGGCTCGTTGTCTATATCGCTGCAGCGTCGCTGAGTGTGACAGTACCTTAAGATTTTTGGTGTGGCTCACAGAGGTGCCGGTCACTTTTCAAGCACATTGGACTCATTAAAGCGATCTTGTCATCAGGATTTTGCTAAGTAAACTCCAGGTATTGTCAGATTGGCGATAAACTTATAAGCAGATCACTGAAGCTGTCCAGTGCTGTATTCTAATAAGCGATTAGTGGCCCTAAGGAAGTCTCTGAATCATGTTTGGCATCACATCTCTGATTGTAACGCCGTCCACCTCTTATGATATATTCTACTTTATCTACACCGCCGGTGAAGACCCCCAACAGATGCTCGTCAAGGCTCTCTGCTCAACTGAGATTTTACCTGCTATGTCTGCAGTGTGATTTCTAGAAGTGTGTTCTAAAAGTGTGGATTACATTAGAATTAAAACCTGAAAGATGTATACAGACTGTGCCCTGCTACCTGCCACCATCGCACTCTAACAAGCATCTCTATTCTTCCAACAGGTATGTTCATCCACCCAGCTCTCCTGCTATGAAGTGCACATAGTACATCACCCAGCTTTGCACATAGACTTCCCTCTGCTTCTTGCTTTCATATGGTATGTCTTTCAGCTAACCCCAGCTTACCCTGTGATATTTATGACCTTGTTTACTCTGGCTTGATTGTATGCATCTGGTCCACTCTTAATTCTCTGACCAAGATGAGCAGAGACCACTCCTCTCTGCTTCACACCTGAACGCACTTAGTTTTCCATATATTGCATAGCAAAAGTCTGCATGACTTTAGTCTGCAGTGTGATCCCTAGAAGTGGGTCCTAAAAGTGTGGATTACATTAGAATTAAAACCTGAATGGAACCTGAAGGGAACTGAAGGTAACTGGCCAGTCACTGCAAACAATGTTTCTGTTTGTTGTCACTTTTACCCCTATAATCTTTCACTTTCTGCAAACTCCCCCAATCCCCACACCAAGTAAGGAACTGTTCATCTCCTCTTCAATCCTCCCCATCCATCTCACCTCCTCCTCAGAACTGTTCCTTAACATACAATCCTCTGTCTCAAAGCACAGACAGCCCCCTCACGCTCTCTCCTGCTCCCACCTGCTAACACTATCTCTGCTCCTTCTCACTGCTGGTGATATCTCTCCAAATCCTGGTCCTCCTCACCACATTCCCACAGTCAGTTCTACCTCCCATCCACGCTCCATCACAAACTTCCGTAACCTCTCTAACCTTATACCCATTCGCCCAGCCCCCGCTTCCCCAGTCCCACTAACAGGAGCTCTGTGGAACGCTCGCTCTGTCTGTACCAACTTTCCTACATCCATGATCTTTTTGTTACTACCAAACTTTCCTTCCTCGCCATCACCGAAACCTGGCTCACCCATTCTGACACAGCCTCCCCTGCTGCACTCTCTTAAGGTGGCTTCCACCTTTCTCACACACCCCGCCCCAGCAGCAAGCATGGCGGAGGAGTTGGTTTTCTCCTGTCAGATAACTGCTCCTTCGCCCCAATCCCACTGCCACCCTCTGTTACCCTCCCTTCCTTTGAGGCGCACTCTGTGCGCATCTACTCCCCCTCCAACCTCCAACTGGCTGTCATTTACCGCCCCCCAGGGCCAGCCACCATCTTCTTTGACCACTTCACCACCTGGCTACTTCATTTCCTTTCCACGGACATCCCCACTATCATCATGGGCGATTTCAACATCCCCATTGACACTTCCCTCTCAGCTGCCACTAAACTTCTATCTCTCACTTCCTTCTTCGGCCTCACTCAATGGTCTTCTGCAGCCACTCACAAAGATGGTCACACACTGGACCTCATCTTCACCCGCCTCTGCTCCCTATCTAACCTCTCTAACTCACCTCTTCCTCTCTCTGACCACAACCTTCTCACATTCTCTTCCCTCTCCACTCCATGTCTACAATTCCCACCCCACAAACTTTCACACCCTCGTAGAAATCTTAAACACCTTGACCTACATTCATTCTCTGAATCCCTCCTCCCTCTCACAGACATAAGTTCCATACACAATGCGGATGACGCTGCCGCTCTATATAAGACCACAATAGCTGTAGCTTTGGAATCTGCTGCCCCACTTACACATACCAAAGCTCGCAAAATCAACAGACAGCCCTGGCACACCAGCCTGACCAAAGAACTGAGGCGAGCTTCCAGGGCGGCTGAGCGCAGATGGAAAAGATCCCACTCCAACGACCACTTCATCGCATTCAAACAGTCCCTCACTACTTTCAAGACCACACTCGCCACAGCTAAACAAACCTACTTCTCATCTCTCATATTGTCCCTGTCACACAACCCTAAACAGTTATTCAACACGTTCAATTCTCTCCTCCGTCCCCCAGCACCTCCTCCCTCCCCACTTATCTCAGCTGAAGACTTTGCCTCATTCTTCAAGCAGAAGATTGATAACATCAGAGACAGTTTTGGTCGACAACCCCCAGAGCCCTTCCTCCCGACTTCCCAGCCCTCCACCTCCAAAACCAACTTCTCCACCATTACAGAAGATCAACTCTCCACTCTACTCTCAAGATCGCATCTCACCACCTGTGCACTTGACCCGCTCCCATCCCACCTCATCCCAAACCTCACCACAATCTTCATCCCAACCCTAACCCATCTCTTCAACCTATCACTAACAACTGGTGTTTTCCCCTCAAGCTTTAAACATGCCTCCATCACACCTATCCTCAAAAAGCCCTCTCTTGACCCATCCTCTGTATCTAGCTATTGCCCTATATCACTTCTCCCCTTATGCCTCCAAACTACTGGAACAACATGTTTACCTTGAACTGTCCTCCCATCTCTCTTCTTGCTTCCTCTTTGACCGCTTACAATCTGGCTTCCGGTCACACCATTCCACTGAAACTGCCCTAACTAAGGTCAACAACGACCTCTTAACCGCCAAGAGCAAGCGACACTACTCTGTCCTCCTCCTCCTCGACCTGTCGGCTGCCTTTGACACAGTGGACCATTCCCTATTATTACAGACCCTCTGATCCCTTGGCATCACAGACTTGGCCCTATCCTGGATCTCATCATACCTAACAGACCGGACATTCAGCATCTCCCATTCACACACCACCTCCTCACCTCGCCCCCTATCTGTCGGAGTCCCACAAGGTTCAGTCCTGGGGCCCATGCTCTTCTCCATTTACACCTTTGGCCTGGGACAGCTCATAGAATCTCATGGCTTTCAGTATCACCTCTATGCTGATGACACACAGATCTACATCTCTGGACCAGATATCACCTCCCTACTAACCAGAATCCCTCAATGTCTGTCCGTTATTTCATCCTTCTTCTCCGCTAGATTTCTGAAACTTAACATGGACAAAACAGAATTCATCATCTTTCCCCCATCTCATGCGACCCCCCCAACGAACCTAACCATTACAGTAAATGGCTGCCCACTCTCCCCAGTAATCCTTGACGCTGATCTCTCCTTCAAACCACATATCCAAGCCCTTTCCACTTCCTGCCGACTTCAACTCAAAAATATTTCACGAATCCGTTCATTCCTCAACCAAGAATCTGCAAAAACCCTAGTCCATGCCCTCATCATCTCCCGCCTCGACTACTGCAACCTCCTGCTCTGTGGCCTCCCCTCGAACACTATCGCACCCCTCCAATCTATTCTAAACTCTGCTGACCGACTAATCCACCTGTCCCAACGCTATTCCCCTGCCTCTCCCCTCTGTCAATTCCTTCACTGGCTCCCCATTGCCCAGAGACTCCAGTACAAAACCCTAACCATGATATACAAAGCCATCCACAACCTGTCTCCTCCATACATCTGTGACCTCATCTCCCGGTACTTACCTACACGCAACCTCCGATCCTCACAAGATCCCCTTCTCTACTCCCCTCTTCCCACAATCGCATACAAGATTTCTCTCGCCTACCATCGAAACCTTCAAAAAGAGCCTGAAGACCCACCTCTTCCGACAAGCCTACAACCTGCAGCAACCACCAATCCACCAAACCGCTGCACGATCAGCTCTATCCTCACCTACTGTATTCTCACCCATCCCTTGTAGATTGTGAGCCCTCGTGAGCAGGGTCCTCTCTCCTCCTGTACCAGTTATGACTTGTATTGTTTAAGATTATTGTACTTGTTTTTATTATGTATACCCCTCCTCACATGTAAAGCGCCATGGAATAAATGGCGCTATAATAATAAATATTATTATTATTATGATGTTCATCAATCATAGGTGGAGGGGGCCCTGAAGGCTTCCTGAGATGTCCCTTGAGCCTCTTTAGAATTCAATGCAGGGCAACTTCAAAGTCATTTTCTTTTACGGAGTGCGCGGTTTGTGCTGCCTGGGAACACAATGGACTTGTTAAGAATAAAATCGATTGCAGGACCCCAGTCCATCAATAATCTGGACGGGAGGCAAATCTATTCTCCCATCTCTAATTAAAAGGCTCCAGATCATGAGGATTATGGCTTTTATAGGGGAAACCTTTCACTGGAGCGCCTCCTCCAACTGTTGCTGATGCACTGATTCTGGGGCAGTTTTTCCTTTAGTACTGAGCTCCCCCGACCAAAGAAGGTGCAAATTTTAACTTCAAGGTGTCAATCACAAACCTTCTAAGTGGGTGCAGCGATGTTTGATTGGCCAGTGTTAGAGGACAAAATACACAAGTCCACGGAGAAGTTTTCTGGTACATGACCAGCTGTTGAAAGGAACATTTGTTTTATTACCAGAGAAAATAACTTTGAAACGGAGGGGCATAGAAAAAAAAAGAAAAAAACTGTAAAAAAAAAAAAAAAAAGAAAATCAGTGGATTCGTGACAATTTGAGGATGTGCTCAGTGTAACGGGGTTGTCTGGTACTTTAACACTGATATTGGATAGTCAGATATTAACAGGTTATACTATGGATCAGTTATTGATACGAAGAAACCCAAAATAAGTAACAAAAGTCGAATTGTGACCTGTTCTTGCCAATGCCACATGTATGGAGATATAAATAAGCTGCTAACCAAGGCAGCACTGTATGTCCCATCCCAAGAGGTTCCGGTATATTAGATATTACACTGCTACGCTTCCGACACTGTGCGACAGCTGTGACCACAGAGCGATCTATGTGCTGCTACACGAGGACTCCGCGTGTAATGATTCTACAGGACAACGGCCCCCGGTTCAGAAAGGCTGACGTTCACGGTGGGCCGTGCTTGAGTCAGGAAGATGTGCACGTGTGGTAATGAATTTGGCACATCTGAAATGTGTCACCCGCCTCCGTGCACCTCGACAAGGACTGCAGTTAGATTTCAGACAGAAGGAACACAGCGGCTTATCATGAAGTAGACAAGTTGTGGAGTTATGCTCCATATTGGTGAAACAGTCACACAACCTGGAGCTGCACGAACATTTACAGCCTTAGGGCTTGTTTCCCTTTGCGAGTAACACGTCCGTATCTCACATGTGAAAACCAAGCTCTGGCGCAGGCACTTGGGAGCGGAGAGTGCGGCTGCACAGCAATACAGGCAGCCGCACGCTCTGCTCCCAAGTGCCGGCGCCACAGCTTGGTTTTCACATGCGAGACACGGATGTTTATCTCACAAGTGGAAAGGGGCCCTTAGATGGTTTTACTCCAGAATTCTCTCAAAAAATACTGATGAATCGGATTTAAGATATTCACATCAATAATGAATGGCCACTGCACTGTGATGGCGGGTGAATATCGGGAGCGGATACTGATTCGGGGCACTACGGTCTGCGTGTGTGGACAGGGGGAGAGAGGAGGCACAAAGTCACGTCACCCTACAGATGAGGGGAGAGCGGAGGCACAAAGTCACGTCACCCTACAGACGAGGGGAGAGCGGAGGCACAAAGTCACGTCACCCTACAGACAGGGGGAGAGCGGAGGCACAAAGTCACGTCACCTTACAGACGAGGGGAGAGCGGAGGCACAAAGTCACGTCACCCTACAGACAGGGGGAGAGCGGAGGCACAAAGTCACGTCACCCTACAGACGGGGGGAGAGCGGAGGCACAAAGTCACGTCACCCTACAGACAAGGGGAGAGCGGAGGCACAAAGTCACGTCACCCTACAGACGGGGGGAGAGCGGAGGCACAAAGTCACATCACCCTTTTATGACATGCGCCGTACTAGTCTCGTGTCTCCCCCTTTAATGTGGGCTCCGGCGCTGAGCCCACGTCAAAGCTGGGACATGTCAGCTGTTTTGTACAGCTGACATGTGCGCGCAATAGCGGCAAGTGGAATTGCGATCCACCCGCCGCTATTAACTAGTTAAATGCTGCTGTCAAACTCTGACAGCGGCATTTAACTACCGCTTCCGGAAATGCGCGCATCGCTGACCCCCGTCACATGATTGGGGGTCAGCGATGCGTCGGCATAACAACCAGAGGTCTCCTTGAGACCTCTATGGTTGCTGATGCCGGCTTGCTGTGAGCGCCACCCTGTGGTCGGCGCTCATAGCAAGCCTGTAATTCAGCTACATAGGAGCGATCTGATGATTGCTGCTATGTAGCAGAGCCGATTAGGCTATGCCAGCTTCTAGCCTCCCATGGAGGATACTGAAGCATAGCAAAAGTAAAAACAAAAAAAAAAGTTTAAAAAAAAAAAGGAAAAATATAAACGTTTAAAGGGAACCGGTCATCCTCAAAATTGAGGATGAGCTAAGGCCACCGGCATCAGGGGCTTATCTACAGCATTCTGTAATGCATTCTGTAATGCTGTAGATAAGCCCCCGATGTATCCTGAAAGATGAGAAAAAGAGGTTAGATTATACTCACCCAGGGGCGGTTCGGTCCGGTCCGATGGGTGTCGCAGTCCGGCGCCTCCTATCTTCATCAGATGACGTCCTCTTCTTGTCTTCACGCTGCGGCGCAGGCAAGAAGAGGACGTTATCATAAGAAGATGGGAGGCCCTGGACCGGGACGCCCACCGGATCGGACCGCCCCCCCCCCCCCCCCAGGTGAGTATAATCTAACCTCTTTATCTCATCTTTTAGGATACATCGGGGGCTTATGTACAGCATTACAGAATGCTGGAGATAAGCCCCTGATGCCGGTGGGCTTAGCTCACCCTCGATTTTGGGGGTGACAGGTTCCCTTTAAATCACTCCTCTTTTGCCCCATTCAAAATAAAACAATAAAAAAAAAAAAATCAAACCTACACATACTTGTTATCGCTGCGTTCAGAATCGCCCGATTTATCAATAAAAAAAAGCATTAACCTGATCGCTAAACGGCGTAGTGAGAAAAAAAAATCAAAACGCCAGAATTAAGTTTTTTTGGTCGCTATGACAGTGCATTAAAATGCAATAACGGGCGATCAAAAGAACGTATCTGCACCAAAATGGTATCATTAAAAACGCCAGCTCGGCACGCAAAAAATAAGCCCTCACCCGACCCCAGATCACGAAAAATGGAGACGCTACGAGTATCGGAAAATCGCACATTTTTTTTTTTTTTCAGCAAACTTTGGAATTCTTTTTCACCACTTAGATAACAGAGAACCTAGACATGTTTGGTGTCTATGAACTCGTAGTGACCTGGAGAATCACAATGGCAGGTTAGTTTTAGCACTTAGTGAACCTAGCAAAAAAGCCACACAAAAAACAACTGTGGGATTGCATTTTTTTTGCAATTTCACCGCACTTGGAATTTTTTTCCCATTTTCTAGTACACGACATGGTAAAACCAATGATGTCGTTCAAAAGTACAACTTGTCCCGCAAAAAATAAGCCCTCACATGGCCAAATTGACGGAAACATAAAAAAGTTATGGCTCTGGGAAGGAGGGGAGCGAAAAACGAACACGGAAAAACGGAAAAGGGCCGCGGCGTGAAGGGGTTAAACACTGGTGACTTGTCCCTATCTGTGCCTTGAAAAACAAAATAATAAAAAACCTCCCAAAAAAAATCACTTCACCCTCAGCTCTGATCTCACCCCACACTCTCCTCTCACAGATTTACCACAAGCACCAAAACTCCACCAAACCCTCCTGTAATCTCACCGGAATGGCGGGAAATCTGCTGCTGGCTGACACCAGAGAACACGAGCTGCACACAACCAGGACGGAGCTGCTGCACTGAGAGCTGAAGGACCTGTGGTGACGTCACCGTCATGTGACCAGGGGGCGGGGCTGAAGGGAAAAATAGGATTAGTTGTAGTGAAGGACCTTCACAGATGGTCATGTGACACGGGGGCGGAGCTAAGCAGTGATTTAGGATTTTGGCGATGAAGGACCTGTGGTCATGTGATAGGAAGAGGCGGAGCTCCAGCAAAGCTATAGCAGGTTATTTATGGTCACGTGACGCGCAACCTGTTCGTTTTATCCAATGACAGCTTTATCTGCGAACAGCCAATAGTCACAAACAATAGAACAGTTTTAGCCAATCAGAGCACGACGCCGATCGCGCAGGTGCAGAACAAGTGGCCAATAGCAGCAGCTTATGCCCAAAATCCAATCAGATCACAGAATTTCATGCCGGTTGGGCTGCAGAGAGGGGAGCACGTGACTGAGGCATTCAGCCAATAGCTGCGCATAGCTAAGGCCGTTGCCCCGGCAATGGTGAAAGCCGCGCTGTGATTGGCCGGCGCGCCGCGCTGACTTCCTGTGACCGGAGCTGCCGCGGTCCAGAGCCGATGCGCCGCCCGCTGCTCCTGCTGCTGTGCCCCTGCCTGCTCGGGCTGCTCCTGCAGCTGTGGCTCCGCTCCCCGCACCACCCGCTGGTGATCGGCGTCCTGTCCGCCCGGCAGCACCGCGCCCTCCGGGACACCATCCGCGGCTCGTGGCTCCAGGCCCTGCCGCCCGCCCGGCGCCCGCTGCTGCGCTTCATCGTGGGCTCTGAGGCCTGCTCCGTGCCGCCCGAGGACCGGGAGGACCCGTACTCCTGCCGCCTGCTGAACATCACGTCCCCGGTGCTGCAGCGGGAGATCGAGGCCTTCACCGGGCCGGAGCCCGCCCGCTCCCGCCACCCGCAGCTCAGCGTCACCTTCCGGGTGCTGCACCCGATCGTCATCACCCGGCTGGGGGCGTGGTGCGGCATGGGGCGGAATGTGAGCGCCCGTCTGTTCCAGGCGGAGCAGGAGGATCCGCTGCTGGTGGCCCGCTTCGCCCCGGGCCTGGCCGTCCCCTCGGGCCTGTGCTACAAGCCGGTGGAGCGCTTCGTCCTCCCGGAGGGTTTCCTGGGCACGCTGCGCTGGGACAGCCATGACGGCGGCGGGCTGCCCATGTGGGGCGTGCAGCGGGTCGCCCTGAACGACGGCGGGGGCGTGCTGCGGGTGACGGCGGCCCCGGAGGGGCTCCTGCCCTACGACTTCTCCCAGGGCCCCGAGGGAATCGCCGGCGGCTTCACCTACACGGTCCACGATGGCGAGCTGCTCCTCCGGCGGCTGAGCTCCCGCCCCCAGCGCCAGGCCCGGCACCGCACCGCCCTGCGGGAGGAGGAGGCGGACCTGCAGGCGGAGAGCCGCGTACACCGCGACATGGTCTTCGTAGACGTGGTGGACACGTACCGCAGCGTCCCCCGCAAGCTGCTGCTCTTCTACCGCTGGCTGGAGGCCGCCGTCACCTTCACCTTTCTGCTGAAGACGGACGACGACTGCTTCATCCACCTGGACAACGTCCTGCGGGCCCTGGAGGACGGGAGCGTGCAGGGGCCCAACGCCTGGTGGGGGAACTTCCGCCTCAACTGGGCCGTGGAGCGGACGGGGAAGTGGCAGGAGCTGGAGTACATGAGCCCCGCGTACCCCGCCTTCGCCTGCGGCTCCGGCTACGTCCTCTCCCGCGACATCGTCCAGTGGCTCGCCGCCAACGCCGACCGGCTGCAGACCTACCAGGGCGAGGACGTCAGCATGGGCATCTGGATGGCGGCCATCGGCCCCCGCCGTTACCAGGACGACGCTTGGCTCTGTGAGAAGTCATGTGACCGCGCCATGCTCTCCGCCCCGCAGTTCTCGGAGGAGGAATTGGCCGAGCTCTGGCGGCAGAAGCAGCGCTGCGGGGACCCCTGCGGGTGCACCAACACGTGACTCAGGACCGAAGAATGGGGGACGGGGCGTGGTATTGGGGTGACCCCGGGTGAAATGCAACGGCTCCCCTCCCTCCTGTGCAGACGTGGCGGGGTCTGAATATGGAAACGGCTTCTCTAGGACTTTGCCTTTAAGTCGCCCCCAAAAGCCATAAAAGATGCAGAACAGGCAACATGGCCGCCACTCTAGCTCCTCCCTTTAGCCAAGTGGGAGGGTTCATGAGTTGTCTCCCGGCTGCCATACGAGCGCATACAGAAAACAAGACGCCATCAGTACTTACCTTTCCTTGGGAGCTGTCTTATTTATGTATCTTCCAGGAGACCGGAGAGGGCGGAGTCACTGCAGGCTCCTCCCCCTCAGAACGATCCGGACATTTATAACTGGACGTATATATAATATTAACAATTGCGTATAGATTTATTAAAATTATTTTATTTTTTGCACCCAAAAAAATTCTTAGCCCTTTCACTATATTATTTTTTTTGCCGACAAGGGGGTGTGGCCTAAATTGCACTGAAATGTGAGGAACAAAAAAAAGCCAGGATGCACAAAACATTTTTCCAATAAATCAGTCAGGAGGTAACAATAGAGCTGGGCGCTCACACAAAGCTCTAATATATACACATATATAGCAGTGAGAGTGAAGTCAGAGAAAGTGAGCTGTACGTACTGCAAGGAAAGCTAGAGAGACTCCCACCCCGACGCGTGTTCTGGTGTTGACCTTCGCCAGGGGTTGGCATCTTCAAAAGAGACGAGTTTAAAAAGTGGCATAGGCCAATCATAAGGTAAGGTGTGTGAAAGAACCACTAATGCCTTAAGGTAGGCGTGGAATATCCTATAATACGTCACCGAGCCCAATCGGATGGGATTAGGAAGTGGCCAATGTAGTTGAAGGCACTGTGGTATGATGCGGCCAGGAAGGTCCACGACAGCAGCGTTATGTCAAAACAATGCGACATCACAAAAGGGGGGAAGATAAGCGGTGAGGGCAGGAGGGGGAAGGGCAGGTATGTCGCCTCCAGTGTCCAGAATGTTAAGCCTCCATCACAGAGGCCACTAAGAATGGAGAATAAAATGTCTCTGTGCCCTCTGGTCACGTGCCCCCTACATGATTCTGGCCTTGCGGGTCACATGACGCTGCTGCCGCAGGTCTTCCTGGCCACATTGTACCACGTCCCCTCCCACCACTTCGCCTGGTTCCCCACCCCCTCTGACGTATTATACGCTTTACATACCATTCGCTGACTCATTGCGTTGACGATAATTGTCCTTGTTTTTATTATGTACACCCCTTTTCACAGGTTCAGCGCCATGGAACAAATGGCGCTATAATAATATCGCGCCTACCTTCAGGCACCGGTGTTTTTTTCACGCACCTTAACTTTTGATTGGCCGATGACACTTTGTAAACTCATGCCTCTTCTGATGACCCCACCTCCTGCCGAAGATCAGCACTGAGCGCGCGTCGGGGTGGGAGCCGTGCAGCTGCGGGTCTCGAGGTTTCCCTGCAGTAAGCTTCCATTATCTGACTTCACTCTCACCGCCCACAGACTGAGTGCGTCATATACGGCTGTTTATACACCGTGAATAGCCCCCCGCATCGCTGCTAGGTATGTGTATGGATTGGTGTTTGTGTGGCGCCCCCAGACAATTGTTTGCATTACCCAGGGGCCCCCTGACTTATTGGTGTTTCTTCTGGTTACTGACCTCTTAGGTCATCGTATGACGTGTACCGTATTGTTGGTTACACCACTAGTTACATAAAGGGAAGGTGCCGTGATTTTTAATTTTGTATTAATAATTATTATATAATCAATTATTTTTAATACAAAATTAATCGTACAGCTTTAATAGTTTTGTGTTTATTACTTTAACCACTGGGAGCTGTCATTTTCTTTTTGGTGTGTGTTGGTGTCTGAACAGGACATTTACACCCCCCACGTACGGCAGCCCCTGAGCCTGCGGACAGACGGTGGCCACATCCCTTGTATTGAGACCACTCTAGCTGTGCCCAGGGCTGGTCCCCTCGGCTGTCCAGGTGATAGCTGTGGGAGGACATTGGCCATCTCTGTGGAGCCCGCAGTGCTCCCCCTGCCGTCGGACACACTGCTCAGTAAGTGCGTGCGATGACAGTGAAGTGCTATATGGGGCCATTATACTGTGGAGCGCTATATGGGGCCATTATACTGTGGAGCGCTATATGGGGCCATTATACTGTGGAGCGCTATATGGGGCCATTATACTGTGGAGCGCTATATGGGGCCATTATAATGTGGAGCGCTATATGGGGCCATTATACTGTGGAGCGCTATATGGGGCCATTATACTGTGGAGCGCTATATGGGGCCATTATACTGTGGAGCGCTATATGGGGCCATTATACTGTGGAGCGCTATATGGGGCCATTATAATGTGGAGCGCTATATGGGGCCATTATACTGTGGAGCGCTATATGGGGCCATTATACTGTGGAGCGCTATATGGGGCCATTATACTGTGGAGCGCTATATGGGGCCATTATACTGTGGAGCGCTATATGGGGCCATTATACTGTGGAGCTCTATATGGGGCCATTATACTGTGGAGCTCTATATGGGGCCATTATACTGTGGAGCGCTATATGGGGCCATTATACTGTGGAGCGCTATATGGGGCCATTATACTGTGGAGCGCTATATGGGGCCATTATACTGTGGAGCGCTATATGGGGCCATTATACTGTGGAGCGCTATATGGGGCCATTATACTGTGGAGCTATATGGGGCCATTATACTGTGGAGCGCTATATGGGGCCATTATACTGTGGAGCTATATGGGGCCATTATACTGTGGAGCTCTATATGGGGCCATTATACTGTGGAGCACTATATGTGGCCATTATACTGTGGAACGCTATATCAGGCCATTATACTGTGTAGCTCTATATGGGGCCATTATACTGTGAAGCGCTATATGGGGCCATTATACTGTGGAGCGCTATATGGGGCCATTATACTGTGGAGTCCTATATGAGGCCATTATACTGTGGAGCGCTATATGGGGCCATTATACTGTGGAACCCTATATGGAGCCATTATACTATATGGAGCTCTATATGGGCCCATTATACTGTGGAGCACTATATGGGGCCATTATACTGTGGAGCACTATATGGGGCCATTATACTGTGGAGTCCTATATGAGGCCATTATACTGTGGAGCGCTATATGGGGCCATTATACTGTGGAGCGCTATATGGGGCCATTATACTGTGGAGCGCTATATGGGGCCATTATACTGTGGAGCGCTATATGGGGCCATTATAATGTGGAGCGCTATATGGGGCCATTATACTGTGGAGCGCTATATGGGGCCATTATACTGTGGAGCGCTATATGGGGCCATTATACTGTGGAGCGCTATATGGGGCCATTATACTGTGGAGCGCTATATGGGGCCATTATACTGTGGAGCTCTATATGGGGCCATTATACTGTGGAGCTCTATATGGGGCCATTATACTGTGGAGCGCTATATGGGGCCATTATACTGTGGAGCGCTATATGGGGCCATTATACTGTGGAGCGCTATATGGGGCCATTATACTGTGGAGCGCTATATGGGGCCATTATACTGTGGAGCGCTATATGGGGCCATTATACTGTGGAGCTATATGGGGCCATTATACTGTGGAGCGCTATATGGGGCCATTATACTGTGGAGCTATATGGGGCCATTATACTGTGGAGCTCTATATGGTGCCATTATACTGTGGAGCACTATATGTGGCCATTATACTGTGGAACGCTATATCAGGCCATTATACTGTGTAGCTCTATATGGGGCCATTATACTGTGAAGCGCTATATGGGGCCATTATACTGTGGAGCGCTATATGGGGCCATTATACTGTGGAGTCCTATATGAGGCCATTATACTGTGGAGCGCTATATGGGGCCATTATACTGTGGAACCCTATATGGAGCCATTATACTATATGGAGCTCTATATGGGCCCATTATACTGTGGAGCACTATATGGGGCCATTATACTGTGGAGCACTATATGGGGCCATTATACTGTGGAGTCCTATATGAGGCCATTATACTGTGGAGTGCTATATGGGGCCATTATACTATATGGAGCTCTATATGGGCCCATTATAATGTGGATCACTATATGGGGCCATTATACTGTGGAGCACTATATGGGGCCATTATACTGTGGGGCACTATATGGAGCCATTATACTGTGGAGCGCTATATGGGCCCATTATACCATGGAGCGCTATATGGGGACCATTTTACAGAGGAGCGCTATATGGGTCCATTATATTGTGGAGCCCTATATGGGGCCATTATACTATATGGAGCTCTATATGGGCCCTTCATACTGTGGAGAGCTATATGGGGCCATTATACTGTGGAGCACTGTATGTAGCCATTATACTGAGGAGCACTATATGGTTCCATTATACTGTGGAGCGCTGTATGGGGCCATTATACGGAGGAGCTCTATATGGGGCCATTATACGGAGGAGGACTGTATGGGGGCCATTATACTGTGGAGCACTATATGGTGCCATTATAGTGGAGCGCTATGTGGGGCCATTATACTGAGGAACGCTATATGTGGACCATTATACTGTTGAGCACTATATGGAGCCATTATACTGTGGAACACTGAATGGAGCCATTATACTGTTGAGCACTATATGGGGCCATTATACTGTGGAGCACTATATGGAGCCATTATACTGTGGAGCACTGTATGGAGCCATTATACTGTGGAGCGCTATATGGGGTTATTATACTGTGGAGCGCTGTATGGGGACCATTATACTGTAGAGCACTATATGGGGCCATTATACTGTGGAGCGCTGTATGGGGACCATTATACTGTGGAGCACTATATGTGGCCATTATACTGTAGAGCACTATATGGAGCCATTATACTGTGGAGCACTATATGGGGCCATTATACTGTGGAGCACTGTATGGAGCCATTATGCTGTGGAGCACTATATGGGGCCATTATACTGTGGAGCACTATATGGGGCCATTATATTGTGGAGCGCTGTATGGGGACCATTATAGTGCGGAGCCCAATATGGGGCCATTATACAGAGGGCTCGGCGAGTGATGTAGTTACTGACATGATAGCTGCCGGATCTCGTGGAGCACAGCAGGACCTCGAGTGGCTGCTGCTACAGACTATTCTCTGAAAGAGGCTCCATAGCCTTTGGACGTCAGATTTGTTGATCGTTGTGGGAATGACACGGACTACATCAGACCTGTGTGGGAACTTTCCAAGAACAGAATGTTTTGACAATGTTACATGAGTTAGAAGAAGATAGTAATTTGTAGATCTCATACACCTGATTTGTGTTTGGGAGTGACGGTCAGTCTTTTGATATTTGTATACATAGGCTCTCTGCCTGAGGCCGGCGTCCACCAGAGGGCGCATCACCGCAACTCAATGTAAGTACAGATCACTCAGCTTTCCTTCATTCCCCGGGGGTTACAGGCACGAGCGAGTGCTTTAGCGCAGCTCCTGCCTGTAAATTGAGTTAACCCCTTCAGATGGATTACCTCGTGGGACGTGACAGTTCATCTGAGGGTATGTATATTGTGGGTTTATTATTTTGCCAAGCGAGGGTGTTCAGCTGGATTGAGAGAGCAATAAAATATTAAAACAACCTGTGTTTATTTAATTAACTCCTTCACCCCCAAGGGTGGTTTGCATGTTAATGACCAGGCCAATTTTTACAATTCTGACCACTGTCCCTTTATGAGGTTATAACTCTAGAACGCTTCAATAGATCCTGGTAATTCTGACACTGTTTTCTCGTGACATATTGTACTTCAAGATAGTGGTACAATTTCTTTGATGTTACCTGCGCTTATTTGTGAAAAAAAACGGAAATGTGGCGAAAATTTTGAAAACTTCGCAATTTTCCAACTTTGAATTTTTATCCAATTAAATCACACAGATATGTCACACAAAATACTTAATAAGTAACATTTCCCACATGTCTACTTTACATCAGCACAATTTTGGAACCAAAATTTTTTTGGGGTAGGGAGTTATAAGGGTTAAAAGTTGACCAGCAATTTCTCATTTTTACAACACCATTTTTTATTAGGGACCACATCTCATTTGAAGTCATTTTGAGGGGTCTATATGATAGAAAATACCCAAGTGTGACACCATTCTAAAATCTGCACCCCTCAAGGTGCTCAAAACCACATTCAAGAAGTTTATTAACCCTTCAGGTGTTTCACAGGAATTTTTGGAATGTTTATATAAAAATGAACATTTAACTTTTTTTCACACAAAATTTACTTCAGCTCCAATTTGTTTTATTTTACCAAGGGTAACGGGAGAAAATGGACCCCAAACGATGTTGTACAGTTTGTTCTGAGAGCGCAGATACCCCATATGTGGGGGTAAACCACTGTTTGGGCGCATGACAGAGCTCGGAAGCGAAGGAGCGCCATTTGACTTTTCAATGCAAAATTGACTGGAATTAAGATGGGATGCCATATTGCGTTTGGAGAGCCCCTGATGTGCCTAAACATTGAAACCCCCCACAAGTGACACCATTTTGGAAAGTAAACCCCCTAAGGAACTTATCTAGAGGTGTGGTGAGCACTTTGACCCACCAAGTGCTTCACAGAATTTTTTAATACAGAACCGTAAAAATAAAAAATCATATTTTTTCACAAAAAATATCTTTTTGCCCCCAATTTTTTATTTTCCCAAGGGTAAGAGAAGAAATTGGACCCCAAAAGTTGATGTACAATTTGTTCTGAGTACGCTGATACCCCATATGTGGGGGTAAACCACTGTTTGGGCACTTGGGAGAGCTCGGAAGGGAAGGAACGCCTTGTGACTTTTCACTGCAAAATTGACAGGAATTGAGATGGGACGCCATGTTGCGTTTGGAGAGCCACTGATGTGCCTAAACATTGAAACCCCCCCACAAGTGACACCATTTTGGAAAGTAGACCCCCTAAGGAACTTATCTAGAGGTGTGGGGAGCACTTTGACCCACCAAGTGCTTCACAGAAGTTTATAATGCAGAGCCGTAAAAATAAAACAAAACTTTTTTCCCACAAAAATTATTTTTAGCCCCCAGTTTTGTATTTTCCCGAGGGTAACAGGAGAAATTGGACCCCAAAAGTTGTTGTCCAATTTGTCCTGAGTACGCTGATACCCCATATGTGGGGGGGAACCACCGTTTGGGCGCATGGGAGGGCTCGGAAGGGATGGAGCGCCACTTGGAATGCAGACTTAGATGGAATGGTCTGCAGGCGTCACATTGCGTTTGCAGAGCCCCTAATGTACCTAAACAGTAAAAAAAAACACAAGTGACACCATTTTGGAAAGTAGACCCCCTAAGGAACTCATCTAGATGTGTTGTGAGAGCTTTGAACCCCCAAGTGTTTCACTACAGTTTATAACGCAGAGACGTGCAAATAAAAAATATTTTTTTCCACAAAAATTATTTTTTAGCCCCCAGTTTTGTATTTTTCCAAGGGTAACAGGAGAAATTGGACCCTAAATATTGTTGTCCAATTTGTCCTGAGTGCGCTGATACCTGATATGTGGGGGGGAACCACCGTTTGAGCGCATGGCAGAGCTCGGAAGGGAAGGAGCATCATTTGGAATGCAGACGTAGATGGATTGGTCTGCAGGCGTCGCATTGTGTTTGCAGAACCCCTAATGTACCTAAACAATAGAAACCCCCACAAGTGACCTAATATTGGTAATTAGACCCCCCAAGGAACTTATCTAGTTGTGTTGTGAGAACTTTGAACCCCCAAGTGTTTCACTACAGTTTATAACGCAGAGCCGTGAAAATAATAAAAAAAACTTTCCCCAAAAAATTATTTTTTAGCCCCCAGTTTTGTATTTTCCCAAGGGTAACAGGTGAAATTGGACCTCAAAAGTTGTTGTCCAATTTGTCTCGAGTACGCTGATACCCTATATGTGGGGGGGAACCACCGTTTGGGCGCATGGGAGGGCTCAGAAGGGAAGGAGCGCCATTTGGAATGCAGACTTAGATGGAATGGTCTGCAGGCGTCACATTGCGTTTGCAGAGCCCCTAATGTACCTAAACAGTAGAAACCCCCCCACAAAGGACACCATTTTGGAAAGTAGACCCCCTAAGGAACTCATCTAGATGTGTTGTGAGAGCTTTGAACCCCCAAGTGTTTCACTACAGTTTATAACGCAGAGCCATGCAAATAAATATTTTTTTTTCCACAAAAATTATTTTTTAGCCCCCAGGTTTGTATTTTCCCAAGGGTAACAGGAGAAATTGGACCCCAAAAGTTGTTCTCCAATGTGTTCTGTGTACGCTGATACCCCAAATGTTGGGGTAAACCCCTGTTTGGGCGCACGGGAGAGCTCGGAAGGGAAGGATCACTGTTTTACTTTTTCAACTCCGTATTGGCTGGAATTGAGATCGGAAGCCATGTCGCGTTTGGAGAGCCCCTGATGTGCCTAAACAGTGGAAACCCCCCAATTATAACTGAAACCCTAATCCAAACACACCCCTAACCCTAATCCCAACGGTAACCCTAACCACACCTCTAACCCAGAAACACCCCTAATCCCAACCGTAAATGTAATCCAAACCCTAACTTTAGCCTCAACCCTAACTTTAGCCCCAACCCTAACTGTAGCCTTAACCCTAGCCCTAACCCTCGCCCTAACCCTAGCTCTAACCCTAGCCCTAACCCTAATGGGAAAATGGAAATAAATACATTTTTTAAATTTTTTTTATTTTTCGCTAACTAAGGGGGTGATGAAGGGGGGTTTGATTTACTTTTATAGTGGGTTTTTTAGCGGATTTTTATGATTGGCAGCCGTCACACACTGAAAGACGCTTTTTATTGCTAAAAGTATTTTTTGCGTTACCACATTTTGAGAGCTATAATTTTTCCATATTTGAGTCCACAGAGTCATGTGAGGTCTTGTTTTTTGCGGGACAAGTTGACGTTTTTATTGGTAACATGTTCGGGCACAGGAGATTTTTTTGATCGCTTTTTATTCCAATTTTTGTGAGGCAGAATGACCAAAAACCAGCTATTCATGAATTTCTTTTGGGGGAGGCGTTTATACCGTTCCGCGTTAGGTAAAATTGATAAAGCAGTTTTATTCTTCGGGTCAGTACGATTACAGCGATACCTCATTTATATCAATTTTTTTATGTTTTGGCGCTTTTATACGATATAAACTATTTTATAGAAAAAATAATTATTTTGGCATCGCTTTATTCTCAGGACTATAACTTTTTTATTTTTTCGCTGATTATGCTGTATGGCGGCTTGTTATTTGCGGGACAAGATGACGTTTTCAGTGGTACCATGATTATTTATATCCGTCTTTTTGATCGCGTGTTATTCCACTTTTTGGTTGGCGGTATGAGAATAAAGCGTTGTTTTTTGCCTCTTTTTTTTTTTTACGGTGTTCACTGAAGGGGTTAACTAGTGATATAGTTTTATAGGTGGGGTCGTTACGGACGCGGCGATACTAAATATGTGTACTTTTATTGTTTGGTTTTTTTTAATTTAGATAAAGAAATGTACTTATGGGAATATTTTTTTTTTTTTCTTTATTTAGGATTTTTTTTTCTTTTTTTTTTTACACATATGGAAATTTTTTTTTTTACTTTTTTACTTTGTCCCCGGAGGGGGACATCACAGATCGCCGATTTGACAGCTTGCACAGCACTCTGTCAAATCGGCGATCTTACTTCCAGCAGTGCAGACTGCAGCTTTCATCTGCAGCCTGCTCTGCACCCGGAAGTAATCCCTGCAGGACCCGGATGCAGCCCCGCGGCCATTTTGGATCCGGGGCCTGGAGGGATACGAGGTAAGAGACCCTCGCAGCAACGCGATCACATCGCGTTGCTCCGGGGGTCTCAGGGAAGCCCACAGGGAGCCCCCTCCCTGCGCGATGCTTTCCTGTACCGCCGGCACACCGCGATCATGTTTGATCGCGGTGTGCCGGGGGTTAATGTGCCGGGGGCGGTCCGTGACCGCTCCTGGCACATAGTGCCGGATGTCAGCTGCGATAGCTGACACCCGGCCGCGCTCCCCCCGTGAGCGCGGCCGATCGGCTATGACGTACTATCCCGTCAAGGGTCAGATAGGCCCAGGTCACCTCGACGGGATAGTACGTCTAAGGTCACAGAGGGGTTAAAATACTTTTTAATAATGTGTGTGTTTTATTAACCATTTCGTACTATTGGATTAATAATGGATAGGTGCCATAATTGACGCCTCTCCATTATTAATCTGGCTTAATGTCACCTTACAATAGCAAGGTGACATTAACCCTTCATTACCCCATATCCCACCGCTACACGGGAGTGGGAAGAGAGAGAGGAAAAGTGCCAGAATAGGCGCATCTTCCAGATGTGCCTTTTCTGGGGTGGCTGGGGGCAGATGTTTGTAGCCGGGGGGGGCAATAACCATGGACCCTCTCCTGGCTATTAATATCTGCCCTCAGTCACTGGCTTTACCACTCTGGCGGAGAAAATTGAGCGGGAGCCCACGCCAATTTTTTTCTGCGATTTAACCCTTTATTTTAGCAGCTACAGCGCCCAAATTTTGCACATACACACTACTAACATTAGTAGTGTGGAATGTGCAAAAAAAAGGGGATATGAGATGGTTTACTGTATGTAATCATGTCTCATATCCTGTCAGGTTTGTGAAGGAGAAATGAAAAGCCGGCAATTGAATTACCGGCTTTTCACATATATCGCGCTGAATTAAATATAAATACAGAATATATATATATATATATATGTGTCTCAATGACATATATATATATATATATATATATATATACTGTATATATGTTTTACCGAACATTTGAGCACATAAATCCATTAGATGTCGGTTTTGCAAGCCTGCGAGAAAATATCGCAGTACGGATGTCATATGGATTACATACGGAGGATGCCATGTGCAAAATACGCTGACACACCCTGCCTACGGATCACTATTTTGGGAACATTTCTCCGTATTACGGACATATAATACGTTCTTTATTGTCTTACGCTGAGTGTGACGCCGGCCTGAGCACTGCACACATCAGCCTCAGGTGTATTTAATTACCACAGGATCCTATCCACACACATAAATGTAGACTTCAGTCTAAGAGAGGATTCACATTAGGCAGGTTCCCAGCAATGAGAATTGCCTTATCGTAGCTGCTGGGCACACATGAATTATCCAATTCATGTGTACCCGACAGCCACAATAAGGTGATTCTCCTTGCTGGAAACCTATGAATTGACCAATTTATGGGCTAAATTTTCTCATTACTTCAGGTGTGCACAGGTGCTTACTAATAGTAGCCATCTCCATGTATAACCACCAAATAAAGCTGCACTCTGTAGCGCTATAGCATGCAAACATGAAATGTATGAAAATGGAATTGCATTACTGCACTAGAAATTCTAAAAGCTTTTGATCACTTTTAGACCTCACAGAAATGATCACGTAACATTGTATGTCTGGGGAATTGAAGCCTACAAATTTTTAAAAAGCTTTTTAGCAGTTTTAGAGATCATAGAAATTCACTCCGCACTATGGAATAGTGTATGGCTGAGAAATGTAGCCAAGGAAAATGTTTCAACTGTTTTTGGATGTGTTATATTACACAAAAAAGGACCTCAAAAGTAGGTAATACTTGATGGATCAAAATATAGTAACTATCTTGGAATCTACGGGTGGTGTATAACAGTGGCTAATATATATATATATATTTATATATATATATATATATACTGTATATATATATATATATATACAAATGTAAAAATTAAAAACACTAACAACAAGACATCAGAAAGACAAAAAACGTGCAGAATAGGTTGTCCTACAGATATAATGCCTAAGCTCTTGCCTGCCTACCAGCGGACGTTGGCACCCTATATATAGGCAAATGGTGCCCCTGCTCCTCGGTGGCTGTCCCTAACTGTCCTATAAGCAGTGTATATTAAGGCACAGGGTATGACAACAAAATCAAGATCTCATCTGGATATTCGCAGGTAATGGCATCTTGTGACCTCAGTCCTCCTGCAATAAACATCATGTGTGCAACCTTAACACTGTGTAGAGAAAATTTAGGAAGCATGAAGGGGACTCATCCATGTAGATTCATCATAACCTCAATGCGTTTTGCCACAAGGGATCATCAGGAGGTGCGATAGATTGATTCCGCACGGTGTAAATTGCTGCCCTCTCTTATACATAGGATATCAAAGGTTACCACTCCCCCAACATTTGGACATGAGGTTTGTAGATGAAAAGGGTTAATTCCTATAAAAGAATTATGTCTGCAGAAAATTTCACCTACACATAGACCAGTACCTGTTAACGATGATTCTGTGTACCGATATGTGCTGGTCGCTGGAGCGCAAATGCACTTCCGGGTGTCTGAGTCCGGAGATGTGTCCGCAAACTGGCGCTCCTTTGCACATGTCTGGAGTCTGTGCCCTCCAGCCTGGAATGCCATCCCGATTATGGAAGATAGTGCGCTCCAGCCCATAACACGAGCCAGATAATGCTCTCCAGTCTGGTGTGCAGATAGTAGACGAAAACACGTCACCGTGAGCCGGTGCTGTTGTGCGCATGTCCAAAGTTCGTGCGTTCCAGCCCAATAATGGGAGACCATGTGTTTCAGCCCGGTGTGCAGATAGTAGACAGAAGTGCGTCACCGTGAACCAGCGCTGTTGTGTGCATGTCCGAAGTACGTGCGTTCCAGCCCAATAATGGGAGACCATGTGTTACAAGCCAGATAAAGCTTTCCAGCCCGGTGTGCAGATAGTAGACAGAAGTGCGTCAACGTGAACCAGCACTGTTGTATGCATGACCGAAGTTCGTGCGTTCCAGCCCAATAATGGGAGACCATGTGTTTCAGCCCGGAACACAAGCCAGATAAAGCTCTCCAGCCTGGTGCGCTGATAGTAGACAGAAGTGCGTCACTGTGAACCGACACTGTTGTGCGCATGTCCAAAGTGCGTGCATTCCAGCCCAATAATGGGAGACCATGTGTTCCAGCCCTGAACACAAAATAAATAATCCTTCCTGCAGACGAATTCTATCATAGGGATTTCTCCAACTGCAAGACCACAGGCCTCGTATGCATGGCCACCTGCACATGCCCTATGGATTACAAAGGTAAAACTGAAGAAAGCTCAGGAGGGTTGGTGAACACAGGATGTAAGGCACAAGCGGGACACTCCGCTGGGGAGACGTTAACGAATTCCATCATGGTGATTTGAAGGATATCACGTTCTGTGCCGTAGAGGTGGATAGACCTAACCCTAGAGGAGGGACTTTGACTAAAATCTTCTCTAAAAAGAATATGAGTGGATTTTTCGCATGGACTCATTGGCCCGTAAGGGGCTGAATGAGCAACAATCGTATTTTCTTTAACACCAACCTATCGGAGGGACCTGTTAATATATAGGGATTCATTATGAAACTGCCATTACGTTGGCTCCCCAGACTTACCTGCGCCCCATTCTGGAGTGCTCTATCCAGTTTGCGTTCCGGTCTACAACGCACGGTCTCCCGTTATTGGGCTTGTGTTCCAGGCTGGAATGTACGTGCTTTGGACATGCGCACAATAGACTGACCAATCACAGCATGATTACACAGGAGATGCTAAAATATCAGCAACTCCAGCATGATCTCAGCAGCAACTCAGTGCGGCTAATGGCCGAGCTAATGGTGTCGCAGTCAGGGACTGTGCTAGCACCACTCCTGGATGTTTAACCCACTAATTGCTGCGATCAAGAGCGATCGCAAAATTTAGGAGGCAGGTAGCTCCCTTCAGTCATGACGACCCATGGGTCACCAAGCCACATTTATCCTGCGCTCTACGCTGAGCGCTTACACCAGGGTTTCTGTGTAAATCTTTGAAATACGTTATTCAGACAGAATCCCCAGCAGAAGATTCCCTATAATGAGGCAGATGGAGGCACTGTGGATGCCATAGGACCTGTGTTCCAGCGGTGTCCATCTTTTTAGGTGTGCATAAAAGTGCCTTCAGCCACAGTTTTGTGCACTATAGAAAGGAACAACGCTGAACATAGTCCAGTCCAAGTCCAGAGTAACTCTGCTGCCTCATTATTGTTAATGGATCTCACAAGGTTTCATATGAATCACGTCACCGAGAGATTTAGATGGAAACCCCGATGTAACTGCTCAGTGTACAGTAGAGCACAGGATAAATGTGATCCAAAATGTTATCTAAAATCTTCACAATAAAAGCTTAAACTCAAACCACAAAAAAGCAAGTCCCCACTCAGGTCCATCATCTGTTATCAGAAATATAGGGGGCTTCTATGTTACTAGTAGCACAAAGGCTCTGGAAAAGCTAAATGGCCCCTCACCCGTCAAAAGAAATTCTGCAAATTCTCCGCTCTCAAATCCAAATGCCCCCTCCGATCATGTTTAGGATTTCTGTATTGATGAGAGCCCACCTAATTTACAGGTGTGTGTCTCCAAAAGCACGGGCTAGACATAATGTACTGGTGACTACAACGTGCTGGACACTACAACGCACTGGGCACCACAAAAGCAAATTTTCAGATTTCAATCGGCAACATCCACAACTGTTCATTTCTGGAAAATACCCATGAAGTCAAATCATCACTACATCTGCAGATAAAATGCCAAAGGGGTATAATTTCCAAAATGGGGTCACTTGAGGGGGATTCTGCTCTTCTTGCACTTGGTTGCTCTCTATATGGAGTTCGCAAGCTATTCTAGAAAAATCTGAGCACCAGGAGGCAAATACGCTTTGTCCTTCCCGCATCTCTCCTGAAGGGCTAAGCAGTACTGTACAGCCACATATAAGGTATTGCCATGTTCAGTAGAAATTGTGGGACATTTTTTTACACATTTCCCCATGAAGATGTAAAATCTGAGGCTAAATCAACATTTTTGTTGTAAAAATTCAATTTTTTTCTTCACTGCCCAATGGTATAAAATTCTGTGACACACCCGTGTAGTCAATATGATCACTGCACCCCTACATGAATCCATTGAGAGGTGTAGTTCATAAAATAGGGTAACTTATGGGGGGGGGTTTCTGCTGTTCTGGCACCTCAGGAGTTCTCCCAGTGGGTCATGGGACCTGCAAACCATAACAGCAAAATCTGCACTATAGTATGGCGCCTCTTCCCTTCTGAGCTTTGCACTGTGCCTCAAAAGTAGTATTCTCTGACATATGGAGTATCAGCGTACTCAGGAGCAATTGCATAACAAATTGTATGGTGCAATTTCTCCTGTTACCCTTATGAAAATGCAAAACATGGGGCCAAAATAAAATTTTTGTGGGGAAAATGTGATTTTTTTTTCACGGTTCAGCGTTATAACCTAAAGCACCTGGGAGTTTCAAAGTGCTCACCAAACATCTATATACATTCCTTGAAGGATCTAGTTTCCAAAATGGGGTAACTTGTGGGGGGTTTCCACAGTTTAGGCACATCGGAGCTCTCCAAACACGACATGACGTCCAATCTCAATTGTAGCCAATTTAGTGTTGAAAAAGTCAAATGGCGCTCTTTCCCTTCCGAGCCCTGCCGTGCACCCAAGCAGTAGTTTTCTAACACATATGAGATATCGGCGTACTCCTGAGAAATTGCACAACAAATATGGTTCTATTTCTCCTGTTATCCTTATGAAAATGCAAAATTTGGGGTTAAAACAACATGAAGAATATGATTTTTAATTTTCTCGGCTCAACATTTTAAACCTCTGTGAAGCACCTGGGGGTTCAAGATGCTCACCATGGATCTAGATAAGTACCATGAGGGGCCTAGTTCCAAAAATGGGGTCACTTGTGGGAGGTTTCCACTGTTTAGCCACATCAGGTGCTCTGGAAAAGTACATGGCATCCACTATCGATTCCAGACGTTTTTGCGTTCAAAAAGTCAAATGGCGCTCCTTCCATTCCGAGTCATGCCAGGCTCACAAACCGTAGTTTCCCCCCACATATGGGTTATCATCATACTCAGAAGAAATTGCGTAACAAATTTTGGCGTCCATTTTCTCCTGCTACCCTTGTGAAAATAAAAAATTGGGGACTAAAGTAAAGTTTTTGTGAAAAAAGTGAATTGTTCATTTTTACTTCCACATTGCTTTAATTCATGTGAACCACCTGAAGGGTTAATAAACTTCTTGAATGTGATTTTGAGGGGTGCGATTTTTACAATGGGTATTTTCTGTCATACAGTCCCCCTAAAATCACTACTAATGTGAAGACCCTAAAAAAATGTTTTTTGTATTTTTTTCTTCATTTCCTGCTTTTTCTATTTTATTTTCATTTATTACACATATTGTCCCATCCCCTCCCCAACATTAGACTTTTGTGGGGCATTTAAACATCTAAATACTTAGGGGCTGGCAGTATAACCTCAGTTATAGCCTCCAGGCTGCATAGCAGAGCGGACTGGGTCTCCTAGGACCGGCAGCTCCTGCTCACTCCCTACACTCAGCAATCACAGGACCATTTGTTACAGATGAGGAAGAGCCGTTAGCCATTGTTTTAGAACTGTATATACAGCAATTGGGAAGGCAGAGATGCAGGGCCATATTTGCCACTAGGCACTTGAGGGCACGTGCCTAGGGCGGGGACAATGCAGGGGGCGGCACCTGAGCAAGTTTAAAAAAAAATTTTTTTTTTTTTTTTTTTTTTAAAGTTCGGGGTCGCCCCGCCCACCCACCTCAGTCCCGGTAGCTGCGGGGGGAGGGAGTCTTGGGCGCAGGGCCGCCATCAGGGAATTGCTGCCCTGACTACTGTATGGGGCAGAAATGGGTGCTGTATCTTTAAGCAGCAGCAGCAGCAGGCCCAAGTGCATCATGGTCCTGACGCCGGTCATGTGACACGCTGCGCGCTCTTCTTAATGTAGGAGCACTGGAGCAGACTGCAGAGAAGCAGGTCATGTTTGTGGGAGAAGATACTGAAGTCGGCGGTGAGCAGGGAGAGGAGGCGGGCAGTGTGTGAGGACTCAGAGGAAGCTGCAGAGAGGAGTGAGGTGAGAGAGGAGACGGGAGTCTGCTGATGTGAGAGAGGAGACGGGAGTCTGCTGATGTGAGAGAGGAGAGGGGAGGCTGCTAAGGGGAGGAGATGGATGACTGGAAAGGAGATGAGAGGCTGGAAAGGAGATCTGGAGAGGAGAGGAGATGAGAGGCCAGAAAGGAGATCAGGAGAGGAGATGAGAGGCTGGAAAGGAGATCTGGAGAGGAGAGGAGAGGCTGGAAAGGAGATCTGGAGAGGAGATGAGAGGCTGGAAGGGAGATCTGGAGAGGAGAGGCTGGAAAGGATCTGGAGAGGAGATGAGAGGCTGGAAAGGAGATCTGGAGAGGAGAGGCTGGAAAGGATCTGGAGAGGAGAGGAGATGAGAGGCTGGAAAGGAGATCTGGAGAGGAGAGGCTGGAAAGGAGATCTGGAGAGGAGAGGCTGGAAAGGAGATCTGGAGAGGAGAGGCTGGAAAGGAGATCTGGAGAGGAGAGGCTGGAAAGGAGATCTGGAGAGGAGAGGCTGGAAAGGAGATCTGGAGAGGAGATGAGAGGCTGGAGAGGAGATCTGGAGAGGAGAGGAGATGAGAGGCTGGAGAGGAGATCTGGAGAGGAGAGGCTGGAGAGGAGATCTGGAGAGGAGAGGCTGGAGAGGAGATCTGGAGAGGAGATGAGAGGCTGGAGAGATGAGAGGCTGGAGAGGAGATCTGGAAAGGAGAGGAGATGAGAGGCTGGAGAGGGGATCTGGAAAGGAGAGGAGATGAGAGGCTGGAAAGGAGATCTGGAGAGGAGATGAGAGGCTGGAAAGGAGATCTGGAAAGGAGAGGAGATGAGAGGCTGGAAAGGAGATCTGGAAAGAAGAGGAGAGGCTGGAAAGGAGATCTGGAAAGGAGAGGCTGGAAAGGAGATCTGGAAAGGAGAGGCTGGAAAGGAGATCTGGAAAGGAGAGGCTGGAAAGGAGATGAGAGGCTGGAGAGGAGATGAGAGGCTGATGAGGAGAGGAGAGGCTGGTGAGGGGAGGCTGCTGAGGAGAGGAGATGAGAGGCTGGTGAGGAGATGAGAGGCTGCTGATGTGAGTGAGGAGAGGGGAGGCTGCTAAGGGGAGGATATGAGAGGCTGGTGATGAGAGGGGAGGCTGCTGAGGAGAGGAGATGAGAGGCTGGTCTCATGCTGTATATGGGGAGGCTGTGTGGGGCTCATGCAGTGTATATGGGGAGGCTGTGTGGGGCTCATGCTGTATATAAGGGGCTGTGGGGGGTTTAAAGATATATATGGGGGTATCGGCATGCTTAATTCTGCTCAGTATTAAGTGATACAATTAATATTGAGTAGAATTATTTTCATGCTATTGGTTCGGCCTCCACAACAGTCATGGTCTTTCATCTGGCCCCTCTGGAAAATAAATTGCCCACCCATGATCTAGAGACATGGAGTGAGAAGCCCACAGACGATAGCACCAGACTAGTCCGTTCTCTCACTAAATTACCCATCCAGCTCTTCACACTATTCTCTGTGAAACGCCCGAGCATTGCACAGATAAACGTCCCTGTTTGCAGTCTGAGTGATGCTGCCCGTGGTGTTGGTAGTATGAATTGACTGACAGGTTCCCCTTAAAAATCTGTCAGCCAAACCTTGCAACCGTGGCAGAATCAACTGACCATGTACGGTGTATGAGATCCACCAGATTCTCACATGACAACTAATGGAAAGGTTTGCTACGGCTACTTTCACATCAGCGATTTTCTCCGTTCGCGGCAGATACTGCAGTATTTCCGCAACTGCCGCGTAACATATCACTTACGGGCCGGCAACTCTGCGTTCGGCCTCATTCATTCCCTATGGGACTTGCGGACATGTGCGGCACTTGAGGTGAGACAAAAAAAACACTGCTAGCAGCATTTTTTTTTCCTGTTGCTGCAAGTACCGCATTTGCCGGATCGCAGGAAAACCGCAAGTGCCGCAAGTCCCATAGGGAATGAATGAGGCCGAACACAGTGTTGTCATAAGTGATCCGTTAAGGATGCGGAAAAACTGCCGGATCTGCCGCAAATGTCAAAAATTGCTGATATGAAAGTAGCCTAAGTCACTGCCGATAGTGTCTGCATTAGTCATACTCGCCAATGGGGGAGGCAGCACGAAAAGTGCCTAGGGCGGCATAAACTCTAAATACGGCCATGCAGAGACGGTAATAAAAAAGCATCTGTACCTTTCCTGTTTGGAGTCTGAATGTGTCTGTAGTTATAGAGCAACTAAACTTTTGTAACTTTTATGTTTGAGTGTCCTTTTAACTGCAAGCTGATCAGTTGGGTTCAGGACACTTCCACCAACTGCTCAAAAACACGTTAATGAGGCGCACAATTAATTAGACTAGAGCGCACGTGTCTAAGTGCACACACAAAGTGGGATATTGACTCGAGAAAGCATAGGCTCCGTGTGCGGGCAGGAACTATGCCCTCCTGTCACCTCTCAAGGGATAGTTACCCATCAGTGATGGTCTAAGGACCCGGACGCCCACTGATATGCAAATGATTGAAAGGGAACGCAAATACATATATATAAATATATATTTATGTCTATATATAAATGTCATGTTTAATTACTCTTTAGCAATATCTGATTTCACTGTCAAAAACACTTCCCATAGATTACAGGAGTACGGCTTCTCCGCTCTGTGAATTCTCTCCTGTGAAACAAATTCTGCTTTCTGTATAAATCTGGCAGTTCTCTTTTTGAGTTCTTTTATGTCTAAAGCTACTGTATGTTCCAAGGATGAGCTTTTGGCGGTGCAGATTTTTTAAAAAAATGCAAGAATCCTATCTTAATTAATGGGTGCAGAATCTGCAACATCAAAAAGCTGATGATGAGAACCTGGCCTAAGAAGATTTGGGTTATTTCCCACATTTGGCACATGATTAAGGCTTCTCTCCATTGTGCATTCTCTGGTGTTTAATAAGACTTAGGGTATGTGCACACATCAGGATTTCTTCAGGAATTTTAGCTTTATTTGCAGATTTCCCCAATAAAAACGCTATAATTCTGCACAAAAAAACACATACATTAAGCATCCTATCATTTAAAATGCATTCCGCATTTTTTGTGCAAATGTTGCGTTTTTTTCCGCAAAAAAACCCACGCAATCCGGAAAAAGAAGCAACATGTTCATTATTTTTGCGGTTTTCGCATGATTTTGGAGTGTCAGGAGAAAAACGCAAGAAATCCGCAAAAAAAAAAAACCAGCATGCGGATTTCTGGCAAAAATTTCCAGATTTTGTCAGGAAAATTTGTGCAAGAAATCCTGACGTGTGCACATACCCTTAAAGTGCCGCTGTCAGCAGGATTGTGCTCAGTGACTACAGTGTCAGGTCGGCGTCGTTATACTGATTACACTGATACCTGGCGATGAAATCCGTATTGTGGTTGTTCTTTAGTCTTTATTTGTAGTTTTGAGTTAATGATATGCTCGCATTATGAATAGCTAATCAGAGCATCACATGAAGACCCACACAGGCTGCCAGCAGCCCCGTCCACAGGCCGCCCCAGACCACGAGCATATCATTAACTGAAAATAAAGATTAAAAAAGAACCACAAGACGGATTTCATCACCAGGTATCATTGTAATCAGTATTCTCTGTCCTCCGTAGTACATGCCTGCACAAGGTATTTGTCTGGTGTCTGGTTTTTGTTTCTTTGGCACACATGCTGTGTGCTTAATAATTCAGTGCTATTGTTTGTTTGTCCAGCTTAGATTGTGTCAGTATCTTCTCAGTCTTGTTCGATTCTCTGGTGTTGCAGACATACATTCCATGTCTTTAGTTAGATTGTGGAACTTTTTGTATTATCTGCTGTGGATATTTTTGGAAGGATTTTAATACTGACCTATTTAGCTAGAGTGGCCTCTTTTGCTGAATTGTTTTCTGCCTGCGTGTCTTTCCTCTCCTACTCAGTCAATATTTGTGGGGGGCTGCCTATCCTTTGGGGGTCTGCTCTGAGGCAAGATAGTATTCCTATTTCTATCTATAGGGGTATTTAGTCCTCCGGCTGTGTCGAGGTGTCTAGGGTTTGTTAGGCACACCCCACGGCTACTTCTAATTGCGGTGTTAGTTCAGGGTTTGCGGTCAGTACAGGTTCCACCTACTCCAGAGAAAGTTTCATGCGGCTCCAGTCACCGGATCCTAACAGGTAACACCCTTAACCTGATATTTGTCCAGCTCTGTTCAATCTCCTACCTAAACTCACCGCTTCCTCTCTGACCACAACATTCTCTCCTTCACACTCACAATTCCTCGCACACCCCAGCACACTCCTACCTACCACACATTCAGAAATCTACAAGCCATTAACCATTGTCCCCAATCTTTTTCCGGTCCTGATCTGGCTGTACACCACTACAATGACACCCTCAGAAGCCCTCTTGAGCAAATAGTGCCCCTCAGATCCTCCAAACACAGAGTGAAACAGCCCTGACTCACATCGCAAACGTGATTTCTCCAGTGATGCTCTGGCAGTCCTGAACGCTTATGGAGGAAAACCCGCACACCGGAAGAGTTCATCCACTTCAAATATACGTTAAGAACCTTTAGAATTGAGAGTCCTCAGTGGTTGATACCTTTTAATGGCTATCTGAAAAGATGGTAACAAATTGCAAGCTTTCGAGACTACACAGGTCTCTTCATCAGGCACAGACTAAAGCAAATTCTGAAGAATCACATTTATACACAACACAGCACAGAACTGTCATTATGGGAGAGATATACAGTTGTGTTCATAAATATTGTAAGGTTCCTAGATTAGGAGTGAATGTTTTGTTGTCCTCTTTTTGTTGTCTGGTTCTGTTAGCCATTAAAAGGTATCAACAACTGAGGACTCATAACAGAACCAGACCCCAGAGGACAACAAAACATTCACTCCTAATTTAGGAACTTTCTGATCCACTCCCGCCTGGACTACTGCGATGCCCTATTAATTTGCCTTCTCGTTACTCGACTTTTCCCTCTCCAATCCATAGTTAATGCAGCAGCCAGGGTCATCTACCTGACTAATCAGTACTGAGACGTGTCCCCTCTTCGCCAGTTGTTACACTGGCTGCACATTCATTATAGGATCCAATTCAAAGTCATTGTTCTCACCCACAAAGCTCTCCACAGTGTGGCACCCCTTTACATCTCCTCCCTCATTTCTGTCTATTGGCCTAACCGAACACTGCGCTCTGCAAACGACCTTCAACTAACCACTGCACTAATCCGTACCTCCCACTCCCATCTCCAAGATTTCTCCCGTGCTGCGCCAATGCTCTGGAGTGCTCTACCCCAAGAAATTAGAACTATCCACAATCTGTATAGTTTTAGGCACTCCCTCAAAACGCATTTGTTCAGAGAGGCCTATCACACTCACTAATAATGTAATACCATAATTTCCCTTGGGATCAATAAATTTTATTGTATCGTATTCAAAGTCATTTTATGTGGAAATGTGCATGTGTAGCCCATTCACTATCCCCCGCTCCCTCAAGATGGCTGGACCATCATTGTAAATACACACCTGTACTTTGTATCTCCCCCACCGCATTGTAGACTGTAAGCTCTCACGAGCAGGGTTGTCTAAATTTTGCTTTAATTGTTGTATTGTTAACGTTGTTACTTATGACTTGTGTTTTGAAACTGTTAAACTTTTGTAGAGCGCTGTGGAATATGATGGCACTATATAAAGATGATTTATTTTTATAGAATGGGAATGAAACGTCTGAAATCTCAACTGTAGAATTTACCAAGATGCCATTATCTGAATATAGACTAGAACTAAGAGGAATCCCTTCCTAAAAAAGGTCTCTTTTTGAAAGACCCTTTTTTGTTCTGTCTATTTTTGTAAAAGAGTTTGGTTAACAAGTGTTTGGGCGTCTTTCCACCAGTTTTGAGTGGGTGAAGGACTTTCTACCAAATGGATTTCAGCATTTCTGAGTTCCTGGAAGACCGCTTGATCTTCTTTTATGCTTTTCATTTCACTCCCAGCTATCTCTATGAATAGACCCTTCAAACAAGCTTTTCATGGTCTCCAACACCACCGAAGCAGACCCTGCCCAATCATTACATTGGAAAAACTCTTTCAAATTGGAAGATATCTTATCTACATTTATAATTGGCAGCCAGAAAGCATTTATAGCCTTCACTGACCAGTGAAAGTGATACACGAAGTGGACCTTGGTCTGAGATGAACCTCGGTAAGTATTGAACGTCCCAAAGCAGCCCATCCATCAAGGAGTTACCCAAAGGTAGGTCAGTGTGTGAAAGGGAGGTAGGAGTTGTAGAATAGCAGGAATAATGCTAGACCTTAGGAAACCTGCTTCTCCACAGATCTGTCAGCAGCAGCTCTTTAATAATGACCCAAAGGGGGTAATATTGCCCCCTGATCTCATTCCTTCCCTTGTCCCAGTGACCACCAATAATATTATTGACATTGCCTATAAATCGGCAGAGGTGTACCCTGATGCTGTGCTAATAACCTTACCGCTGCATGGAGGTGGGACGTACACTGAAGCAATAGAAATCACCGAATCAAATAACCTACATGTCAGATATGCAAACTGTTCGTCTATATCTGCATTATCATATATTAGCTAAAATGGGACCGCCGAGTGAATCAATGTAGACTCCTCTAGAATATGATGACAATATAGAGTGATGGCTTGCCGGCATCCATCTCTTATTAACCACGGATGTTCTCTCTTTTTTAAGGCATGTTTCCTGAAGACATTATGGAAGCGCTATAGGACTGAATATACTGAAAAACTGCATCTCTTTTTACCCCGGTCTAGGAGACCTTTGACTTTCCAACTTAGCATTTCAATTGTTCCTGACATCTTACGATTTAACCAGGATCCTACTGTCTATTAAGGTGTTTGGTGCATTTTCTGAATTTTAACTATTCAATATTTTGAACTGAAATAAGACAACAAAGAATGGAATAAATCAAAGTTCCCAAACCTCAACCCCTCCCGTCACCCACATAAAAGTGCAAGAAGTACGATCTCCCTCTCCCGCTAAGAGAGTGGGCGAGTCTACTCCCAACGCGGATGAAAAAACTCCCATCATATATCAAAAGGCTCCCATTCTTACATCCCCCCCTCTGCTACCATCTTACCAAAGAGTTTTAACATTGAATTTAGAACAAATGAACGTTAAGTTTCAATAAGATGATAAATCATCCCATATTACTAAATGTAACCATAGACTGAACAATCCCTTGAAAAAATTTCCCCCACTAAAAGGGAAAAAATTTAAGAAACCCTCGTAGGGCCATCATATATTCTCCTGGCAGTCCTCATTTCCGGATCTGCTGGATTTCCGTGGCTGTCATTTGTAGCTGTCCTTAGTGCTGGTCTAGCCATGTCATGACCTCCTCTGCTTCCGTAAAGAAATTAGATTCATCTAAAGCATCAACCCTTGGTCGTGTCGGTTATAAAATAGAAGACAGGTTTATATTCCTCCGCCGCTTTTTCACTTCCATTTTTGAACTTCCGCGGAGAAAACCAGAAAAATTGATACTTTGCTCCCGTTTATATACAGGTCCTGTATGTCTCTTGCTCGTCTTAAAATGGTATCACGGTCTCTATAGTCCTGAATCATGGATATCATTGGGCAAGGGGGATGTCCAGGGGGTGAGGGTCTTGAAGGAACCCGGTGCGCTCGTACAATAGCAAATAAAGGTGTAAGAACATCAATAATTTTTAAGCCAGTGTTCCATGAATTCAGTGGGAGAATTCCCTTCTGTATTTTCCATCCGGGATTCCTATTATTCTCAGTTTATTCCTCCTCATCCGGTCTTCTAGGTCGTCTGTCTCAGTAACCAGTTCAGATATACGTTGGACTGACCTAGTTTGGATCTTTTTCACATTCAGGATATTGTCCTCATTAGTGCTCACTCTCTCCTCCACAGCTCGTTCTCTAAACCATCCCCCTTCATCTCACACTTATAGGGATATTCCCATCTCCAAGATCCTATCCCAATATACAGTAGGTGTAATAATATTAGCAAATACCGCCAATTAGAAACGTAGTATACTTTTTGTGATTCACGGTCTCTTTCCTTATGTGCAGGCATTGCAGGACCTTATCTATAAATGGTTACGACTAGTGATGAGCGAGTGTACTCGTTGCTCGGGTCTCCCCAAACATGTTCGGGTGATCTCCGAGTATTTGTAACTGCTCGTATGAATTTGTTTTCATAGCCTCAGCTGCATTATTTACGGCTGCTAGCCAGGCTGAACACATGTGAGGAATGCCGGTTTGTTAGGAAATTCCCACATGTATTCAGGCTGTCCAGAAGCCATAAATCATGCAGCTGAGGCTACGAAAACCAAATCTCCGAGCACACCCAAATACTCGGAGATCACGCAAGTATGTTTGGGAGACCAGAGCAACAATGGTACTCACTTATCACTAGTTACGACCACTAACAGCTGTGACTATACAGTGGATAAACAAAGGTTGCAAAGAATAAGCAGGACCTATACATGTAAACATGTGTACACAATAATTAAAGTAAATCACCCTCAAAGTGATACATGTACATCTAAAAATAAGTATGAATAGACAAATCGCAATGAAACAACCAACTAGAAACCCGACTGAAGAGTCTAGGCACGGAAGATATATAATAAAAGACCTTTATTTTTATAGATTGGGTATGTGGTGGCAAGGAAAACAGAGCGAACACAAAAAAATAGACATTGGACCATTCAAGGTTCTGTAGAACAATTATGGCTGCCGGACACGTCAGGTATAGTATACACTATGTTAATATTGGAACAAAACATGAAAGCCACAAATCAAACTGGCTACAGAAGTACTCTAACCATGCCTATGGAGCAAATAATGTGATATCATACATTGCACATACCCTAGGGCAGAGGTCTCCAACGTTTCTGATTTTGAGAGCCACATTCAGCTCTGACAGAGGGTCACGAGCCACATCCAGCCTTGAGAGAGGGTCACGAACCACATTCAGCTCCAGCCCCCCTCACAGTAGTGGCAACTAAAGCCCCTATTACAGGCATAATGGTAACCAAATCTTTTCCATAAAAATCAACCAACCCAAAGCAGTATACAAAGATCCAGGGGTTCCTACAATACCCCCCATTCAGTATTCTCCTATAAAGCACTCCCAAGACACGGTCACATCCAACTTCAAACACCTCCTCTGACAGGTGGTGTCATCTTGTCTCCAGCATACCACTTAAATCATCTCAAAACCCCTAAGACCAGGATATATGCATCCAGATCTGCTCTTCTGTGTAGGGCTGCTCACAAAATTCTCAATTTTCAGATGTGCTCTTCATACCTGTTTGTTATAACTGGAGCTAATGCACCAAGTTGATAGACAGATAGACAAGTCATGGGACCGCAAGCCACATGTGGCTCCCAAGCTACAGGTTGGGGACCCCTGCCCTAGGGCCTGTGATGAATAAAGTGCAATACAAAGTTATACTGCACATGCCCAATGTATCAGGTGCACATGATCAATCACTTGTATGTATGGAGGAGATGGATAGGGGGACCATGAGCCAAAAAAGAACCCCGGTGAAGGACGCATCGAAAACACGTCAGGATTCGTGCTGCCGAGAACAATGACAGCCTAATTGATTGTTCAGCACACATAGGCTAAGTACACAGTGTATCATCTGCATGCGCAAACGCATGCCAAAACGCATGGTTACGCTGCGTTTTTAATCCACATCAGCTTACGCATGACGCCAAAAAATGCTGCATGCGTTTGCGTTTTCTGCGCATGAGTTCAAAATTTCCATGAATTTTGGTATGCGGCAAATGCTGTTCCAGAATTTCCTTGACAAAACCCACACACAATGGGCATGTGTCATGGGGATTCTGTATACATAGACCCTACACAGATGAAATCCTCATCTTTTGCTGCTGTATCCAGCTGCAAGATGGATCTTGGCATGGAGAGCTTCTATCGTAACCTGGATTTGGAATTGAAATTGGCTTTTGCCTTTGCTGTGGCTTGTGAAGAAAGAAGAGAAAGACAGAGAAGACGTCGTTGTCGCTACTGGCAACAGCCCATGATTGAAGTCCGAGAGAGACGTGGAGCCTCCTACTTGTTGTACACAGAGGTGCGTGAAAACCCTGAGTTTTTTGACTACACGAGGATGTCTATATGGAGTTTCGATGAATTGCTGCAACGTGTCCGAGGATCCATCACCAGGCAGGACACACAACTATGTTGAGCAATTCCTGCTGAGGAATGTCTGTTGGTGACCCTGAGGTATGTAATTTTGAAAAACAAACATGTCGTTATTGTTATAAAAGCCATGTAGTTACTTTTTTCCCCCCATTTTCTGTTCTGCAGATTCCTGGCTACTGGAGAGACCTTATCAATCTCTACATTTTCAATTTCGGATTGGAGTGTCCACCCTTTCTGGGATTGTTGGAGACACCTGCCATGCTTTATGTGATGTTCTGCTTGAAGAATTCCTCCCCCAACTGAACTGTAGCTGGAACATGCGGAAAAATTCCAGGAAATCTGTAATTTTCCAAACTGTTTGGGTGCTGTGGACGGCAAACACATTCGGATTATGAAACCTGCTGGAAGTGGATCAGAGTATTTCAATTACAAAAATACTTTTCGATTGTTCTCATGGCGATAGAAGATGCTGAATGTTGATTTGTTGCCGTTGGCTCATTTGGACGAGGAAATGACTCACAGATTTTCAAAAAATCTGACATGGGCAAACGTTTGTATGGTAATAGAAATAGAGAAGAGGTGTGGCACTCACCCGAGTAAGCTGCTCAATTAAAATCCTTTATTCGTCATACGGTACAAAAACATACCAATTGGAGAGGCGGCTGGGATCGGGTAATGGTGCGGGGAGTGAAGGAGAGGACGACGGCCGTTTCGCGCCGATGTGCTTCCACGGGTCCAGGACCCGTGGAAGCGCATCGGCGCGAAACGGCCGTCGTCCTCTCCTTCACTCCCCGCACCATTACCCGATCCCAGCCGCCTCTCCAATTGGTATGTGTTTTTACCGTATGACGAATAAAGGATTTTAATTGAGCAGCTTACTCGGGTGAGTGCCACACCTCTTCTCTATTTCTTGGACATTGCTTATTTTTCTATGTTGAGCACCCCCGTTGATTGCTGCAGGAATGCCCGCTCTATGAGCCCGTAGAGGATCCAGCGTACCTCCATTAAAAACCGTGCTTGACAGCTTAGTGCCGTTCACACATCTTGAAATTTTATTGTTTGTATGGTAATAATTTATATTTTTCACCGCCACAACCTCTTGCGAACACTGAAGGACCACCAATGCCGTTTGTTGAGATTGCGGATGAGGCCTTTCAAATGCGTGCCAACCTCATGAAACTGTACTCAAGTCGGGACTTGAATCACACCAAAAGGATTTTCAACTACTGACTGACAAGGGCACGAAGAACTGTGGAGTGTGCCTTTGGTTTGCTGGCATCAAAATGGTGCATTTTGGGAATACCAATCAATCTAAAAACTGAGAAAATTGATGTTATCAAAGTGTGTGTTATGCACTATTACTTCCTGGCAAAAGAGCGCCAACAATTAGAACTTGACAAATCAGTTGCTAGCACTTTGCAGGATTACCGTGATCACCCTTGGAGGACTACAGTGGAAGTTGCCCAGATGAGGGATGTTTCCTGCTTACTTTGTTTTGGATATTAGACGTGTTGCATGGCAAGACGATATGGTTTAATACACTTGTAAATGTACCTGTAATGTTTGCTAACTTTACTACTAATAAAACACCTCCAGTGAAACACCCATTGCTACTTCACTCAACAATACAATACACGCGTGTGTGTTTTCACATAAAGAGACAAAGAAAACACAGGGACTGTGCAAACAAAATACAAATTTTAATTATCAACAACAAATAACTTTATTTTCCATTAACCAACAATTGGGTTTATGTTCAGTGTCTGACGGTGAGATATTGTGGACCTTGGGGGTGTTGAGCCGTGATGATGGGGTAGGAGTTGATGAAAAGGTTACAGGGGAAGGGGCAATAAATTGCAGGATTGGCTCATGGTTGGACTGGACACATTGGGAGTTGAATCGTGGGAAGGGATAGACAAATTGGAAGAGAGAAACACAAGGGAAGGCGGGGACAGATTTGACAAGAGACACATTGGGAGGTGAGGGTGGTTGGTCCTTTTATGGTCGACAATTTTTGCTCCGGGTCTTCATTTTCCTGTGCTGAGCAGAGTCGCTGGTGGGAGTCAGGTTTTTGTAGGTACCTCTGCGTTTCTTGCTTGGCTGAGTGGGAGTGGTGGCCTCTGTAGCAGTGTACTGGCGTGCTGCTGGACTGGGCAGAGTGGTGGATGCTGCATGCTGGCATGGTGCTGGACTCGGCAGCGTATTGGATGCTGCATGCTGCAGGGGTGCTAAACTGGGCAGCGTGGTGGATGCTGCATGCTGATGTGGTACTGCACTCGGCAGCGTGGTGGACGCTGCATGCTGCAGGGGTGCTGCACTCGGCAGCGTGGTGATGCTGGGAACTGGGGGAACTGCCATAAAGTCCAGCGGTGGTGGTGCAGGATAGTTCGGTGCTGCTGTCTTCTGCCACTGATGCTGTGCTTGGCCTTGTTGCTGTGTCGGGAAATAAATGTTCGCCTGCTGGTAATATCCGGCCTGCGGACAGTAGCTTCGGGACTGCTGCAATGCCTGGCTGTAAGCAGCCTGGCAGGCCAGCATGACGTTCAGCTGGAGTTCAGGCGTAAGGTTTTCCGACATGCCCCGCTCTATTGCAGAAAAAAAATGGTGCACCGGTCTCTGAAGGTCGGCTTTCAGGTGGTCAAGATGGCTGTGGACATCCTGCAAAAGTGTGTTCACCTGAGTGAACCCACTGTCTATTCTATCTCCAATCACCTTCATCCTATCCTGGAAGACCGAGCTTAAGTGAATAAACTCGGGCATGACTGACCTCTCCCAGGCCCTCTGCCGCTGACGAGAAGTCCCAACAAAAGCAGTGGAAGAGGGCTGGGAGAGGGGAAAACCTGATGGACCGGCTGCCTGTTCCCCAGCCTGTGAAGCCTGCCCAGTTGCTGCATTGCTGGTGGATGATTGCGAGCGTTCCGTGGCTGGTCGATGAAGGGCCGCTGCAACTGAGGACGATCCAGGTTCTGTGGTGCTGCTGCAGGTTCTGTGTGGAAAATAAATGAAAAACATTACAATAAAAATAAAAAGCGCCAACATATTCTGTAGAACTGAACAATTCAAATGTTAGATAATTGAGTACAACACAAAGATACTCACGTTCGATGAGCAAGCGCAGGCCTCAGGAAAGCCAGCATGCGATGGTATTTGTATTTTGATAGCTTTGGAGCAGCACCACTTCGAACCTTAATCTCCTCTCTCATGTCCTTATTGAAGCGGTCCTTTATTGATCGCCAGCGGACTTTTACGCTCTTCACTGTGAAGGGGGGGAAAAAAAAAAAAAAAATTGTAAAACCATGCACCTACATTTACAGGTTCACCGCCGCATTGCAATACTTACAAAAATCCTTTCTGACTTGTGTGGTGGCACGGTCCCAATTAGCCAAGAGCGATCGGGCCACTTCTTCCCAGAGTCGTCGAATCACCACTGAGTCAGAATGTTGACGATGACTGGTGTCCCACAACGCTACGCGCTCTTTCACAAGATGAATCAGTTGATCATTGTCGATGATGATATTGGCTTCCTCACGTTGTGGAACCTAGACATCACAGAAACACAAAAAAATTATAAGTCATAGTTTTAAAGCTGAAACACTTAACCCCCGAAGCTTTTTTTGGCTTTGCGGGGTTTTTTTTTGATCCCCTCGTTCACAGAGCCATAACTTTTTTATTTTTTAGTCAATATGGCCATGTGAGGAATTATTTTTTGCGGGACGAGTTGTACTGTTGAACGTCACCATTGGTTTTACCATGTCGTGTACTAAAACAAGGGAAAAAAATTCCAAGTGCAGTGAAATTGCAAAAAAGTGCAATCCCACAGTTGTTTTTTGTTTGGCTTTTTTGCTAGGTTCACTAAATGCTAAAACTGATCTGCCATTTTGATTCTCCAGGTCATTACGAGTTCATAGACACCAAACATGTCTAAGTTCTTTTTTTATCTAAGTAATGAAAAAAATTCCAAGCTTTGCAAAAAAAATAAAAAAATGGAGCAATTTTCCGAGACCTGTAGCGTCTCTATTTTTTGTGTTCTCGGGTCGGGTGAGGGCTTATTTTTTGGGCGCCAAGCTGACATTTTTAATGACACCATTTTGGTGCAGATACGTTCTTTTGATCGCCCGCTACTGCATTTTCATGCAACGTTGCGGCGAACAAAAAAATGTAGTTCAGGTGTTATTTGATTTTTTTTCTCGCTACGCTGTTTAGCGATCAGATTAATCCTTTTTTTTATTGATAGATCGGGCGATTCTGAACACAGCTATATCAAATATGTATATTTGACTTTTTTATTGTTTTATTTTGAATGGGGCGAAAGGGGGCTGATTTGAACTTTTATTTTATTTCATTTCATAATTTTTTTTTTTTACTTTCGCCATGCTTCAATAGCCTGATCAGCTCTGCTACATAGGAGCAATGCTCAGATCGCTCCGACGTAGTAGAATTACAGCATTGCTATGAGTGCCGACCACAGGAGACCTCTGGTTGTCATGCCAACGCACCGCTGACCCCTGATCATGAGAGTCAGCGGTGCATGTATTTCTGGCCCAATGGTTGGAAGCACGCGTTAAATGCCGCTATCAGAGTTTGAGAGCAGCATTTAACTAGTTATAGGCACGGGAATCTCCCATGCCAATTGCGGGCACATGACAGCTGTTCAAAACAGCTGACATGTCCCGGCTTTCAGGTGGGCTCACCACAAAAGCCCGTATAAAAGTGGGGGATACTGACATTGGTGTAATACTACGTCTGATTTCAGTAAGGGTATGTGCACACGTTTCAGAATTTGGCTGCGGATTTGCAGCAGTTTTCCATGCGTTGTACAGTACCATGTAAAACCAAATCCGCAGTGCATATGCAGCAGAAAATTCAGAGCGGATACGCTGCGGTTTATTTTTCGCAGCATGTCAATTCTTTGTGTGGAATCCGCAGCGTTTTACACCTGCTCCAAAATTGGAATCCGCAGGTGTAAAAACACATGTGAAATCCACACAAAAACCGCAGAAATTCCGCAAGTAATCGGCAGGGCGTTTTACCTGTGGATTTTTCAGAAGCTGCACGGAAAAATCCACACACGAATTCGCAACGTATGCACATGCCCTAAGGGGTTAAACCAAAAACAATCAAGACTACTTACACGCCGTGTTTCTACCTCAGGAACTCGGGCCCGACGACCCTGGGAAGAATCATCACTCAACTGCTCCGGCTGTTCAGCACCAGAAGTGTCCTGTAAAGAAAATACAAGATTTTGAGATTGAATTGACTGTCAATACAACACATAAATCCTAACTGTCATGTTCTTGCTTCTCAGCTCGTGACTTGGGGTTGTGCCTGCAAGGGTTAATCTATCTCCTCTCTCTCAGTCCAGCATCCAGCCTCTGTCCTATGCTGCAATGGAGCATAAGTCATCCATGACACAGTCCACGCACCCCGCTCATACACGCTGCCACCACTCACCGAACACACGGGCGATGAGTCCCGGGAATATTACTACTACTGTCTGCCAATCACCAGGAACACACACTCTAAGGCTATGGATTCTTTAGAGCATACAAGGTTCAAACTTAAAGTTTTAAGCTTTAATAGAAAAGGAACAGTGCTTACAATAAAAGATATAAAAATATGGAAATAAAAAGTGACATACAAATATGCAAACCAGTTATAAAAATAAAGGGAGAAAACTTACAGAAATATCTAAACTTTGCAGTCAAGCATTCTGCTCCCTGAGAGGGGGATGAATATGGCTGACCCTCTGCTATGATCTGGTGGCCTAGGAGCAGCATGGACGAGCTCTGGAGTAGGTGGCCTCTATACTGACCGCAGACCCTGAACTTAACACCACAACTATAAGTAGCCGTGGGATGTTCCTGTCACTCCCTAGACACCTCGTCACGGCCGTAGGACTAATTACACCTAAAGAAAGAAACAGGAAAACTATCTTGCCTCAGAGAAAATTCTCAAAGGAAAGACAGCCCCCCACAAATATTGACTGTGAGAGGAGAGGGAAATTACAAACGCAGACTGAAAACAGAATTTAGCAAAGGAGGCCACGCTACCTAGAAAGAAAAGACAGGGCAGAGTACTGTGCGGTCAGTATAAAATACTACAAAAATCCACCACAGAGAATACGAAAATCTCCACACCTAACTAAAGGCATGGAGGGTAACTCTGCAACTCCAGAGCTTCCAGCTTGGCTGAATAAATCCTTACACAGACAAAGCTGGAAGAAAAAGAAAAAAGACAAAGAAAAAACATAGCAATTCACTGAACTATAAAGTCCACCGCATGTGGACTGCAAAAACAAAGCCAGGACTTATCTTTGATGATTTGGACAACCCAGCAGGAGAAACCAAGCAGAGATGTGAATCCTCCAGAAAACAATGGACAACTGGCACTCACCAAAGGGTGAGGCCAGACTAAATAGCCCCGTCCAAAGTGGTCGCACCTGATGACTGCTGTGAAGGACAAACAGCAGCACTACCACTTATAACCACAGGAGGGAGCCCAAGAGCAGAACCCACAACAGAATTCACAACACCCTCAATCTGTGAACGTGTTTCTATGTGTAAAGGCCTACTTTATAGAGTCAACCCAGGAGTCAGATTTCTAGACCAGCCTCTCAGGTTAATATTCTAATCCTTGGTTTGTGACTGGATCCTGGCTATTACCAATGAATACATTATTTTTCTTTGAACACTCTTTGTGTAATCTTTCTTTCTCAGAGTAAATATACAGTGTCAGGCTGCAATTTGGCATCTTCCCATCAAAGGCACTAGGAGGTGTGAAGTGTTTCCAATTCTGTGTGTGCTCTGGAAATCCCCCCTGGGGTGACTGGAGACTGCCTGCTCAGGATAACATAGGTCATGACCTTTGTGAGAGCTGCAGTCTAAGACAGATGTTAATTTACTGCTGGTCATACATCCATACATATTTCACTACACCTTACTCCTTATGAACGTACATGGGGGTTGACTTTCAGGTCAGTTCCCGAGTGCGTATCTGGTTCCTCCCCACCTTGGCAAGATAGGCCATCAGCATTGCCGTGATCGATTCCTTTTTATATGCTGAATTGTAAAATCATATTGCTGTAATATCAGACTCCAGCCAAGCAATTTCCCGTTGTCCCCAACTACTCTGTTGAGTCAACTCAATGGGGTTATGATCTGTTATCACGGTGAAGTTGCACCCATAGAGGTATGGTTGCAGCTTCAGCAGAGCCCACACAATTGCTAAACATTTTTTTTTTCAATGGTGGCATAAGCCACTTCTCTGGGCAGTTTCATGCTTAGGTAGAAAATTGGGTGCTCCTCACCTTGCTGGTCTAGCATCTCCTCTACCTGTTCCCTCATGTGTGCCTTCATCTCTGCTGACACACGGTATGCAGACTGGCGTACTGGGGGATTAGTACCAGTGTCCCCATGGTGAGCTGCTAAGAGCATGCTCCTAGGCTCCCCTGTGAAGACTTCGGTGAACTCGCTGAGCGTCCCCATCAGCTCAGACCACCGACTGTGGGATAGCCCAGGGTTAAACTCTGCTGACTCCAGGGACTCCATGTACTGAGTCCTGGCCCCCACATCTAGTAACAGATCAGCCTCCCCCTCTTCAGGCAGGCTACAGACAGGTAAGACAGGTCTCCGTCATGATGAGCCTTCAGCATATTTACATGGAAGACTTTCTGATGCTTTGCATGCTTATCTAGGGTCACCACATAATTAACATCATTTAGCCGCTTGTGTACAGTGTATGGTCCCTCCCATGCGGCCTGCAATTTAGGCTACGTTCACATTTGCGGTGTGCGCCGCAGCGTCGTCGCCGCAACGCACAACGCATACAAAAACGCAGAAAAACGCATGCACAATGCTGCGTTGTTCAACGCATGCGGCGCAAAACGCTGCGTTTTTTTTGAAACGCAGTTGCGTTTTGCGCCGCATGCGTTTTTTGTGCAGTGAGTCATTCTTCATCCCCCCCACCAAAAAAAGTGTCTACACAATAGATAAGGACCACCAATGGCTAGAAGAGGGTTGGTGTTTATGCAATTGTGTATATATACCCTGGCAGAGATGAATTCCTCCCATTTTGCTGGTATTCATGATGGAGCGTCCCATGGACAGTATCTACATGGATATGGAGATGGAATTTGCCTTGGCTCATGCCTATGCTGTCGCCTGTTCTCATCAAAGGGAAAGGGAAAAACGGAGATGGAGTCATCGCCGCTTTTGGATACACCCTATCTTGGAAGTCCGGGAGAGCCGTGGAGCATACCATAGCTTGTTTGGCAAACTGAATGACAACCTGGAGAAATATTACGAATATACCAGGATGTCTCAGGACAGCTTCCGCTATCTTCTGCGTCGGGTGGAAGGATCCATTAGCAGGCAGGACACGCAGCTCCGGAGAGCTATTTCCGCAGAGGAACGGCTGCTGGTGACTCTACGGTACGTAGCTGTTTGAATGACTGTGATATGTTCTTCCCTTTTTTTTTTAATTTTTTTTTGGGTTTGGTATGGTCAATGTACTTTTATAAATTACAATGTACTTTAATGTAATTTCTTTATCTTCTTGGCAGTTTCCTGGCTACCGGAGAGACCTTGAGATCACTTCATTTTCAGTTCCGGATTGGAGTCTCCACTCTCTCCGGAATTATTGCTGAGACATGCCGCGCTTTGTGGGATAATCTCCGGGAGGAATTTTTACCCGTCCCTACAAGAGAAATCTGGGAGGCCAACGCACAGAAATTTGACCAAGTGTGTTCGTTTCCAAACTGTATTGGCGCGGTGGACGGAAAGCATATTCGGATTACCAAGCCTGCGAAAAGTGGATCCCTTTTCTACAACTATAAAAAATACTTTTCCACTGTGCTCATGGCAATTGCCGGTGCGGACTGACGTTTTCTCGCAGTGGACATTGGTGCGTTTGGCCGTGCAAATGACTCGCACACATTTAAAGAGTCGGATATGGGCCAAAAATTATATGGCAACAATTTTAATTTCCCACAGCCACGACCTCTTCCTCACACCCAAGGCCCTGCGATGCCATTTGTTGTGGTTGGGGATGAGGCATTCCAAATGTCTGCCAACCTATTGAAACCCTACTCCAGTCGGGGCTTGGACCATACAAAAAGGGTGTTCAATTACAGACTGTCCAGGGCCAGAAGGACTGTGGAGTGCGCCTTTGGCATCCTTGTCTCCAAATGGCGTATATTAGGATCCGCCATTAATCTGAAAACTGAGACAGTGGATGAGGTGGTGAAGGCTTGTGTGGTTCTCCACAATTATATTATGGCCAATGAGAGACTGAATGTCGAACTCGATGAACCCATAGCCAACCCATTGCCCGATTACCATGATCATCCTCTGAGGACAAGTGTGGAAATTGCGCAGATGAGGGATCGTTTTGCGGCCTATTTTGTGTCAGATGTTGGCCGTGTGTCATGGCAAGATCAAATGGTGTAATAATGTTACTGTTGGACTGTATTCTGGTTTTAACTACACCAATAAATACCTCTACTGTGACTGTGCTAAAAATATAATATAATAATAAATTCATTCTCCAGTATTATGTGCAATAAATGTCATCCGTTTAGGTTGGTTTGGTTATGTCAAATTTGGCATCTACCTATAGTTCACTAATGTAATGTGCCTTATATAAAAAATTGTAAACCTTTGTTTTTAAAATGTGGTTGTTTAATAAAAAAAATTTCAAATTTTTCTACCCTGCTTCAAAGAACATATTTATACCATACAACATATTTATTTGTTTGTCAGATCGCCGTGTATCGTTGTGTTTGACAGCAAAAGCAACGATACCAGCGATGTTTTACAATGGTAACCAGGGTAAATATCGGGTTACTAAGCGTAGGGCGTCGCTTAGTAACCAGATATTTACCCTGGTTACCAGTGTTAAATGTAAAACAAAAAACAGTACATATACTCATGTTCGCGTCCCCCGGCGTCCGCTTCCTGCACTGACTGAGCGCCGGCCGTAAAGTGAATGCACAGCACAGCGGTGATGTGACCACTCTGCTGTTAGGGCCGGCACTCAGTCAGTGCAGGAAGCGGACGCCGGGGGACGCGATTGTGAGTATATGTACTGTTGTTTTTTTAACATTTAACACTGGTAACCAGGGTAAACATCGGAAGCGCGGCCCTGCGCTTAGCAACCTGATGTTTACCCTGGTTACCCGGGGACCTCGGCATGGTTGGTCGCTGGAGAGCTGTCACACAGACAGCTCTCCAGCGACCAAATAGCGATGCTGCAGTGATCTGCATCATTGTATGTTTCGCTGCAGCATTGTTAAGTGTGAAGGTACCTTTACGGTATGTGTCCACGTTCAGGATTGCATCCGGATTTTGTCAGGATTTTTCATCAGTATTTGTAAGCCAAAACCAGGAGTGGAACAATTAGAGGAAAAGTAGAATAGAAACATCTGCTCCACTTCTGTATTTATCACCCACTCCTGGTTTTGGGTTACAAATACTGATGTAAAATCCTGACCAAATCCTGATGCAATCCTGAACGTGGACACATACCCTTAGTGTTTGTAAACACCTCATACACTTTATTGTTTGTAAACACCTCATACAGCAATGAGAGACACCCAAAAAAAGGTAAAATTAAAAAAATCCAAAAATACTGTCTGACATTGCATATATGAGGCGTTTGAAGCACAAAATATGTGTAGACAGCGCACGGCGTGACTTGCCGAGAAGTATACTGGAAAATAAGAACAAATATTTTTGTTTTAAAATGAACAATTTTTATTGGGGGGAAACAGAAAAAAAAAGGGGAAATAAACTTAGGGGGTATCAACCTCTGCCACCATGGGGGAATGGTAAGTCTCTGGTTGGGAATGGGGAGAGGAAGAGGAGTATGATGAGCCAGAGTCCAGGAGGCTCGATGGCAGGTCCAAACCCTCCGCAGGGTACACAGGGGAAGAAACCGCCACCTCTGTAGGGGAGGGAGGAGGCAACACTAGTCTTGGCCTGGTTCTTGAAGGGCCCTGGCTGCTCCTGCTGCGGCTAGAGCCCCGACGCGAACTAGGTGTCTGTATTGGAGCAGCCAGAGCCTCAGTGTGTGTCCTCTTCCTTCTTTTTCTTTTTTTCTCTCCCGCGGCAGCTCCCACATCATGACGGCTACGGGAGGATGAGGGCCTGGCAGGAGCAGGAGTCGGCGGCACAATGCTATGGTGCATGTGGTGGCGTCGCTCGGCACTTGGACCAGGGTGGGGTGGCTGGAGTGGCTCTGCAGCAGGAGTCGGAGTCATGCTAGCCGGCGACGGTACTACGGGCAGTGTCGCTGACTGCGCGACCCGAGACTGCTGCAGAGCCCTCACGTAGGCATTGTTACAGGACTGCATCACCGAAATCTGGAGTTCCGGCGTAAGGTGTTCCACCATGCCCTTACCAATAGTACTTAAAAAAGGTTTGGCCGGATTCGAGAGCTCGGCTTCCAGATTTTCAAGGCGCCGGTCGATATTAGACAGACGAGTGTCCATTTTATCGCTCAACTCCTCGAAACAGTTCTGGAAAACCGTGCTCATATGCAAAAATTCAGGCATGGCTGGCCTGTCCGAGGCCCGCTGGCGCTGTCGGGAATTCCCGAATGAAGGTGCGCCAGAGGCCTCGGGCAGGGGAACACCTGATGGACCGGCTGCCGGTTCTCCAGATGGTGGTGCAAGCCTGCTGTCGCTGTGGGAGGGCTGACACGGGTCAGATGGCGATGCATGACGTTCCGCTTCAGAGGGGCGAGCTCGCTCGAGGGTGCTGCTGTGTGTCCTGTGAAAAGATAAGGGAAACATTAGTCTTCAATTAATAACCTATCACATACGCCAACTCCTGTAATAAAATTAACATTACATGACACAACAATACAAATCCTCTGTCTCTCAGTCTGTGTGGCCTATAATAAATTGCTGATTGTTATCGCCAGCTGACCATTAGGGCTGACGATAACAATCATGGACATACCAACGGCAGAAAATGACTGCTCATTCCCGCTGCCAAAGCCTTTTTACCGCATACCTCTGTCATCGTTTTAAAAAAATTTTTGTCAAAAAATCTTTCTTGATGCTGCCTATGCCGCAAAAATAGTATAAAATTTAAAGTCAAGAAAAACATTTAAAAAAAAACAAAAAAAAAAAACAGTCTCTTTGCTGATCTGATCGCAGGAACGGCCATGACGTTAGGATCATGTGATCGAGACGTCATCATTATTCCTGCGATCAGAACTACCCTGACTCAGAACGTAACCTGTCATGGACTACAAGGACTCATGCTTAACCAAAAAAATTACTAATGGCCTATATACCATTCCACTAGGGAAAAAGTTACGTGGATGGCCAATATGCTACGCTGACTACATGGATGGCCAATACACTATGTGCATGGGAAAAATACTATGTGGATACGTGGCTAGAACGTGTACTATGTGGCTGCGATTTAGTGGCCTGGCAATATACTATGTGGATGCACAATGTACGTGGCTGGGCAATGTACAATGTGGCTGTGCAATATGTTATGTGGCTGGGCAATGTACAATGTGGCTGGGCAATATGGTATGTGGACAAAATACTTACTGTCGGCGGCCAAGGACCGGTCTTAGGAACTGTAGTGCCCTGTTGTACTTATAGGGCACCGACTTGGCCGCAGCAGCACCACTCCGGGATTGCTCCTCCTCATTACGGAGGCCCTTATTGAAACGGTCCTTCATGGATCGCCATCTGGTCCTCAACTTTTTAACTGTGAATGCAAAGAAAAAAAAAAGGTTACATATTTAGCATTTTAAAAGGATAAAACAACCGTGTGTGATGTAAAGTTTAGGCGTTGATCGCATCACACACGGTTGTGTTTATCCTGGAAAGATGGGTCATAGCAGCGTCTCTGCAATACTCACTAAAGTTGCCTTTGTCCTTCGCTGAGGCACTGTCAAAGCCATCCCACAGCGACTTTGCCACCTCTGCCCACAAACGCCTCAACACCACCTGGTCCATGTGCCGAGGGTCACGGCTGTCCCACAACGGGCCACGCTCCTGGATGCAGGAGATCAGGAGGTCCACATCAATACTGTCTCCTTGGTCCCGTTGTGAAACCTAGAAAAATTAGAAAACAAAAAGGTTGCAAATATGCAAATATTAACAACCACCAGCACCTGGCATGATTTGTACCTTTGCCCTATCCTTTGCCATTTGATGTATGTATATTGATGGTTTCTACACCTGTATTTTGGAATGTTTTTGTGCTGGGAGTTCAACTTTCTGTTACCTTCCCCCAATACTTGCTGCCCTGAAAAGCTATAATGTAATTAAGCTTAGTAAACATCCCTAGTGAAAGCAGGATGCTACTCAAATGTAATGTTCCTCTCACCAGCAGAATGCTACTCAAAAAAAAAAAATACTCACTCGCCGTCCTGACGCCACACCTTGGCCCCGACCTCGCTGCTCCCGCTGACTGCCTTCCCCCTCACTTGAAGAAGCCTGTAAAGATTGTATACCAAAATTATTGTCAATGCTACAAATGGCAGCGAATAGTAAGCAACTGGACATAATTACTCACCGCACTCCCCCGCGCCGATTGGCTAGATGCTGCAGAAGAACTTGGCATTCTTGAAAAATTGTTCTGCAAAGAAAAAATGAGCAAAAAAATCACATCCAAAGCACAATGACACATATAATAAAATAGGCAAAAAAAAAAAATTACAACCACAATTGACTGTTGACTGATAGGACAATGCAAACTCAAAAAGCGACACCACAACGCCATACATTGCAAGAGAATACAATAGAAGAAACAATACAAGAATAGACCCAAACAAAATTAAGCAAAAATAGACACCTATGTCCACATTTTTAAATATAAAAACTTACTAAAAAAAGCCTTACAGGTAAAAAAAAAGGCCCAATGAAATAGCAAACTAATGAACGCCATACTTTACAATTACAACAAGACTTGATCCAAAACAACACCATCTGGTGACATCTAACCACAGAAATACATCATAAAAAGGCGATAAATACCATTCTAGATAATAAGCAATAAACATTACGGGACAACCGCTGTTACAAAATACAGCAACACAAAAGATAAACCATAAAATAGAAAAGAAAACACATGAAATTAAAAAAAAAAAGAAAAAAAAGGGCCCCACAAAAAAAAAAAAAAAAACATTATACTACACACTTGGCAATGCAAACAGTCAATGAAGGAGATATATGCCATACGGAAAACGACGTAAAACCATCAGAGATAAAAAAAAAAAAGGGAAAATACAACTGAAAATAGAATGATATAGCCGCACGGAACAATACAATACAAATGAAACATCATAAATGTAGCCCCCCCAACAGCAAGAAGACACTCAAGGATAGAAAAAAAAATGCCAACAGCATAATAAAACACAGCAAGACATGAGCCAAGAAAACGCCATACGGTTACCCCCAACAATAGAAACCAGAAAAAGACATGCACCAGAAATTTAACAAGAAAAAATGAGCCAAAAAAAATACATTGAACATCCGCATGACACCAGAACAACCCAAAACCAATCCAAAACCAAGCAAGGCCGAAGACAAGAAACGACAGCATATAACGCCAGAAGTACATCAGAACCAGATTAAAAAAAAACAATTTTTCACTAACAACCCACAGTGCCATAACCGTACAATAGCACAGACCAAACATTGCTCAAATTAAATAAAAATCAAGAAATAAAACACAGAATAAAAAATATGCAAAGAGAAATATATACTTACAGGTTTGGAAAGCAGATTGCTCCTCTCAGTGTCTTCTCTGTGTGTTGTGTGGATAGCCTTGTGAAAGACAATGCCAAACCCCTTTTTTTTTCTATATATATAGTGTTTTTTTAGTGTCTAGACAAAGTCTAGACAATGTTTTGCATTTTTTATTGGAAAACGCATGCGTCGTACAACGCGAGTACGCGTCGTCTGCGTTGTCAATACAAGTCAATGGGGAAAAAGGCGCATCGACGACGCAAACACGACGCATGCGTTTTTTAAAAGGTCGGCGCCGCCCAAAAAATGCAACATGTTGCGTTTGCCGCACCCTGACAGGTGCGCCCTAACGCCGCATGCGTCGTACAACGCAACACAACGCATGACAACGCATGTACATGCGGCCCATATGTTAAAGATAGGGCCGCATGACGCATGCGTTTTGTTGCGGCGACGACGCTGCGGCGCACACAGCAAATGTGAACGTAGCCTTTTCTGTTAGGCTACGTTCACATTTGCGGTCGGCGCCGCAGCGTCGGGCGCCGCAGGGTCGCCGCATGCGTCCCTATATTTAACATGGGGGCGCATGGACATGCGTCGCACTTGTGTTTTGCGTCCGGGCGCAGAGGACGCAGCAAGTTGCATTTTTGCTGCGTCCAAAATCAATGAAAAAAAGGACGCATGCAGCGCAAAACGCAGCGTTGTGCATGCGTTTTGCTGCGTTTTTGTTTGCGTTGTGCGCTGCGGCAGTTATAAAAATAAAGGGAGAAAACTTACAGAAATATCTAAACTTTGCAGTCCGGCATTCTGCTCCCTGAGGGGGGATGAATATGGAATGGCTCACATCAGCTTGGCTGCCTCTCAATTTGGGAACGTGCTTCTATGTGTAAAGGCCTAACTGATCGAGTCAACCTGTGCGTCAGATTTCTAGACCAGCCTCAGGTTAATATTCTAATTCTTGGTTTGTGACTGGATCCTGGCTATTTTACCAATGAATACATTATTTTTCTTCGAACACTCTTCTTGTAATCTTTTTTAGGGTATGTGCACACGATGCAGATTTTGCTGCATATCCACAGCAGTTTCCCATGCGTTTACAGTTCGATGTAAACCTATCGGAAACAAAAAACGCTGTGCACATGCTGCGGAAAAAATGCGCGGAAACGCAGCAGTTTACATTCTGCAGCATGTCACTTCTTTCTGCGGATTCCGCAGTGGTTTTACAGCTGCCCCTATGGAAAACCGCAATAAATCCAAGATAAATCTGCAGCAAAAACGCCGCGTTTTTGCCCAGCAGATTTATCAAATCTGCTGCGGAAAAATCCACAGTGGCCAAGAATACGTGTGCACATACCCTTAAGGTACCGTCACACTCAGCGACGCTGCAGCGATATAGACAACGAGCCGATCGCTGCAGCGTCGCTGTTTAGGTCGCTGTAGAGATGTCAAACACAGCAGCTCCAGAACGATGCAGGAGCGATCCTGTGACGTAACGGCGACTCACTTATCGTTCTCACAGGTCATTAGGTCCCCTGGGGTGACTGGAGACTGCCTGCTCAGGATAACATAGGTCATGACCTTTGTGAGAGCTGCAGTCTAAGACAGATGTTAATTTACGGTTGGTTATACAGTCATACATATACATATTCCACTACACATACAAATCGGTATAGCAAATGTACTCACTTCATTGGTGTCTTGTCCACTCTGGAGAGCGCCCAGGTCTTCATTTGAGGACATGTTGGAATAGAAGGCTGCAAGAGAGACAGAGTACACACTGCATAATATGACAAACACAAAGAGACAGAGTACAGACTGCAGTGGGAGAGACAGACAGACATTTTCATAGCTTCTACACTGTGTTCCAAATTATTCTGAACAAAGAGTTTAGGAGTGATAAGGTTAGAATTTTTTTGTTTGTCATGTAAACTCATTGACGGTGATGTGTGTCAGGGCTCTTTATATCACTGAAAGCAATTGCAGATACCTGTGCACATTAGTTTGGCCGGTGTGTCCAAATAAAGGCAAGACTACTTAAGAAGACTGTTCCACATTATTAAGCAGCCTACATTTTTTGCCAAAATGGGAAAGAAAAAGGATGTGTCGGCTGCTGAGAAGCAACAAATTGTGGAGTATTTAGGTCAAGGCATGACTACAATCAACATTGCCAAGACACTTCATCGTGATCATCGCACAATCAAGAAGTATGTAGCTGATTCCCAGCACACACGTGTGCGTGCTGATAGGGAGAAATTGAGGACTCTTTCCAACAGGCAATTGCGTAAGGTTAAAAGAGCAGCTGCAAAAATGCCTTGTCATAGCAGCAGACAAGTTTTTGAAGCTGCTGGTGCCTCCAACGTCCCCAGAACAACAAGATGCAGGGTCCTTCAGAGGTTTGCAGCTGTGCGTAAGCCATCCTGTCGACCACCTCTATCCACTGCACACAAACAGCAACGGCTCCAGTGGGCCAAACGATACATGAAGACTGACGTCCAAACTGTTTTGTTCACCGATGAGTGCCGTGCAACGCTTGATGGTCCAGATGGATGGAGTGGAGGATGGCTGGTTGATGGACACCCCATGAAAACACGGCTAAGGCGCCAACAAGGAGGAGGTGGAGTAATGTTTTGGGCTGGAATCATGGGGAGAGAGATTGTCGGCCCCTTTATGATCCCTGAAGGGGTAAAGATGAACTCCATAATCTATGTGGAGTTTCTAAAACAACACTTCCTGCCATGGTTCAAGAGGAAGAACCGTGCTTTCCGCAGCAAGATCATTTTCATGCATGATAATGCACCGTCTCATGCTGCAAAAAACACATCTGCATCTCTGGCTGCTATGGGCATAAAAGAGGACAAACTTATGGTGTGGCCACCATCTTCCCCTGACCTCAACCCCATTGAGAACCTCTGGAGCATCATCAAAAGGAGTGTCTATGATGGCGGGAGGCAGTTCACATCTAAGCAACAGCTCTGGGAGGGGATTCTGTCCACATGCAAAACAATTGGAGCAGAAACATCCAAAAACTGACAAATTCAATGGACGAGAGAGTTCAGAAGCTTCTTTCCAACAAGGGGTCCTATGTGCAAATGTAACATCACCAGGAATAAAGTTTTCACTTGAAAACTGTTTGATTTCATTTTGTAATAAGCTGATAATTCTTATAACTTCACAATTGGCCATTTTTTTGTTCAAAATAAAATAAAAAAGGTTGAAAACTCTGCTGTGCATAATAATTTGGAACATGCATTCTGAGTGTTTATTTTTTTTTAAATATACTGCTTTCATAGTTTGTTCCAAAACATTGCAATTATACTAGAATAGTAGATGACTGGAAAATAACAATGACTGCAATTCAGATAGGTAATTTAGAGAAAATATGAGGAAATATTATTTGCATAATAATTTGGAACACAGTGTATACTCATATCCAGAGACTTCAGGTGAAATCCAGAGTGTTGTGATCACTTCGGGTCTCGAGAGTACTGACATTACAGTGTCTCACCCCCTTTTTATACAGCTTGGTTTCTGGGGTGGCTGACACCAGTTCCTGGACATGTTCAGTCTGAAGTACGCATACACAGATACACAGAAACAACGAGCACTCTCGTATAGAAAGACTCAACCTGACCAATCTGCCATAATGAAACATATCCTGCCAAGCTGGATGGCAGAAACAAGAGAGGGATGGGTCCTATATAACTCCGTCATGCCCCGTGTATACCTCCTGACCCAAGAAGGGCAGTACCCGATTGTGGCACTGCTGGGAAAATAAATAGACTTTTACAAAAACACTGCTGAAATTAAGCAGTCTATTGAGACCCTGGGGTGGCATGTCAGTCTGGATTCCCTTTGTAACAACACTTTATTGAAGTTACCCCGCCTATGGAGTAGTTTAATCCGGTCAATCCCCAAAAAGGTAAGAACTGATGTTACCCTGATGGTGACAATTGATGTGTGTAGCTGGAGATGTGCCACGTTTGCTCCTCCACTTGTCTCCTGAACTCTGCAACCAATTTGCCACAAGCAGATAGCCTTATAGATGATGCCCTTCATTTTGCAATTAATTCTCCAATATGGAGCTCTTCACCAGTACTATCATTACGGAAAATGTTTCCTGCTTGGATCGACTCAAGTGCCACACAGATGCCACATTTGTAAGATCGCCCAAGTTTCGTTGGTAGCCAGGTGTCACCAGTGGACCGAGTCTTGCGGTAAGTGATCATGGGGGAAGTTACCGATATTTTACAAATGTCCTCATCCATCCTGAGTATTTTCCAGAGTTTACGGAGGATCTCCCTAACCAGTGGTTAGATGAGACAAATGGATTTGTCTTTGATTACCGATTTGTCCTGAGACACCAGAAGTCCCTCTCGCTCTGTCTTAGTGAATGATGGAAGGACTCCCTCAACACCAGGTCAGGGTGGCTCCTTGTCAAAAATCCCTCTCGGAGATCATCAGACTTACACATCCTTGACAAATCTGACCCACAAATCCATGAGTATGGTAAATTAAGACATGGTTTCAGGAAAAACCACAGTATCCTCCAACCAGCCAAGAAACAGGTTCGTGTAACTTGGTGTGCAGGGACTGCCCTTGGCAGCGGCCCAGAGCTGGGGGTGGATATTCCCAGAAGAGGTGAAAAGCACATTGGCCAGAACAAATTCAAGGAGGGTTAGCACAAGATTATTATAAGTATTGACAACCCTTTGCTGAGAGAAAGTATTCAACACCCTCTATGCCTTTATTATGGAGGATTGAGGAATACAAGACTGCAACGTCAATGCAAGCCATCAAAATGTCCTATTCAATAGAAATTCATTCCAGGCTACGGAGAAAATCCTTTGTGTCCCTGATGTATGGGGGTAAGATAATCACAAAGGGTCTAACGATGTAATCTAGACAGACTTCTACATTGTGTCCAACACTATTAATTCCAGACACAATGGGTCTCCCTTTAATAGGTGTATCACAATAATGTAAAAATGCCATATTATGAGTTTAGTTCTAGAAGGTTCCATGGCACACACACACTGCAGATTCGAACTCCCCCCCCCACAGCATTCGCTGATACAAAAACAAAGCCCTATGGCAGACACACGCTGTGGGCTCTCCGATCCCCCCTCTTCAGCTGCATAGGAAACTGACTTCCACTACACACTGTACAACTTGATACCAATGTGCAGCAGCCCCCACTGAGTAGTTTATGGCTTTAAGCTGGGAAAGGCAGCAATAGTACCATGTGCTCTACTGTTCGTGTTCATGTAGAAACTTAACAGTAAGGCATAACTTGACTCCAATTAGTGACAGAGGTATGAAAGTTATATATTTGGTATGTGCAACAATAGGGCTACCCACCCGTGTGTTTTCTAAGATCAGCGCTTAGGAGAAATTGAGAAACGCATAACTGCTTAAGCGGGTCAAATATCTACCTCATGTTTATAGTTATAGTGAGCATCATGATCATTGTGTCGTTCTTCTACGAGGTTCATACGGCGAGAAATGTGTAGAGATGGCTTTTCATAATTTTAAGAAAGGGGAGTATTCAGCCCCTGAGTGAGGTCACCACGGGGAGTGCCTGGGTTTTGGGCACAGGGATAAGTGAGTGTCGCCCTTCCCCTGAGCCACATGGTCTGCTATGAAATGATATGAGTGAACTGTAAGTCTATTTTCTTCCGTTAATCCCTTTTTATTTGTAATTGTCTGTACATATGATACTTTTCTTTTATAATATCCTTTTACCCTTTTGTAAACACTGCCTTCGTTTCTCCTTGCTCTATAACGTACTGTCACATCCTCTGAAGAGAATTATGCTACCAATTGGGTGGGCTCCAGACTCGTTATTAATTAAGAAATCGGAGCTGGGGCAGCGGATTTGTCCTGCGCTTTAGGGAAACCTGGTAGCGACGGACGGCGTTGATAATTATTGTTCACGCCTGAGTGGGAGTAGTTTTAATCGTCCTCACTGCAGTGTGCCCATTAGCCAGTACATAGTAAGGCAGCCTTTCTGGTGACTAATTATCCTAGGTGCAGTACCCTGCCTGACCTGAGGGTGAGGAGGGCGCCAGAGAGCTGCAAGTTTCCAACCGGAACTGGGAAGTGGGATAAAGATAAATCCTCTTCAGAAAAGAACTGGGGCAACCAAACAACCCCAGTTCACAACATATTGGGGGGGGATGATAAAGTTATGCCCCTGAGTTTCATGACATATTGGTGACAGAGGGGTGGAATAATAAAGTATTAGCGATCGAGTTTGAGCAATCATTCCCGCACTAAAAACTTGCTCACTTGTAGCGAAGACTTTGCGCAAAAAAGTTTTGGAGAACGAACTCCGTGTTTATTAGTCCTGAGACAATGGTGTGTGTATAGAGATTACCCCCTACCCTTCTCTTTGTTTTTTTGTCCTATCTTTTATTTAGCAACCATGGCTATGCTGGGAGTAAAGGAGCCAAAACTGTTAAGAGCGTATGTCAGCAGTGTGGTCTGTCTCTAGAAGGATGGCTCTGAAAGGAAAGCAGCAAAGATGACAGCAGAAATATGCCAGAAATGAACAGAAGGTACGACTAACCACTGTTAATAAATGTACTAAATTTCTTTCCCTTTCCACCACATTTACTCATCATGCTGACATACGCTCTAACAGTTTTGGCTCCTTTACTCCTCACTCTCCTTCGTTATCCCCAAACCCCAGCACCCTCTAACCAAGTAATCTCTCCTTCCCTCTTGCTTCCCCACCTGACCTCCTCTGCTGACCGGCTCCTCAACCTCAGATCTCTCCTAATAATACACAAAACAAGCCGCCCACTCTCCTCCTCCCACCTGCTCTGCCTCTCTCTGCTTCTCCTCACTGCTGGCGACATATCTCCCAATCCTGGACTCCCACAGCTCATACCTCCCATTACTACCCCCTTCTATCGCTCCCAACTCAACATAAACACCCAATATCTTGCCCACCTCAAATCCGTGCCCCGGACGCCCACCACCCTGCTCCCTCTCTGGAATGCCCACTCCGTCTGCAATGAACTCCACGTGATTCACGATCTCTTTACCTCTTGTAATCTCTTCCAACAACCTACAATCTGGCTTCCGTCCCCACCATTCCACCGAGACTGCCCTGATCAAACTTACGAACGACTTACAGCCAAAGTTAACAGACAATTCTCTATACTACTCCTTCTAGACCTGTCCTCTGCCTTCGACACAGTTGACCACAGCCTCCTACTACAGATCCTCTCTTCCTTTGGTGTCAAAGACCTCGCCTTATCCTGGATCTCCTCATACCAACCACACATTTAGCGTTTTCTACTCCCATACCTCCATCTCGCCCCCTCTCTGTTGGCGTCCCTCAAGGCTCTGTCCTAGGACCTCTTCTCTTTTCAATCTATACCCTTAGCCTGGGACAACTCAAAGTCCTAGGGCTTCCAGTACCATCTATATGCCGATGACACTCAGATCTACCCCTCTGTCCCAGATGTCACCTCTCTGCTGTCCAGAATCCCAGAGTGTCTATCTGCCATATCCTCCTCTCGCTTCCTCAAACTCAATGCAGACAAAACCGAACTAAATTATCTTTCCTCCATCTCACACATCTTCCCTACCTGATCTATCTATCACAATAAATGAATTTAGACTTTCCCCCGTCCAGGTAATCCGCTGCCTCGGAGTAACCCTGAACTCTGCCCTATCCTTTAAACCGCACATCCAAGCTCTCGCCACCTCCTGTCGCCTCCAGCTCAAAAATATTTCCAATCCATCCTTTCCTCAACCCTCACTCTACCAAAATGCTTGTGCATGCCCTAATCATCTCCCACCTCAACTACTGCAACATCCTCCTTTGTGGGCTACCCTCTAACCCTCTCGCACCCCTACAGCCCATCCTTAACTCTGCTGCCAGGCTAATTAATCTCTCTCTTCGCTACACTGCTGCTTCCCCAGTTTGCAAATCCCTTCATTGGCTCACAATTTCCCAGCATATCAAGTTTAAACTAATAACACTGACCTACAAAGCCATCCATAACCTTTCTCCTCCGTATATTTCCGTACTAATCTCTCAATATCTTCCCTCACGTAATCTCCGGTCCTCCCAAGACCTCCTTCTCTCCTCCACACTTATTCCCTCCTAACCCAATCGCCTCCAAGACTTCTCCCGAATATCCCCCATCATCTGGAATTCTGTGCCCCAACACATCCGGTTATCCACCACATTTAGATCCTTCAAACGGAACCTGAAATCCCACCTCTTCAAAGAAGCTTACAATCTGTAATGACCACACGGCCACCTCAACACCATCGGAGGTGCTGCAACCCCCGACCTACTGTCTCCTTCCCCATAATCCTGTAGAATGTAAGCCCGCAAGGGCAGGGTCCTCTCCCTTCTGTATCAGTCTGTAATTGTTAGTTTGTTTACTGTAAGTGATATTTGTATTTTGATGTAACCCCGTCTCATGTACAGCACCATGGAATTATTGGTGCTATATAAATAAACCAAATGGTGGCCCGATTCTAACGCATCGGGTATTCTAGAATATTTAAGTAGTATAACGCACAGCCCACGCAGTATAACGCACAGCCCACGCAGTATAACGCACAGCCTACGCAGTATATAACACAGCCCACGCAGTATGTAGCAATGTGGGCACCATATCCCTGTTAAAAAAAGAATTAAAATAAAAATAGTTATATACTCACCTTCCGTCGGCCCCCGGATCCAGGCCAGGCCTTTACCGATGCTCGTCGCGACGCTCCGTTCCCAGTAATGCATTGCGGCAATAACACGTGATGATGTAGCGGTCTCGCGAGACCGCTACGTCATCTCCGGTCATAGCTGCAATGCATTCTTGGGACCGGAGCGTCGCGAGGACCGGGAAAGGCTGGCGCAGACGGCGGAAGGTGAGAATAATGATTTTTTATTATTATTATTTTTAACATTATATGTTTTTGCTATTGATGCTGCATAGGCAGCATTAATAGTAAAAAGTTGGGCACACTTACACGGTTAATGGCAGCATTAAGGGACTACGTTACACGGCGTTATGCCGCTGTGTAACGCAGTCCTAAAACACTATGTGGGCGCTGACTGGAGGCGAGTATGGAGGAGGCACTGACTGGACGGAAGTAGAGAGGGGCTAATTTGCGGCCGGACTTTGCCTTACGCTGATTGGTCGGCCAGTCGACAATTATATAGATAGATGATAATAATGTGGCAGATGCACTGTTGACCATCTTTTCACGGGGAGAACTTATCAGGGAGGTGATTACTGATCAAGGGACTCAACTCATGTCTTGCCTAATGGAAGCTCTCTGTAAGAGAATGCAGGTGAAGCGTCTGGTATCGAGTGTGTATCACCCACAGACCAATGGCTTGGGTGAGCGCTTCAACGGTACCCTCAAACAGATGCTATACATGCTATTTCAGACCCAAGGACAACTGTGAGCGGTGCCTCCCACACCTGCTATTCGCTTACCGAGAGGTTCCGCAGGCCTCGACGGGGTTTTCCCCCTTCGAGCTCCTGTACAGCAGGCGAGTCCAGGGACCCCTTGGGTTGGTAAGGGAATCCTGGGAAGAGGAGCCGAAGCCTTCTGAAGTGTCCATAGTGGAGTATGTCATGCGCTTCCATGACAAAATGCAGACCTTGATGCAGTTGATGCATAACAACATGACGCAGGCTCAGGCTGACCAGAAGCACTGGTACGACCAGAACACCCCGGGAGCAGACCTACCAGGTAGGTCAGAAGGTGTGGGTGCTGGTCCCGGTACCAAAGGATGAGCTTCAGGCAGCCTGGGAAGGCCCGTACGTCATCCAACAGCTCAACCAGGTCACCTACGTGGTCACCCTTGACCACGCTCGGGGTAGGCGAAAAGCCTTTCACGTCAATATGATGAAGGCTCATCACGAACGTGAAGCCTACGTCCTACCGGTCTGCAGCCTGCCCGAAGAAGGGGAGAAAAACCCCGTCCTGGACATGCGGGCCCAAGCCAAGGCAGGAGGGTCCATCGAGGACGTGGAGGTAAGCGCCTTGTTAACCGAACCCCAGCGGTCGCAACTGCGAATCAGGCTGGAACCCTTCCAGGCCGAAGGATGGAGTTAGCGGTCCACAAGGTGGACACCGGGAATCATGCCCCACTACGGTGAACACCCTATCAGATCTCGGACGAGGTGCAGCAGGTTATGCGCCAGGAGATCGATGAGATGTTACAGCTGGGGGGTGATTAAACGGTCCAAAAGCGAGTGGACCTGACCTGTAGTCCACGTGTCAAAAAAGAAGGATCGGACCACACGGTTCTGCGTGCACTACAGGGGCTCAAGCCATCACAGCCTCTGACGCGCACCTAATGCTGCGCATCGAGGAGCTGCTTGAGCGGTTAGCTGGCGCAGAATATGTGACCATAATGGATCTGAGTCAGGGATACTGGCAGATTCCAATGAGCACGAAGGCGCAGGAGAAGTCTGCCTTTATCACACCCTTCAGACTGTACGAGTCCACGGTCATGCCCTTCGGCATGAAGAATGCCCCTGCCACTTTCCAGCAGATTGTCAACCACCTGCTTCAGGGACTAGAGAAGTACACGGTGACATGCTTGGATAACATTGCAGTCTTCAGTTCCTCCTAGAATTACCACTTGCAGCATCTACAGGAGGTGCTCAGGCAAATTCACCAAGCAGGTCTGACCATCAAGCCGGGAAAGAGCCAGATGGGCATGAGAGAGGTCCACTACCTGGGGCACTGGGTAGGCGGGGACTCCATGAGGCCAGAGCCTGAGAAAGTGGACACGATTGCGTCCTGGCTCACCCCCAGGACCAAGATGCAGGTGATGTCCTTCCTGGGCACTGCAGGGTACTTTAGGCGCTTTGTACAAAACAGTAATAGCCAGGCAAAACCCTTGACGGACCTCACCAGGAAGAAGCTACCCCAGTTGACTGGGCAGATGGTTGTGAGGGGGCCTTCCAGGTTTTGAAAACAGCCCTGTGCAACTCTCCTGTGTTATTAGCAGTCAGCAGCAGTCGACCGCTCCTGGTGGAGACCGACGCCAGCGAGTTTGGCCTCGGTGTTGTACTCAGCCAGGTCGACTCGGGGAACCAAGAGCACCCCATGTTGTGCTTGAGCCAGAAGCTTCTGCCGAGGGAAGTAGCCTATTCCACTATCAAGGAGTGCCTGGCCATGGTCTGGGCCCTGCAACATTTGCAGCCCTACCTGTACGGTCGCGCCTTCACTGTGGTGACTGACCACAACCCTCTGTGCTGGCTATAATCCATGTCTGGAACCAACAGTACAACTTTACCGTGAAACACAAAAAGGCAGCGAGTATGGCAATGCAGATGGGTTGTCCCGCCGAGGCGAACATGCCAAGGTGCGCATGGAGGAATACCGAGAAGTCCTGCCTCCGTAGCTTAATCCAAAAAGGGGGGGGGGGGAGGAGGTGTCACGATAATGTAAAAATGCCATATTATGAGTTTAGTTCTAGAAGGTTCCATGGCATACACACCCACGCTGCAGATTCGAACCTCCCCCCTTTCTCCCCCACTGCATTCGCTGATAGAGAAACAAAGCCCTAGGGCAGACACATGCTGTGGGCTCTCCGATCCCCCCTCTTCAGCTGCATAGGAAATAGTCTTCCACTACACACTCTGTGCAACTTGATACCAATGTGCAGCAGGCCCCCACCAAGTAGTTTATGGCTTTAAGCTGGGAAAGGCAGCTATAGTATGTGAAAGAAGTGGTTAATTTCTATTCTGAATAAAATATAAGTTAATGTGCTCTTTTGCTCATGTAAAACTTAATAGTAAGGCATAACTTGACTCCAATTAGTGACAGAGGAATGAAAGTTATACATTTGGTATATGCAACAATAGGGCTACCCACTAGTGCGTTTTCTAAGCTCAGTGCTTAGCAGAAATTGAGAAACGCATTACTGCTTAAGCGGGTCATATATCTACCTTGTGGTTATACTTAAAGGAACCCCCATGACGTGGTGACCGTCAAGATCATTCTGTCGTTCTTCTACGAGGTTCATATGGCGAGAAATGTGTAGACATGGCTGTTCATAAATTTTAAGAAAGGGGAGTATTCAGCCTGAGTGAGGTCACCACAGGGGGAGTGCCTGGGTTTTGGGCACAGGGATAAGTGAGTGAGACCTGAGTCTTCACTAGTCTTTTGTCCAGGGTCTAGCTGCGACATGCATCTGTAATGCATCTTGATGTGTCTCCCTTCCCCCGAGCCACATGGTCTGCTATGAAGTAATATGAGAGAACAGTAAGTTTATTTTCTTCCGTTAATCCCTTTTTATTTGTAGTTGTCTGTACATACGATACTTGTCTTTTATAATATCCTTTTACCCTTTTGTAAACACTGCCTACCTTTTTGGAGTAAAGTATATAAAATTACTAGCTTTGTCTCTCTTTGCTCTATAACGTACTGTCACATCCTCGGAAGAGAATTATGCTACCAATTGGGTGGGCTCCGGACCCGTTATTAATTAAGAAATCGGAGTTGGTGGCAGCGGATTTGTCCTGCGCTTTTGGGAAACCTGATAGAGACGGACGGCGTTGATAATTATTGTTCCCGCCTGAGTGGGAGTAGTTTTATCGCCCTCACTGCAGTGAGCCCATTAGCCAGTACATAGTAAAGCAGCGTTTCTGGCGACTAATTATCCCAGGTGCAAGTACACTGTCTGATCTGAGGGTAAGGGGGGCGCCAGAAGCTGCAAGTTCCAAACCGGAACTGGGAAGTGGGATATAAATAAATCCCCTTCAGAAAAGAACTGGGGCAACCAAACAACCCCGGTTCATGACATATTGGGGTCAGCGGGGTCGGATGATAAAGATATCCCCCAGTGATTCGTGACAAGGTGTAAGAACTTTATGCAGTTTCGGGAAAGCAGGGGGAGCAGACTGATCTCACCCAGCTGTCAGACCTGTGTGACTGCGGGGAGCGTCCATCTACAATCTCACACAGCTCTGACAGCTCGTGCAGGGGGAGCAGACTGATCTCACCCAGCTGTCAGACCTGTGTGACTGCGGGGAGCGTCCATCTACAATCTCACACAGCTCTGACAGCTCGTGCAGGGGGAGCAGACTGATCTCACCCAGCTGTCAGACCTGTGTGACTGCGGGGAGCGTCCATCTACAATCACACACAGCTCTGACAGCACATGCAGGGGAGCGGACTGATCTCACCCAGCTGTCAGACCTGTGTGACTGCGGGAGCGTCCATCTACAATCTCACACAGCTCTGACAGCACGTGCAGGGGAGCGGACTGATCTCACCCAGCTGTCAGACCTGTGTGACTGCGGGGAGCGTCCATCTACAATCACACAAAGCTCTGACAGCTCGTGCAGGGGGAGCAGACTGATCTCACCCAGCTGTCAGACCTGTGTGACTGTGGGGAGTGTCCATCTACAATCACACAAAGCTCTGACAGCTCGTGCAGGGGGAGCGGACTGATCTCACCCAGCTGTCAGACCTGTGTGACTGCGGGGAGCGTCCATCTACAATCACACACAGCTCTGACAGCACGTGCAGGGGGAGCGGACTGATCTCACCCAGCTGTCAGACCTGTGTGACTGCGGGAGCGTCCATCTACAATCTCACACAGCTCTGACAGCTCGTGCAGGGGGAGCAGACTGATCTCACCCAGCTGTCAGACCTGTGTGACTGCGAGAGCGTCCATGTACAATCACACACAGCTCTGACAGCACGTGCAGGGGAGAAGACTGATCTCACCCAGCTGTCAGACCTGTGTGACTGCGAGAGCGTCCATGTACAATCACACACAGCTCTGACAGCACGTGCAGGGGAGAAGACTGATCTCACCCAGCTGTCAGACCTGTGTGACTGCGGGAGCGTCCATCTACAATCTCACACAGCTCTGACAGCACGTGCAGGGGGAGCGGACTGATCTCACCCAGCTGTCAGAGCTGTGTGACTGTGGGGAGTGCGTTTGCCATCACCGCTCAGGACTCTCACATACATGGCGAATGCTGGAGGTGGAGGAACTCCTCTCCTTTTTTTTATGGCAGGAAGTGCACATGCACGGCCTGCTGATCGGATACTGGGATGGAAGGGTAAAGCTTACAGATGGAATAACCGGAACTATTTCAGAAGATAAAAGGTTCATTTTGGAACATGATTTATAATAACTGTAAATTGCAAAAACACTTATTTACACATTTTCTGCTTAGTTAAATGCAATGTATCCTTTATGGTGTCAAAACCCCTTTAAGTATGTAATAAGAAACACTGATTAGGGATCAGGTCATAGGGAAGAAGAAGAGGAGAGCTGTGACATCTAAAGTGAATGGTGGATCCTGTGGCAGCATACTTTTTTGCAGCGAGGGCGGCGTTGATAATTATTGTTCCCACCTGAGTGGGAGTAGTTATAGCGCCCTCGCTCGCGGCAGTGTGCTCAATAGCCAGTACATAGCAGGCAGCCTTTCTGGCGACAAATTATCCTACGTGCAGTACCCTGTCTGACCTGAGGGTTAGACGGTCGCCAGAGAGCTGCGAGTTCCAAACCGGAACTGGGAAGCGGGATATTAATAAACCCCCTTCAGAAAGAACCAGGGGCAACCAAACGACCCCGGATCATGACAAACTGGTGTGAGTGGTGGGGATGATACAGGTATCCTCCCCGTGACATCACCTATTGTGAATGGTGGATCCTGTGTTATCTACTGTATATAGAGGTGTTATCAGTCATTGTACAGGAGGAGGAGGTGAGCTGTGACATCACCTACTGTGAATGGTGGATCCTGTGTTATCCATTGTATATAGAGGTGTTGTCCCACCGTGCTGCCACCAATATCTCACGGCTCACGGGGAGGATACCTTTACAATAAGTATCAACGCCACCGGTCGCTGCAAAGATTCCCAATCGCACAGAACAAAGTATGCTGCCACCAGCACCGATTTCTTAATTATTAACGGGTCCGGAGCCAACCCAGATTAGTAGTGTAATTCACTTCAGAGGACGCGACCGTTCGTTAAAGAGCAAGGAGAGACAAGCTAGTAATTTTATATTTTACTCGAAAAAAAGGTAGGCAGTGTTTACAGAGGTATAAAGACATTATAAAGAAGACAAATCATATGTACAATACAATTACAAATAAAATGGGATTAAGGTTGAAAAACACCTACATTTCTTTATGTCATCTTATCTCATGGCCGACAGTGTGCTGTGAAGGAAGGGGTCACACCCAGAGGTATAGCACGCATCTGTATAGCAGCTAGAGCCCAGACAAATACACCTCAAGACTCCTGCTTCTCTTACTTATTTCCTAGCCTAAAACCCAGGCACTCCCCCTGTGGTGACCTCACTTAGAGGCTGAAACCTCCCCTTTACTTAGAATTATGATAACTATTTTTATGCCTAGATAGCTGTATGAATCTCATATACGAAAGACACGATGATCAGAATGTGACCCACATCAGGGGAATTCTATTATAGATCCCTCGATCGACATTGGTAATATATAATTCTTATATCTCTAGCCCTGATCGGTGCCAATATATATAACCTTCAAAGTACAATAGAAGCTCATGCTTACTATACCAGTTTTAACCAGTACCAGATGGGAGGGGGGAAATGAGGAGGGTAGGGAGATTTGTCTGCTGCAGGGTAGAGCCATATAAATTCTTGAGGGAGGAGGGAAATGAAGTATAGGATTACACACACAGACAAACAAAGGGGAAGAGGGGGAGTCGGCAAGGCCCATAGCATGTATCTGGAAAGCCAATGTACTTTTAGGTAGATACTCAAACATGGCATATTCACATTATCGTGACAGGTGTTATCAGTCATTGTACAGGAGGAGGAGGTGAGCTGTGACATCACCTATTGTGAATCCTGTGTCATCTACTGCATATAGGTGTTATCAGTCATTGTACAGGAGGAAGAGGTGAGCTGTGACATCTGTTATAAGTGGTGGATCTTGTGTTATGAGATGTGCTCTTATGATGTTAATATAAATAATGGAAACCTAATGCCATGATTACGTACCTGTGGTAACATCTGGAGTTTCCTCCTTCACGACGTTCATACACTGCTGACCTCCTCTCATCGCCTCTTCTAGGTCTTCCTCCACTTTAATACTAATGAGATCTTCCCTCTGATGTGACAGATGTAACAATTCAGTACAACTTGGGGTTTGACAGCACAAGACACAAACCAAGGCGCCATTCACATATCAGCTTCATGTACATGTTCTATACGGTTTTTGTAAAAAGCTTGTGTAGTCTTTAGTCTAAATCACCTTCTCACATTTGCTACTTGAATTACTGTAAACTATAGCTTTCTGTGTCGGGAGCCGCAAACTCCAGAATACACAGACATTACTCAGCTGGATGTGGTCACTGCTGGAAAGACGTACAGGCTTTTCTCATCATTGATAACCGAGGCACCATATGGTCTAAGGTCAGGAAGATCCACCAGAAGTTATGACATCTATGACCTTGATCAGAAATGTCTCCCCATATACTTATCCAGTACAGGGCAGTCTACCTGATGATCCTCCGGGATGTTGTGATTCTCCTCTGGACCATCCTGGGGATACAGAGGACGGGGACGTCTCCTCCTGGATCCATCTGCGGTAAACATACAAAAGGACTAATTACATGACCTATATATATCTTCAATGGCAGCCAGAAGACTGCCATAAACGCTACACCCATGTTAAAATTCCAGGTTTTTGTAATGTAAAAGACATTAACTGAGTAGTGGCATGACAGGAATATTACCTAGAACTGGAAGTCCCTCAAAAACTGAGGAAGAGGTAAGAAGAAAATTGGTCTGGGTGGATGCAAGACGCCGGCAAACATTAAAGGAGCTGCAGGAATTTCTGGCCAGCCCTGGTTGTGTCCTGCATGTGACAATCTCCAGCATTCTTCATATGTGTGGGGTAGGAGACAGAAGTCTTTCCTTACAGAGAAAAACATGCAAACCTAGCGATGTTCTGCCAAACGCTCCATCATGGCTGCCAAAGGCATGAGGGAAGCATGTTCTAAAAGGTTGAACTTCTTTGCCATAATCCCAAAAGGTTTGTTCAGCGCAAATCCGACACTGCACATCATCAAAAGTACACCATGTCCACAGTGAGGTATGGTGGAGGCAGCATTATGATTTGGGGCTGTTTTTGGCAGCTGGAACTGGGGTTTAAGTCAAGGTGGAGGGAATTATGGACAGTTTCAAAAATAAGTCCATTTTACATCAGAACCTTCCGGCCTCTTCTAAAAAGCTGAAGAGGAGGAATTTCTTCTTTCAGCAAAACAATTAACTTAAGGGAATGGTGGATCCTGTGTTATCTACCAAATACTGAGGTATTATCAGTCATTATACAGGAGGAGGAGGTGAGCTGTGACATCACCTATTGTGAATGGTGGATCATGTGTTATCTACTGTATATAGAGGTATTATCAGTCATTATACAGGAGGAGGTGAGCTGTGACATCACCATTCGTGAATAGTGGATCCTGTGTTATCTACTGTATATAGGGGTGTTATCAGTCATTGTACAGGAGGAGGAGGGGGTGAGCTGTGACATCTATTGTGAATGGTGGATCTTGTGTTATCTACTGCATATAGAGGAGTTATCAGACATTGTACAGGAGGAGGAGGGGGTGAGCTGTGACATCGCCTATTGTGAATGGTGGATCCTGTGTTATCTACTGCATACAGAGGTGTTATCAGTCATTGTACAGGAGGAGGTGAGCTGTGACATCTGTTACAAATGGTGGATCTTGTGTTATGAGATGTGCTCTTATGATGTTAATATAAATAATGGAAACCTAATGCCATGATTACGTACCTGTGGTAACATCTGGAGTTTCCTCCTTCACGACGTTCATACACTGCTGACCTCCGCTCATCGCCTCTTCTAGGTCTTCCTCCTCTTTAATACTAATGAGATCTTCCCTCTGATGTGACAGATGTAACAATTCAGTACAACTTGGGGTTTGACAGCACAAGACACAAACCAAGGCGCCATTCACATATCAGCTTCATGTACATGTTCTATACGGTTTTTGTAAAAAGCTCGTGTAGTCTTTAGTCTAAATCACCTTCTTCTCACATTTGTTACTTGAATTACTGTAAACTATACGTAGCTTTCTGTGTCGGGAGCCGTAAACTCCAGAATACACGGACATTACTCAGCTGGATGTGGTCACTGCTGAAAAGACGTACAGTGCCTTGCGAAAGTATTCGGCCCCCTGGAACTCTTCAACCTTTTCCCACATATCGTGCTTCAAACATAAAGATACCAAATGTAAATTTTTGATGAAGAATCAACAACAAGTGGAACACAATTGTGAAGTTGAACGAAATTTATTGGTTATTTTAAATTTTTGTGGAAATTCATAAACTGAAAAGTGCAGGGTGCAATATTATTCGGCCCCTGTAACTTAATACTTTGTTGCGCCACCTTTTGCTGCGATTACAAGTCTCTTGGGGTATGTCTCCATCAGTTTTGTACATCGAGAGACTGAAATTCTTGTCCGTTCTTACTTGGCAAACAGCTCGAGCTCAGTGAGGTTTGATGGAGATCGTTTGTGAACAGCAGTTTTCAGCTCTTTCCACAGATTCTCCATTGGATTGAGGTCTGGACTCTGACTTGGCCATTCTAACACCTGGATACGTTTATTTGTGAACCATTCCATTGTAGATTTTGCTTTATGTTTGGGATCATTGTCTTGTTGGAAGACAAATCTCCGTCCCAGTCTCAGGTCTTTTGCAGACTCCAACAGGTTTTCTTCAAGAATAGTCCTGTATTTGGCTCCATCCATCTTCCCATCAATTTTAACCATCTTCCCTGTCCCTGCTGAAGAAAAGCAGGCCCAAACCATGATGCTGCCACTACCATGTTTGACAGTGGGGAGGGTGTGTTCAGGGTGATTAGCTGTGTTGCCTTTACGCCAAACATATCGTTTGGCATAGTTGCCAAAAAGTTTGATTTTGGTTTCATCTGACCAGAGCACCTTCTTCCACATGTTTGGTGTCTCTCGTGGCTTGTTGCAAACTTTAAACCACACTTTTTATGGATATCTTTGAGAAATGGTTTTCTTCTTGCCACTCTTCCATAAAAGCCAGGTTTGTGCAGTGTACGACTGATTGTTGTCCGATGGACAGACTGTCCCACCTCAGCTGTAGATCTCTGCAGGTCATCCAGAGTGATCATGGGCCTCTTGGCTGCATCTATGATCAGTCTTCTCCTTGTTTGAGAAGAAAGTTTAGAGGGACGGCCGGGTCTTGGTAGATTTACAGTGGTATGATACTCCTTCCATTTCAATATCATCGCTTGCACAGTGCTCTTTGGGATGGTTAAAGTTTTGGAAATCATTTTGTATCCAAATCCGGCTTTAAACTTCTCCACAACAGTATCACGGACCTGCCCGTTGTGTTCCTTGGTCTTCATGATGCTCTCTGTGCTTCACACAGACCCCTGAGACTATCACAGAGCAGGTGCATTTATACGGAGACTTGATTACACACAGGTGGATTCTATTTATCATCATTAGGCATTTAGGACAACACTGGATCATTCAGAGATCCACAATGAACTTCTGCACTGAAAGTAAAGGGGCCGAATAATATTGTACGCAACACTTTTCAGTTTTTGAATTCCCACAAAAATTTAAAATGACCAATAAATTTCGTTCAACTTCACAATTGTGTTCCACTTGTTGTTGATTCTTCACCAAAAATGTACATTTGGTATCTTTATGTTTGAAGCATGATATGTGGGGAAAGGTTGAAAAGTTCAAGGGGGCAAATACTTTCGTAAAGCACTGTATAGGTTTTTCTCATCATTGATAACCGAGGCACAATAATATGGTGTAAGGCCGGGAAGATCCACCAGAACTTATGACATCTATGACCTCGATCAGAAATGTCCCCCCATATACAGATCCGGTACAGGGCTCAGCACCGTCTACCTGATGATCCTCCGGGATGTTGTGATTCTCCTCCGGACAGTCCTGGGGATACAGAGGACGGGGACATCTCTCTGGTGGATTCATCCTCCTGGATCCATCTGTAGGAAACACACAGACGGAATAGATTGTGTCATGTGATGAGATGATGGGAGTAGTAGTAGGTGACCACAGAACAGACATGACAGTCTCCCCTCCTCACCCTGCTGATCGGCCCATACGTCCATTGTCTCTTCTACTTCATCTTTAACCTCAACCTTAATATCAATCAGATCTTCACCCTAAAAAGAAAAATGTAAGATGAGCTCAGGTCCCATCACTTCATGGTCAGATTTTGTGGGGGCTTCAGTGTCATCTACCTGATGTTCCTCCGGGATGTTGTGATTCTCTTCTGGACAGTCCTGGGGATACAGAGGACGGGGACATCTCTCTGGTGGATTTCTCCTCCTGGATCCATCTGTGGTAAACATACAAAAGGACTAATTACATGACCTCCATATATCTTTAATGGCAGCCAGAAGACTGCCAAAAACGCTACACCCATGTTATAATTCCAGGTTTTTGTAATGTAAAAGACATTGAGAAGTGGCATGACAGGAATATTACCTAGAACTGGACGTCCCTCAAAAACTGAGGAAGAGGTAAGAAGAAAATTGGTGTGGGTGGATGCAAGAGGCCGACAGAAACATTAAAGGAGCTGCAGGAATTTCTGGCCAGCCCTGGTTGTGTCCTGCATGTGACAATCTCCCGCATTCTTCATATGTGTGGGGTAGGAGACAGAAGCCTTTCCTTACAGTGAAAAACATGCAAACCCAGCGATGTTCTGCCCAACGCTCCATCATGGCTGCCAAAGGCATGAGGGAAACTTGTTAGAAAGGTTGAACTTTTTTGCCATAATCCCAAAAGGTTTGTTCAGCGCAAATCAGACACTGCACATCATCAAAAGTACACCATGTCCACAGTGAGGTATGGTGGAGGCAGCATTATGCTTTGGGGCTGTTTTTTGGCAGCTGGAACTGGGGTTTTATTCCAGGTGGAGGGAATTATGGACAGTTTCAAAAATAAGTCCATTTTACATCAGAACCTTTCGGCCTCTGCTAAAAAGCTGAAGGAGGAGGAGGAATTTCTTCTTTCAAACACAATAATGAACCTAAGGTACCTCCAAATTGCGAAAGATCAGCTTCATTAGAAGGAAGATGGAAGTTCTGGAACAGCCGAACCCAGACCTGAACCTAAATGACAATCTGTGCAGACCTGAAGAGGGCGCTGTGCACAGGATATGACCCCACAATCTGACAGATATGGAGCTACTGCAAGGAGCTGGCAAAGATCGCCAATTCTAGATGTGGCGCGCTGATAGACCGCAACCTAAAAACATTCAACACTGCCAGAAATTCAAAGGCGCTTCAGCAAAGTATTAGTGGCACTTTAATAGGAGTGTGTAGACTTTTTATATCCACTGAATATAAGAGATAGTCACACAACGTTTGAGTATATGATCTGCTATTCATCTGTGCTCTCAATACCATGTATACTATGTACAGGGACTTCTCACAGAATCAGAAGTTAATTTATTTCCGTTCTTCAATACAAAAAGTGAATCTCCTATATTCTATAGAGTCGTTACACACAGAGGGATCTATTTCACGTGTTTATTTCTGGCTTACAGCCAATGAAAACCCAAAAGTCATTATCTCAGTAAATTAGAATAATTAATACAAAACCTAAGCATTCATAGAGGTCCCTTAGTCTGTTTCAGTAGCTCCACAGCTGATCGCCTCCATGCCACGCCGCATTGATGCAGTAGTCTGGCAGCTCTCACTGTTCATGAAAAAACTCCCCTGACACCTCCGCAAATATCAATGTAACCAATTTTATGGATTAAGGCCATGTTCACACAGTGCGTTTTTTACCGCGGAACCGCGGCGGTTTTGCCGCTGCGGTTCCGCAGCTGTTTTCCATGCAGGGTACAGTACACTGTACCCTATGGAAAACAGGACACACTGTGCACATGGTCCGGAAATTTAAAAAAAAAAGCCGTGCGGAATAGCTCCCGGAAAAAAGAAGGAGCATGTCAATATTCGTCCTGAACCGCAGCGGTTCTGCACCCATAGACCTCCATTGTGAGGTCAAAATCGCAGTAAAACACGCAGATCAAAAATATATCTGCGTGTTTTACTGCGGTTTGATGTGCAGAACCGCTGCTGCAGGAAGTGCGGGGAAGCGGGCGGAAGTGCGTGGGCGGAAGTCCGTGGGCGGCGTGTGTGGTCCCGACTGTGTCACGAAGAGACTGTCATCATGGAGTTATACCGTCGCATGGGGATCGATGTCGGGCGTCTGATTGATTTGGTAAGTCTGTGTGTCCGTCCCCATGCGACGATATGCCTCTATTGTGCTAAGTCGCCGTATCGGACTACTACTCCCATCCGGTATTTAGGATGGGAGAGTTGTCCCTGTGTCCGGCGACTTAGCACAATACTAAAGTTCACACCAAACACAAACACACAATACACAAACATGACACACAGTACAGTACATACAACACATAACATAGAGTATATACTCACCAACAGCACACTTGTAGGCGAAGCCCTCGATCCTCAATGAAAAAATCCCAAAATAATAAAGCAAATCCATACTCCCTGTCCGCAGAATCCATAACCGAGTGTCCCACGCCGATCGGCTGCTCTCCGGCGATACACTGCCATGAGCGAAGCTCCTAGCAGTGTATCGCGTACTGTCCCGGAGCTCAATGGCGCCGGCGTCTCGGTTAACGGCAGTACAGCTGCGTTGAACTTTCCCACGCAGCACTGCCGTTAAGCGAGAGAGCCGGGGTCAATGACCGCCGGTAAACTCGCTCGCGCATGCGCAGTGACACACCGACAGGAACTATGGCTCCTGTCAGTGTGTTGCTGCAGCCGTGGAGAGCAGACATATCTCTGGATGTGTCTGTTCTCCATGGAAGATCTTCGTGGGACCCTCGATGGATTTCTGCGGACAGGGCCAGGGAGTATGAATTTGTTTTTTTATTTTGCGTCTTTTTCAGGTCGAGGGTCTTCAGGACGGATTGAGCGTACAATAAAATATGGTCAAAAAGTGTGTGTCTTTATTTCATTAAAATATTTTTTTTCTAGTGTTTGTGTTTTTTTTTTTAACCCTTTCATTGGATTAATAATGGATAGGCGTCTTATTGACGCCTCTCCATTATTAACCGGGCTTAATGCCACCTTACAATAGCAAGGTGGCATTAACCCCTCATTACCCCATATCCCACCGCTACACGGGAGTGGGAAGAGAGTGGCCAAGTGCCAGAATAGGCGCATCTTCCAGATGTGCCTTTTCTGGGGTGGCTGGGGGCAGATGTTTGTAGCCAGGGGGGGCCAATAACCATGGACCCTCTTCTGGCTATTAATATCTGCCCTCAGTCACTGGCTTTACCATTCTGGCGGAGAAAATTGCGCGGGAGCCCACGCCAATTTTTTCCGCCATTTAACCCTTTAATAGGATTAATAATGGATAGGCGTCTTATTAACGCCTCTCCATTATTAACCGGGATTAATGCCACCTTACAATAGGAAAAATACGTGCAAATGAAAGACGTGGCACTTAAATACGGGATACGTGGCACTTAAATACGTGGCACTTGTACGTGATACGTGGCACTTAAATACGTGATACGTGGCACTTATACGTGATACGTGTCACTTATACGTGATACGTGGCACATGGCACTTATACGTGGTACTTAAATACGTGGCACTTAAATACGTGGCACGTGGCACTTAAATACGTGGTACTTAAATACGTGGCACTTAAATACGTGGCACGTGGCACTTAAATACGTGGCACTTAAATACGTGGCACGTGGCACTTATACGTGGCACTTAAATACGTGATACTTAAATACGTGGCACTTAAATACGTGGCACGTGGCACTTATACGTGGTACTTAAATACGTGGCACTTAAATACGTGGCACGTGGCACTTATACGTGGCACTTAAATACTTAAATACGTGTGTCCGTCCCCATGCGACGATATGCCTCTATTGTGCTAAGTCGCCGTATCGGACTACTACTCCCATCCGGTATTTAGGATGGGAGAGTTGTCCCTGTGTCCGGCGACTTAGCACAATACTAAAGTTCACACCAAACACAAACAATTCCAGCAATTGTTTAACATTACTTGGTCGCGCTATAGATTATGAGATGACACTATTGTATTTATTGTAGGTTCGGGATTATCCGGCCTTGTGGGACCCAGCTGATGAATCCTACAAGGATAAATATTTCCGGGAACTAGCCTGGACTAAAATAGTACGAGACCTTATCCCAGATTGGGACAAGTATCCAGGGAGTACACAGCAGCAAATTGGTAATTTTATTTAAATTTATTTAGTAAACCTTGAGTATATTAAAAATCTAATTTGTTTAGATCTCACAAAAAATGTTGTTGTATTTTGTAACCTTTTTTTGGTAGATAACGATGTGAGGAAACGTTGGCGCTCAATCAGAGACCGTTTCACGAAGTTCCTGAACGAATGTTCTAAGAGTGGCTCTTCGCCAATCAAAAGTAAATTTCCCTTTAGCGAAGAGCTGCAGTTTCTTGTGTCCAGTAGGACATTGAGAAAGTAAGTTAAAATCCACTCCACATGATTATTTAAATATAATATGTTGTGCGAAAAATTGATGTTTTTTTTTTCTCCAACAGGACGGAAGGAAACATGTCGGTGGGTGATTTGGAGGACAGCGACAAAGAGGATGGAGCAGGCAGTTCCTCTGGAGTGGGAGGGACCATCTCTACCTCCACTCCCACAGCTTCTGCTGAATCAGCATCCACTTCAGCAGCTGCTGCATCAACATCTAGTTCAGCAGCTGCTGAAGCATCTGATTCCGCAGAAGCTGTGAGAGTGGAGAAGAGATCTGTCTATCCGGTGGCAGCAGAGAAAAAAAAAAAAAAAAACAAAGAAAAACCAAGATGACCAAACTGTCCAAATAGCTTGCGACACGTTAGATCTATTAAAAAAATCAAGTTCTGATGACCACTGCGACTCCTTCGCAATAACTGTGGCAAGAAAAACACGCTCCCTGCCACCGGATAGACAATCTCTTTTCATGTCCATGGTCCAGATGTCCCTCACTGCTCTGGAGGACCCTGCTCCGATATCTCCATACAATGAAGTTCTGATGGGGGTGTTGGGACTTTTCAGGCCCCGACACCGAACACCGGAAACACCAGCTTCCAGACCCCAGTATTTGGCCCACAGCCAAGTTACTTCTGGAGATAGAGGAAGTTCGCAGCATATGGGGGGAGCACCATATCAATCAGAGGGATCAAATTTCCTCTATTCTCCAGAATATACTTTTCTGAATTGAACGTGGGCAAAAGTTTTCAGTGGCACCGAGTTTTTTTTTGTTTGTTTTTTAGCTCCAGTTGCCGGTTGCCTTTGAAAGGGGCTTTTTTTTGTTTTTTTCTAATTGAAAAATCTTTTGTAAATATTGCAAAGAATTTGTGTTCTTTTAAATATATTATATTTCACACATAATATTCTCGTCTTTATTACAATGCGGTCAAGGCCGCTATCCTGGGTTTATGGGCTATCAATTAGTGGTTTATGTGTTGATGTGTTAACAATTGTATACGTCATACTGCTATTATTTTCATAAAACACCAAAATTTTTGTAGCCAAAAAAAACAAAAAAAAAAACAAATTACACCCAAATAGATTTTTTATTGATATTACAACCAATTATTTAAAACTTTTTTTGGTAACATGAAACAAAAAAATTTTTTTTCAAACTTTTGTGTTGGTTGCTGGCGTTTCTCATTCTTCGGGATGTTGGCAAAACTGTTATCAGCGATGTCGGCAACATTTCTGGGGGGGTCAGTGTAGATGCATCCTTCTCTGCTGGTCAGGCTGCTCAACACCAGCACAGGAGTATTGCCAGTGCACGGCACCTTCTGGACTCATGAAGTAGTCAGTGAAGGATTCTCTCACACGCACACCCGAGTTGGACGGCCTGCCCAGACCCCCGTTGACCACTGGATTAAATACTGCCTGCTGGTACTCCACATCTACGTCAGTGTTGTACTCACGAGCATAGTTGTGGAGTACACAGCAAGCCTTTATCACAGCATCAACGGTGTCTGTGTCCAACTGAATGGCAGTGTGAAAGATCCTCCACTGACTAGTCATGATCCCAAAGGTGCATTCCACATATCTGCGTGCACGACTCAGCCGATAATTAAAAATCCTCCGTCGGGCATCCAGTCCCCTTCGTGGGTATGGGCGCAGCAGGGTTGTCGTTAAGGGAAACGCCTCATCCGATACCATCACAAAGGGCACTGGATGTGTGGAACCCGGCAAAGGTCTTGGGGCTGGGAGCGTGCCGCCATCTCGAAGAATTTGCATCCCAATCTGTGACGTTCGCAACACCCGAGAATCCCCAGTACTACCATAGGCACCAACATCAATGGCAACAAATTTGTAATGGGCATCAGCCACCGCCATCAGGACCACTGAAAAATACTTCTTATAATTAAAGAAGCGTGATCCTGATCGTGGTGGCTGCTGAACCCGAACATGTTTACCATCGACTGCACCTATGCAGTTTGGGAAATTGGCCACAGACTGAAAGCCTGCTGCAACCTGCAGCCAAGTCTCCTCGGTTGGGGAAGGCATCACTATAGGTTGCAACTTCTGCCAGATGACGGTACATGTACACCTCACAATGTTAGAGATGGTAGATTTACCAACTCTAAATTGGAGGTGCAGTGATGTATAGCTCTCTCCTGTGGCCAAAAATCTGCAAAGAAACAAAAAAGAAAATTAGAAATGTCACACAAAAAGGTAATTACAACATGTCACAAGTAAAGCCGCTATAATATGCGTCCAGCACCATTCAATAATGATGGCATTAACACCCAGCACAACACAAAGGGTGTAAAAAATTTAAATAGAAAGCCTGATGGGACTTGTGCACACACGCATGCGAGATATGACCGAGTGTTGCATGGTAATCCCCGGACCTGCTGCATGCACTCCGTTGTGGAGCGTGCGGCTCCATGTATTGGTATGTGGGTGCACACTCCGCTCCAGAGTGCAGGCGGCAGGGCCGGGGATTACCATGCAACACTCGGCCGTATCTCACGTGTGTGTGTGTATGTGTGCACCCTGTCCAACAGGAGGACTGGGTGGGTTTAATCACACATACTGGACACAGAGACGTGTAGAATAGAGACCTAACTACATTCCCCCCTGAAAAATTGTTACTTACCGCAAGGTGATGAGCAGCCTTTCCTCAGCAGAGATGGACTTCCTCATCACCGTGTCTTGCCGTTTTAAATGGGGTGCCAGGATGGTAAGAAGTCTGTCGAAGGCCGTAATTGGTAGCCGACAAAAAGAGATAAATTTTTCAGGATATCTGAAAAATTAAAAAGAAACACAAAAAAGGGTTACTTCACAAGTATTGCTAGCAAAAAAATGTAAATTAGTCATTCAATATATTTCTACTTACCTCCTCAAATCATTGTACAGCACATAAAAGTGCCCCTTCTCCGTTCGGTCTGCTACAAGCGGGTGCACCCACATCCTTTTCTGCGCACGTCTTCTCTGCCGCAGCCTCTAAAATAAAAAAAAATATATATATTTTGTAAACACAACAATGAAAAATATATCCAACATGCCTGTAAAACAATGTGGATTATGTAAGGGTACGTGTCCACATTCAGGAAGGCCCACCCCCTTCTGGGACGCAATGATGCCAGATGTGTTCATTGTACAAATCCGGCATCATCGCACCCCACGCATAGGGCCCTGTTTTATTCCTTGCGGAGCCGCAGCTTCTCAGCAAGGAACACGGACATGCTGTGATCATAAAAGACGCGCAGCATGTCCAGAGTCGCAGGGCTGACGCATGACACACAGTGGACACGTGATTTCATGAAATCCCCTCCACTATGCTGTTACATCTGGACGCTGCATGTTTGGCGCTGCGGCCCCACGCAGCGCCAAACACACAGCGTTTCCAGAACGTGGACATGTACCCATAACCCAATATATAAAACAAACAGACATCTGCTTACCTGACGTTTATGACGATTCAAGATTAGAAGAATCAACCCCAGGATCGCAATCCGGTGTGGTGTGCGGAGCTGGATCCGCGGGCTGTCATCTGGCCTACTCTCAGCACTCTGCAGAGCGCTGTCATTACAAACACGTCCACTCATTTTGGTGTGTTAAGTTCCAAAATGGAGGATGGAAGAAGAAAAGGGTTGGACAAGGAAATGACATCATTTTTTTTTTTTTTTCCTCCCCACTGCAGTAAACTTTATTTCTGTCAAACACAGACAATCTGCAGACAAAACTGCACCAAAAAACGCACCAAAAACGCACCAAAAAACGCACCTGCGTTTTCTGCAGAGACCTGCAGTTTCAGTCAGGAAAAAAAAAGGATGGAAATCCTGAACGTGTGAACATAGCCTAACGCCACACCTTGAAAGAAGGATCGGGCGAGTGCTGCTTTTCTTATTACTTTTTCCGATATAATACACGTTCTTTATTTATCCACCACCCAGAACAGATCCGACGAGGCTAATAACACGCAGAAAAAAAACCAAAGTGACTTGGTGCCTGGAATAACCTTTCCTTTTTACACGTGAAATAGATCCCTCTGTGTGTAATGACCATATAATATATTCATTTCATTGTTTGTATTCAAGAACTGAAATAAATTAACTTTTTGATGATATTCTAATTTAGTGAGAAGCACTTAAAGGGGGCTTCCACATTACTGGTAGGTTAAAGGGACACTGTCACCTGAATTTGTAGGGAACAATCTTTAGCCATAGGGGCGGGGTTTTCGGGTGTTTGATTCACCCTTTCCTTACCCGCCGGCTGCATGCTGGCTGCAATATGGGATTGAAGTTCATTCTCTGTCCTCCGTAGTACATGCCTGCACAAGGCAATCTTGTGCTCCTGTCCTCCTGAGTGTCTCCGTAGCACTGTACAGCCACATATGGGGTATTGCCACACACCACCCCTGCTCCAGAGACGGCACACACACCCACCGCCCCGGCTCTGCTCCAGAGACGGCACACACACCCACCGCCCCGGCTCTGCTCCAGAGACGGCACACACACCCACCGTCCCGGCTCTGCTCCAGAGACGGCACACACACCCACCGCCCCGGCTCTGCTCCAGAGACGGCACACACACCCACCGCCCCGGCTCTGCTCCAGAGAAGGCACACACACCCACCGCCCCGGCTCTGCTCCACAGACAGCACACACACCGCCCCGGCTCTGCTCCACAGACAGCACACACACCGCCCCGGCTCTGCTCCACAGACAGCACACACACCGCCCCGGCTCTGCTCCACAGACAGCACACACACCGCCCCGGCTCTGCTCCACAGACAGCACACACACCGCCCCGGCTCTGCTCCACAGACAGCACACACACCGCCCCGGCTCTGCTCCACAGACAGCACACACACCGCCCCGGCTCTGCTCCACAGACAGCACACACACCGCCCCGGCTCTGCTCCACAGACAGCACACACACCGCCCCGGCTCTGCTCCACAGACAGCACACACCGCCCCGGCTCTGCTCCACAGACAGCACACACTGCCCCGGCTCTGCTCCACAGACAGCACACACACCGCCCCGGCTCTGCTCCACAGACAGCACACACACCGCCCCGGCTCTGCTCCACAGACAGCACACACACCGCCCCGGCTCTGCTCCATAGACAGCACACACCGCCCCGGCTCTGCTCCACAGACAGCACACACCGCCCCGGCTCTGCTCCACAGACAGCACACACTCAGATCACCTTGGATCCTAGAACCCCACTAGCTGTAATGGATTCATAGATAATAGGTGCGGCGGTCCTGGTTGAGGTTTGGCGCTGGCCTCCATCTCTTTTTCTGCCAATCACACTAAAAGATGTTGCCGCTTGCTCTGTGCATGTGATGCAGACATAGGGCCGTATGCTCAAAGGGAAACTGATGACTTCTGTCAGTGGGGCGGGGATATGAGCTGGACAAATCCAGACACCCAGAAAACCGATGAGGAGACACTCACACAAATGTACGAGCCTAACAAAGCTGAAGAGAAGGGTGGAGAGGGAATAATGGAAGAAAGAAGTCCCCATTAACAGTGGGGACCGAAGCTACTTTATTTCTCAGCATCGAATAGGTAAAGTGCCAACACTTACAGCAGGAGGTCATCTACATGGGAAAAGCGATTCCCACCACTGATGGTGCAGGTCATCACCCGAGTCCCAGCAATGGAAGTACGGAGGCTCCAGATAATGACCTCTGCCTATGTAATGTATATATGTGGGTGTAACAGCTCACCTCGTGGTGTAAGAGGCCGGCGCTCCTCCATCTTCACGTCCTGGTACCGATCCTGGTGTCCTTCTAGATACTCCCACTCCTCCATGGAGAGATAGACAGCGACGTCCTGACACCTTATAGGAACCTGACAACAGCGACACCTTCATCACCCAGAATCCTCCAGTGCTGTATAATGTCCCAGCAGTCACCTCTCAGTCATCACCCAGAATCCTCCAGTGCTGTATAATGTCCCAGCAGTCACCTCTCCGCCCATCACCCAGAATCCTCCAGTGCTGTATAATGTCCCAGCAGTCACCTCTCCGCCCATCACCCAGAATCCTCCAGTGCTGTATAATGTCCCAGCAGTCACCTCTCCGCCCATCACCCAGAATCCTCCAGTCCTGCATAATGTCCCAGCAGTCACCTCTCCACTCATCACCCAGAATCCTCCAGTGCTGTATAATGTCCCAGCAGTCACCTCTCCGCTCATCACCCAGAGTCCTCCAGTGCTGTATAATGTCCCAGCAGTCACCTCTCAGTCATCACCCAGAATCCTCCAGTCCTGTATAATGTCCCAGCAGTCACCTCTCCGCTCATCACCCACAATCCTCCAGTCCTGTATAATCTCCCAGCAGTCACCTCTCCGCTCATCACCCAGAATCCTCCAGTCCTGTATAATGTCCCAGCAGTCACCTCTCCGCCCATCACCCAGAATCCTCCAGTGCTGTATAATGTCCCAGCAGTCACCTCTCCGCTCATCACCCAGAATCCTCCAGTCCTGCATAATGTCCCAGCAGTCACCTCTCCACTCATCACCCAGAATCCTCCAGTGCTGTATAATGTCCCAGCAGTCACCTCTCCGCTCATCACCCACAATCCTCCAGTCCTGTATAATCTCCCAGCAGTCACCTGTCCGCTCATCACCCAGAATCCTCCAGTCCTGTATAATGTCCCAGCAGTCACCTCTCCGCTCATCACCCAGAATCCTCCAGTCCTGTATAATGTCCCAGCAGTCACCTCTCCGCTCATCACCCAGAATCCTCCAGTCCTGTATAATGTCCCAGCAGTCACCTCTCTACTCATCACCCAGAATCCTCCAGTGCTGTATAATGTCCCAGCAGTCACCTCTCAGTCATCACCCAGAATCCTCCAGTGCTGTATAATGTCCCAGCAGTCACCTCTCCGCTCATCACCCAGAATCCTCCAGTGCTGTATAATGTCCCAGCAGTCACCTCTCAGTCATCACCCAGAATCCTCCAGTGCTGTATAATGTCCCAGCAGTCACCTCTCCGCTCATCACCCAGAATCCTCCAGTGCTGTATAATGTCCCAGCAGTCACCTCTCCGCTCATCACCCAGATTCCTCCAGTGCTGTATAATGTCCCAGCAGTCACCTCTCTACTCATCACCCAGAATCCTCCAGTGCTGTATAATGTCCCAGCAGTCACCTCTCTACTCATCACCCAGAATCCTCCAGTCCTGTATAATGTCCCAGCAGTCACCTCTCAGTCATCAGAGGGGAGTGTAATGTTTAATTGTTTTAAAGGACAATTCCCAAAACAAAAAAAGTCACGTTCTCTGCCCCGATCCAACAATGGTGGATAATGTAGCGATCAGTGAGGATCAGCCAATGGGACGAGCAGCAGTGCAGAGACCGAGGCTGCAGAGTCCTGGATGGTCCTATGCTCCACTCCTTGTGAATGTGACAGCCGGAGACATCGCCCAGCGCCGGCCGCCCAGCAGCTCTGGACATAATAAATGGCGCTGAGGAGTCAGCACAGAATGACTGTTCACACAAAGCCCCGGAGCTCAGCGCGTCATGGCGGCGTCTCCTCCTGCTTGTTCTACATCTGCCGCTATAAAACCATCGCTGTCAGTCACAGACGAGAGGGAGAAGACAAGGAGCGGCGAAATGTCACAGCGCACAAGGCGGACGGAGGGACGAGGGCCTGGGCTTGGTGTAAACAGTCATTGTGTGCCGACATCGTCCCTTTAGTCAGATGCACTCAGACCAGAAGCAACCAGCGACTAGTGTCCGATATCCACGGTGACCCCAAGTACACCGCCAGGGGGGGGGGGGCGGTCACCGTGGTAACTACACCGCCAGGGGGGGACGGTCACCGTGGTAACTACACCGCCAGGGGGGGACGGTCACCGTGGTAACTACACCGCCAGGGGGGGACGGTCACCATGGTAACTACACCGCCAGGGGGGGACGGTCACCGTGGTAACTACACCGCCAGGGGGGGACGGTCACCGTGGTAACTACACTGCCAGCGGGGGACAGTCACCGTGGTAACTACACTGCCAGCGGGGGACGGTCACCGTGGTAAGGCTACGTTCACATTTGCGTTTTGCGCCGCATGCGTCCTTTTTTTAATTGATTTTGGACGCAGCAAAAATGCAACTTGCTGCGTCCTCTGCGCCCGGACGCGGGCGCCGCATGCGGCGCAAAACGCAAGTGCGACGCATGTCCATGCGCCCCCATGTTAAATATAGGGGCGCATGACGCATGCGGCGCCGCTGCGGCGCCCGCCGCTGTGAACGTAGCCTATAACACCTCCAGCGGGGCCGTGAGATGAGGAGCAGACGCTGCACACCCCCCATACAATGCTGCCCGTCCCCAACACTGAGGAGCGCAGTCACATGGAGCAGGAGCCTCCACAGGAACAGCTCTGATCTCACCCCACACTCTCCTCTCACAGATTTACCACAAGCACCAAAACTCCACCAAACCCTCCTGTAATCTCACCGGAATGGCGGGAAATCTGCTGCTGGCTGACACCAGAGAACACGGGAGACGCGAAATCGTCGTGGCCAAACTCCAGGGGCTTCTGCTGACTCACTGATCTGCTGACTCGCTGAGTCTACGGGGAAGAGGCGCCGCCCCTTCCTGTGACATCATCCCCACACATGGTCACATGGGCGTGACGTCAGCAGAGGTTCCTGGAGTTTGGCCACGAGGATTTCGCGTCTCTCGTGTTCTCTGGTGTCAGCCAGCAGCAGATTTCCCGCCATTATTCCGGTGAGATTACAGGAGGGTTTGGTGGAGTTTTGGTGCTTGTGGTAAATCTGTGAGAGGAGAGTGTGGGGTGAGATCAGAGCTGTTCCTGTGGAGGCTCCTGCTCCATGTGACTGCGGCTCCTCCGTGTTGGGGACGGGCAGCATTGTATGGGGGATGTGCAGCGTCTGCTCCTCATCTCACGGCCCCCGCTGGCGGTGTAGTTACCACGGTGACCGTCCCCTCCTGGCGGTGTAGTTACCACGGTGACCGTCCCCTCCTGGCGGTGTACTTACCACAGTGACCGTCCCCTCCTGGCGGTGTAGTTACCACGGTGACCGTCCCCTCCTGGCGGTGTAGTTACCACAGTGACCGTCCCCTCCTGGCGGTGTAGTTAACACGGTGACCGTCCTCTCCTGGCGGTGTAGTTGCCGCGGTGACCGTCCCCTCCTGGCGGTGTAGTTACCACAGTGACCGTCCCCTCCTGGCGGTGTAGTTACCACAGTGACCGTCCCCTCCTGGCGGTGTAGTTACCACGGTGACCGTCCCCTCCTGGCGGTGTAGTTACCACGGTGACCGTCCCCTCCTGGCGGTGTAGTTACCACGGTGACCGTCCCCTCCTGGCGGTGTAGTTGCCGCGGTGACCATGGATATCGGACACTGTACTCGCTGGTTGCTACTGGTCTGAGTGCGTCTGACTAAAGGGACGATGTCGGCACAGAACACACCATCCCCACTGTCAGACATGGTGGTGGCAGCATCATGGTTTGGGCCTGCTTTTCTTCAGCTGGGACAGGGAAGAGGAAAATACTAAAACCCTAAGTGTCATATTTGCCTTTACCTATGGTAGATTTTTTAGTCATATTTGTCTGTACCTATGCTTATGGTAGATTTTGTACAGTGTGCGGGAAATCAGCGATTCCGTAAAATTAATGAACATGTTGCTTTTTTTTCCGCGATTCGTTTTTTTCGCGTAAAAAATCGCAACATAAGCACAAGTTTTGCGGATTACATAGAAACGATTGGGAACCATATGTCAGCGTTTTTTCACGTTTTTATAGTAAAAAAAACACAAAAAATACTGAACGTGGGCACATAGCCTTAGGGTACCGTCTCACAGTGGCACTTTGATCGCTACGACGGTACAATCCGTGACGTTCCAGCGATATCCATACGATATCGCTGTGTCTGACACGCAGCAGCGATCAGGGACCCTGCTGAGAATTGTACGTCGTAGCAGATCGTTTAGAACTTTCTTTCGTCGCTGGATCTCCCGCTGTCATCGCTGGATCGGTGTGTGTGACAGCGATCCAGCGATGTGTTCGCTTGTAACCAGGGTAAACATCGGGTTACTAAGCGCAGGGCCGCGCTTAGTAACCCGATGTTTACCCTGGTTACCAGTGTAAATGTAAAAAACAAACAAACAAACAGTACATACTCACATTCTGATGTCCGTCAGGTCCCTCGCCAGCGGCTTCCCGCACTGACTGTGAGCGCCGGCCGTAAAGTAAAATCTGAGCACAGCGGTGACGTCACCGCTGTGCTGTGCTTTACGGCCGGCACTGACAGTCAGAGCGGGAAGCCGCTGGCGAGGGACCTGACGGACATCAGAAGGTAAGTATGTACTGTATTTTTTTTTTTTACATTTACAATGGTAACCAGGGTAAACATCGGAAGCGCGGCCCTGCGCTTAGTAACCCGATGTTTACCCTGGTTACCCGGGGCCTTCGGCATCGTTGGTCGCTGGAGAGCGGTCTGTGTGACAGCTCCCCAGCGACCACACAACCACTTACCAACGATCACGGCCAGGTCGTATCGCTGCTCGTGATCGTTGGTAAATCGTTTAGTGTAACGGTACCCTTACAACTCCCTTCTCTGTGTACCTGAACTGAGAGAGGGAGGGTGATGTTTTGAGTGAGATAAGGCTAGAAGCTAATGTTAATATTGTCTACCTTGAGATAGTTTATAAACCGTCCTCTCACACATCCAGTACCCTAGCAACCAGAGAATGCAGAGTAAGTGGACATGCTCGCTGGGGCATATCTTACAGAAGTCAAGCTGCAACACCAGGCTCTCCCATCATCACTTTGGTAAGTATTATGAATAACCGTGTTAAGCTCCGTTTTTTTTTATTGGAATAAGTTCATATTAGTGACAGAAAGTTACTTTCCCAGTTTCATTAATCCCTTCCCGACATTTGACGTACTATCCCGTCGAGGTGGGGTGGGCCCGTATGACCACCGACGGGATAGTACGTCATACGCGATCAGCCGCGCTCACGGGGGGAGCGCGGCCGGGTGTCGGCTGCATACATATCGCAGCTGACATCCGTCACTATGTGCCAGGAGCGGTCACGGACCGCCCCCAGCACATTAACCCCCGGCACACCGCGATCAAACATGATCGCAGTGTACCGGCGGTATAGGGAAGCATCGCGCAGGGAGGGGGCTCCCTGCGGGCTTCCCTGAGACCCCCGGAGCAACGCGATGTGATCGCGTTGCTCCGAGGGTCTCCTAGCTCCTTCCTCGCTGCAGGTCCCGGATCCAAGATGGCCGCGGCATCCGGGTCCTGCAGGGAGAAAGGTGGCTTACCAAGCGCCTGCTCAGAGCAGGCGCTGGTAAGCCTGCACCGATGTAAGTGAGATCGGTGATCTGACAGAGTGCTGTGCACACTATCAGATCACCAATCTGTAATGTCCCCCCCTGGGACAAAGTAAAAAAGTAAAAAAAAAATTTTCCACATGTGTAAAAAAAAAAAAAATCCTAAATAAATAATAAAAAAAAAATATTATTCCCATAAATACATTTCTTTATCTAAATAAAAAAAACAAAACAATAAAAGTACACATATTTACTATCGCCGCGTCCGTAACGACCCAACCTATAAAACTGCCCCACTAGTTAACCCCTTCAGTAAACACCGTAAGAGGAAAAAAAAAAAAAAAAAAAACCGAGGCAAAAAACAACGCTTTATTACCATACCGCCGAACAAAAAGTGGAATAACACGCGATCAAAAAGACTGATATAAATAACCATGGTACCGCTAAAAACGGCATCTTGTCCCGCAAAAAATGAGCCGCTAGTCAGCATCATCAGCAAAAAAATAAAAAAGTTATAGTCCTGAGAATAAAGCGATACCAAAATAATTATTTTTTCTATAAAATAGTTTTTATCGTATAAAAGCGCCAAAACATAAAAAAATGATATATATGAGATATCGCTGTAATCGTACTGACCCGACGAATAAAACTGCTTTATCAATTTTACCAAACGCGGAACGGCATAAACGCCTCCCCCAAAAGAAATTCATGAATAGCTGGTTTTTGGTCATTCTGCCTCACAAAAATCGGAATAAAAAGTGATCAAAAACGGTCACGTGTCCAAAAATGTTACCAATAAAAACATCAACTCGTCCCGCAAAACATAAGACCTCACATGACTCTGTGGAGCAAAATGTGGAAAAATTATAGGTCTCAAAATGTGGTAACGCAAAAACTTTTTTGCTATAAAAAGCGTCTTTTATTGTGTGACAGCTGCCAATCATAAAAATCAGATATAGAAAACGCTATAAAAGTAAATCAAACCCCCCTTCATCACCCCCTTAGTTAGGGAAAAATAATAAAATTAAAAAAATGTATTTATTTCCATTTTCCCATTAGGGCTAGGGTTAGGGTTGGGGCTAGGGTTAGGGCTAGGGTTAGGGTTGGAGGTAAAGTTAGGGTTAGGGTTTGGATTACATTTACGGTTGAGATTAGGGTTGGGATTAGAATTATGGGTGTGTCAGGGTTAGGGGTGTGGTTAGGGTTACCGTTGGGATTAGGGTAAGGGGTGTGTTTGGATTAGGGTTTCAGTTATAATTGGGGGGTTTCCACTGTTTAGGCACATCAGGGGCTCTCCAAACGCGACATGGCGTCCAATCTCAATTCCAGCCAATTCTGCGTTGAAAAAGTAAAACAGTGCTCCTTCCCTTCCGAGCTCTCCCGTGCGCCCAAACAGGGGTTTACCCCAACATATGGGGTATCAGCGTACTCGGGACAAATTGAACAACAACTTCTGGGGTCCAAGTTCTCTTGTTATCCTTAGGAAAATAAAAATTTGGGGGCTAAAATTCATTTTTGTGGGAAAAAAAATGTTTTATTTTCACGGCTCTGCGTTGTAAACTGTAGTGAAACACTTGGGGGTTCAAAGTTCTCACAACACATCTAGATAAGTTCCTTGGGAGGTCTAGATTCCAATATGGGGTCACTCGTGTGGGGTTTGTACTGTTTGGGTACATCAGGGGCTCTGCAAATGCAACATGACGCCTGCAGACCAATCCATTTAAGTCTGCATTCCAAATGGCGCTCCTTCCCTTCCGAGCTCTGTCATGCGCCCAAACAGTGGTTCCCCCCCACATATGGGGTATCAGCGTACTCAGGACAAATTGGACAACAACTTTTGGGGTCCAGTTTATTCTGTTACCCTTGTAAAAATACAAAAGCTGGGGGCTAAAAAATCATTTTTGTGAAAAAAAAAAAAAAAAAAAAAAAGAATTTTTATTTTCACGGCTCTGCGTTATAATCTGTAGTGAAACACTTGGGGGTTCAAAGCTCTCAAAACACATCTAGATAAGTTCCTTAGGGGGTCTACTTTCCAAAATGGTGTCACTTGTGGGGGGTTTCAATGTTTAGGCACATCAGGGGCTCTCCAAACGCGACATGGAGTCCCATCTCAATTCCAGTCAATTTTGCATTGAAAAGTCAAATGGCGCTCCTTCCCTTCCAAGCTCTGCCATGCGCCCAAACAATGGTTTACCCCCACATATGGGGTATCAGCATACTCAGGACAAATTGCACAACATTTTTTGGGGTCCAATTTCTTCTCTTACCCTTGGGAAAATAAAAAATTGGGGGCGAAAAGATCATTTTTGTGAAAAAATATGATTTTTTATTTTTACGGCTCTGCATTATAAACTTCTGTGAAGCACTTGGTGGGTCAAAGTGCTCACCACACATCTAGATAAGTTCCTTAGGGGGTCTACTTTCCAAAATGGTGTCACTTGTGGGGGGTTTCAATGTTTAGGCACATCAGGGGCTCTCCAAATGCCACATGGCGTCCCATCTCAATTCCAGTCAATTTTGCATTGAAAAGTCAAATGGCGCTCCTTCCCTTCTGAGCTCTGTCATGTGCCCAAACAATGGTTTACACCCACATATGGGGTATCAGCGTACTCAGGACAAATTGTACAACAACTTTGGGGGTCCATATTCTCCTGTTACCCTTGGTAAAATAAAACAAATTGGAGCTGAAATTTTGTGTGAAAAAAAATTAAATGTTCATTTTTATTTAAACATTCCAAAAATTCCTGTGAAACACCTGAAGGGTTAATAAACTTCTTGAATGTGGTTTTGAGCACCTTGAGGGGTGCAGTTTTTAGAAAATACCCAAGTGTGACACCATTCTATCATATAGACCCCTCAAAATGACTTCAAATGAGATGTGGTCCCTAAAAAAAAATGGTGTTGTAAAAATGAGAAATTTCTGGTCAAATTTTAACCCTTATAACTCCCTAAGAAAAAAAAATTTTGGTTCCAAAATTGTGCTGATGTAAAGTAGACATGTGGGAAATGTTACTTATTAAGTATTTTGCGTGACATATGTCTGTGATTTAAGGGCATAAAAATTCAAAGTTGGAAAATTGCGAAATTTTCGCCAAATTTCCGTTTTTTTTCACAAATAAACGCGAGTTATATCGAATAAGTTTTAACACTAACATGAAGTACAATATGTCACGAGAAAACAATGTCAGAATCACCGGGATCCGTTGAAGCGTTCCAGAGTTATAACCTCAAAGGGACAGTGGTCAGAATTGTAAAAATTGGCCCGGTCATTAACGTGCAAACCACCCTTGGGGGTGAAGGGGTTAAGATCTGTTTAGGGATTCAGTCTTTATATGCTGCTATATTCTGCCATACTTATGCCTAGTGTGTTATCATGGTTGGAAACGGAATAACGGTTTTAAGCTCCGTTTTTTTTTTTTAATGGAATATGTTCATATTAGTAAAACAAGGTTATCTTCCAAGTTTCATTAAGATCTTTTTAGGGATTCAGTCTTTGTGTCTAATGTGAGTATAAAAATGGCTACTTTGAGTCCATTTTGAAATATATTGAACGTATACAGACTATTACAGAGCAGCATTTCTTGTCATACAGTTAGACAATGCTCATTGTGACACAATCTTGAGAGCTGTTTACTTATTGTCTGAAGACCTTTGAGGTTACAAACAGTTTTTTTTTGTTTGTTATTGTACAACAAGGTTTATTTACCCTCTGTCTGTGGTAGGTTTATCTAATTCTTGTGGGCTATTATGTATCTATGGGTTTATGGCCCATTGTCTTATGTATGACTGGTATCTTGGTCTCATCCTATCTTGAAAGCTGGCCACTTGAAGGGCAGGGTGAAACCAAATGTAAAGCCCCCGTCACACTAAGGGTACTGTCACACAGTGGCACTTTGGTCGCTACGACAGTACGATCCGTGATGTTCCAGCGATATCCATACGATATCGCTGTGTCTGACACGCTACTGCGATCAGGGACCCCGCTGAGAATCGTACGTCGTAGCAGATCGTTTGAAACTTTCTTTCGTCGTCTAGTGTCCCGCTGTGGCGGCATGATCGCATCGTGTAACAAAGGTGTGCACGATATCGTATACGATGTGCGCACAGTAACCAATGGCTTCTACATCGCAAATACGTCATGAAATTATCGCTCCAGCGTCGTGCATTGCGAAGTGTGACCGCAGTCTACGACGCTGGAGCGATAATCATACGACGCTGCAACGTCACAGATCGTGCCGTCGTAACGACCAAAGTGCCACTGTGAGACCGTACCCTAAGCGAGATCGCTGCTGAGTCACAAGTTTTGTGACGCAACAGCGACCTCAGTAGCGATCTCGCTATGTGTGACACGTACCAGCGACCAGGCCCCTGCTGTGAGATCGCTGGCCGTGTTGGAATGGCCTGGACCTTTTTTTGATCGTTGAGGTCCCGCTGACATCGCTGAATCGGTGTGTGTGACACGGATTCAGCGATGTCTTCACTGGTAACCAGGGTAAACATCGGGTTACTAAGCGCAGGGCCGCGCTTAGTAACCCGATGTTTACCCTGGTTACCAGCGTAAATGTGAAAAAAAAACAAACAGTACATACTCACATTCCGGTGTCCGTCAGGTCCCTTGCCGTCTGCTTCCCGCACTGACTGACTGCCGGCCGTACAGTGAGAGCAGAGCACAGCGGTGACGTCACCGCTCTGCTGTTAGGGCCGGCGCTCAGTCAGTGCAGGAAGCGGACGCCGGGGGACGCGAAGGTATGTACGTACTGTTTGTTTTTTTACATTTTACACTGGTAACCAGGGTAAACATCGGGTTACTAAGCGCGGCCCTGCGCTTAGCAACCCGATGTTTACCCTGGTTACCCGGGGACCTCGGCATCGTTGGTCGCTGGAGAGCTGTCTGTGTGACAGCTCCCCAGCGACCACACAGCGACTAAACAGCGACGCTGCAACGATCGGCATCGTTGTCTGTATCGCTACAGCGTCGCTAAGTGTGACGGGGCCTTAACATAGTGCAAATCACTATATAAGGCCAGAGAAACATGACTAAGGCTAGGTTCACACGTTGCAGAATTGCCACGGAAATTTCCGCGGCAATTCTGCGCCTCCTGCCGCGGGTATATCGCATGCAGAATTTGCATGCATGTACCCGCAGAAAACTAGCGTTTTGCAAGCATAATTAGCTTGCAGAATGCTAGAGTTTTCCAAGCGATCTGTAGCATCACTTGGAAAACTGATTGACAGGTTGGTCACACTTGTCAAACAGTATTTGACAAGTGTGACCAACTTTTTACTATAGATGCAGCCTATGCCGCATCTATAGTAAAAGGTAGAATGTTTAAAAATAATTAAAAAAAATAAAGAAAATGGTTATACTCACCTGCAGACCTCGGCGGCGTCCGTTCCTATAGCTGGTGTGCGGTGAAGGGCCTGAGATGACGTCGCGACATGTGATTGGTCGCGAGACCGATCACAAGACCGCGACGTCATCGCAGGTCTTTCACCGCACAGCAGCTATAAGAACCGAAGCGGCAGCGTGCAGCGGAGAGGCCGGAAGACTGCGGGGGACATCGAAGGTGAGTATATGACTATTTTTTATTTTAATTCTTTTATTTTTTACCAATTATATGGTTCCCAGTCCGTGGAGGAGAGTCTCCTCTCCTCCACTCTGGGTACCAACAGCACTTGATCTGCTTGCTTCCTGCATGGTGTGCACAGCCCCGTGCGGGAAGTAAGCAGATCAATGCACTCCTAGGTGTGCGGAATCCCCGCAATTCCGCAAATTTAATGAACATGCTGCGTTTTTTTCTGGAATGCGATTCCGCTCAGGAAAAAAATCCAGCATGTGCACAAAAAATGCGGAATGCATTCTGTTACATAGGATGCTTAATGTTAGCGTTTTTTTTCGCGGTTTTATAGCGTTTTTATAGTGATAAACCGCGAAAAAAACACGAAAAATATGCTACGTGTGCACACAGCCTAAAGGTACCGTCACACTAAATGACTTTGCAGCGATAACGATAGCCATCCGTGACGTTGCAGCGTCCTGGATAGCGATATCGTTGTGTTTGACACGCAGCAGCGATCAGGATCCTGCTGTGATGTCGCTGGTCGTTGCTGAAAGAACTTTATTTGGTCGTCAGATTGGCGTGTATCGTCATGTTTGACAGCAAAAGCAACGATGCCAGCAATGTTTTACAATGGTAACCAGGGTAAACATCGGGTTACTAAGCGCAGGGCCGCGCTTAGTAACCCGATGTTTACCCTGGTTACCAGCGTAAAAACAAACAAACACTACATACTTACATTCAGGTGTCTGTCCCCCGGCGCTGTGCTTCTCTGCACTGTGTAAGCGCCGGCCGGCCGGAAAGCAAGAGCACAGCGGTGACGTCACCGCTGTTCTTTCCGGCAGCGCTTACACAGTGCAGAGAAGCACAGCGCCGGGGGACAGACATCGGAATGTAAGTATGTAGTGTCTGGTTTTTTTTACGTTTACACTGGTAACCAGGGTAAACATCGGGTTACTAAGCGCGGCCCTGCTGGTTACCAGGGGACTTCGCATAGTTGGTCGCTGGAGAGCTGTCTGTGTGACAGCTCTCCAGCGACCACACAGCGACGCTGCAGCGATCGGCATCGTTGTCGATATCGCTGCAGCATCGCTTAGTGTGAAGGTACCTTAAATGATTTACCAACGATCACGACCAGCGATACGACCTGGCCGTGATCTTTGGTAAGTCGTTGTGTGGTCGCTGGAGAGCTGTCACACAGACCGCTCTCCAGCGACCAAGGATGCCGAAGTCCCCGGGTAACCAGGGTAAACATCGGGTTACTAAGCGCAGGGCCGCGCTTAGTAACCCGATGTTTACCCTGGTTACCATTGTAAATGTAAAAAAAAACCAAACAGTACATACTTACATTCCGGTGTCTGTCACACATCCCCCGCCGTCTGCTTCCCGCACTGACTGTGAGTGCCGGCCGTAAAGCACAGCACAGCGGTGATGTCACCGCTGTGCTCTGCTTTTACTTTACGGCCGGCACTCAGTCAGTGCTGGAAGCGGACGGCGAGGGACGTGTGACAGACAGCAGAAGGTGAGTATGTACTGTTTTTTTTTTTTTTACTTTTACAATGGTAACCAGGGTAAATATCGGGTTACTAAGCGCGGTCCTGCGCTTAGTAACCCGATAATAACCCTGGTTACCATTGTAAAACATTGCTGGCATCGTTGCTTTTGCTGTCAAACACGACGATACATGGCGATCTGACGACCAAATAAAGTTCTGAACTTTCAGCAACGACCAGCGATATCACAGCGGGATCCAGATCGCTGCTGCGTGTCAAACACAACGAGATCGCTATCCAGGACGCTGCGACGTCACGGATCGCTATCGTTATCGTCGCAAAGTCGCTTAGTGTGAAGGTACCTTAAGGCTAACTTTCACAGTAGCGTCGGTACGGGCCCATCGCAGTGCGTCGGGCCAACGTACCGACGCATGCTGTGAAGTTAAATCACAACAGGGGCAGCGGATGCAGTTTTACAACGCATCCGCTGCCCCATTGTAAGGTCCGGGGAGGAGGGGGCGGATTTCCGGCCGCACATGCGCTGTCGGAAAAACTAGACCCGACGGACAAAAAAAACGTTGCAAGCAACGTTTTTTTGTCCCAACCGACTGCAAAAACACGTCGCATCCGTCGCACAACGGATGCAACGTGTGGCAATGCGTCGCTAATGAAAGTCTATGGAGCAAAAACGCATCCTGCAGGCAACTTTGCAGGATGCGTTTTTTCTTCAAAATGACGCATTGTGACGTGCGTCGAATGACGGTAGTGTGAAAGTAGCCTTAGACAGAAGCATAAACTGGTGTACCTGTACTTACACGTGTACAGTGTTGTGATACCTGCATAATTGGGGACGCCCGTGCAGTGTTGTGAATTTTCCAGGGTTTCTCAGTCTTGGTGTTGCTTCTCTGATTTTCCAGACGGATGATGTTTAAAAGCCCCTTGGTGATGGATGATGTGAGTATATGTGCTTAATCATTATATGAATTTAATCCTTATGTGTATTTTCTATCTTAAAATATACAAATGTGTATGCAATCATACTATTGAATCATAGTATTCCTTTAATTTTGTATTTTTACATAAAATTGCGTTATATCGCAAGTAGTAGCCTTCTTTAAAGCCGTATCCGAACCTTAGTGATAAAAACTTGGCAATACAATGTGCTGCCATATTCTTCCATACCTATGCCTAGTGTGTTATCATGGTTGGAAACGGAATAACAGTTTTAAGCTCGTTTTTTTTATTGGAATAAGTTCATATTAGTCCAACAAGGTTATCTTCCAAGTTTCATTAACATCTTTTTAGGGATTCAGTCTTTAACCCCTTAAGCCCCGAGGGTGGTTTGCACGTTAATGACCAGGCCAATTTTTACAATTCTGACCACTGTCCCTTTATGAGGTTATAACTCTGGAACGCTTCAACGGATCTTGGCGATTCTGACAATGTTTTCTCGTGACATATTGTACTTCATGATAGTGATAAAATTTATTCAATATAATTTGCGTTTATTTGTGAAAAAAACGAATATTTGGCTAAAATTTTGAAAATTTCGCAATTTTCCAACTTTGAATTTTTATGCCCTTAAATCACAGACATATGTCACGCAAAATACTTAATAAGTAACATTTCCCACATGTCTACTTTACATCAGCACAATTTTGGAACCAAAATTTTTTTTGCGACGGAGTTATAAGGGTTAAAAGTTGACCAGCAATTTCTCATTTTTACAACACCATTTTTTTTAGGGACCACATCTCATTTGAAGTCATTTTGAGGGGTCTATATGATAGAAAATACCCAAGTGTGACACCATTCTAAAAACTGCACCCCTCAAGGTGCTCAAAACCACATTCAAGAAGTTTATTAACCCTTCAGGTGTTTCACAGAAATTTTTGGAATGTTTTAAATAAAAATGAACATTTAACTTTTTTTCACAAAAAAATTATTTCAGCTCCAATTTGTTTTATTTTACCAAGGGTAACAGGAGAAAATAGACCCCAAAAGATGTTGTACAATTTGTCCTGAGTACGCCGATACCCCATATGTGGGGGTAAACCACTGTTTGGGCGCATGACAGAGCTCGGAAGCGAAGGAGCGCCGTTTGACTTTTCAATGCAAAATTGACTGGAATTGAGATTGGACGCCATGTTGCGTTTGGAGAGCCCCTGATGTGCCGAAACATTGAAACCCCCCACAAGTGACACCATTTTGGAAATTAGACCCCTTAAGGAACTTATCTAGATGTGTGGTGAGTAGGGTTGAGCGACCTTGACTTTTTTAGGGTCGAGTCCTCTTTCGCGAAACCCGACTTTTGGAAAAGTCGAGTCGGGCGAAATCGGCCGATTACTGCGCAAAGTCGAGGATCGGCCGGAACACGAAACCC